>NW_008349083.1:1163924-1224561 GCF_000622305.1 Nannospalax galili | reverse complement strand
GAAGCATTTCATTACAACAGCATTAACCTATTCAATAACATTTTTCTGAGCTAGGGTACATCTCTTTCAAAATTGGCTGTACATTTCTAGGTTTACAGATGAATTGTTACGCTTATATAATCTTTTACTCATTATAAACTCTATAAGACATAAAATTAAATGAGGTTCCAATGTTTAAAAAAGATCTCCACCTCGTTGTCAAAACACACAGTTTCCTACAGAAAAATTCATTCCAGGGCTCTTGACATTGAGACGTTTTCACATGCATTTCTAATCTCTATATACATGACTATCACTGGTCACAGTCGCCCACCTTCTGAGCTCCTCGGCATCTGAGCATGAATACAAACTCGTCAGGTAGACAGCCTTCCTCTCCCACTAGAGCCTCCATACTGCTATCCCTGCCACTGTCCACTGTGCTGTCAGCACCCTATTCAGTCTGGGACCCCAGCAGATGCGATGGTGCCACCGCATCCACAGTGGGTCTTCATCTTCAGTTAAATTTCTCTGAAAACACCCCCACAGGCACTCCCAGTTGTGTGTATTCCAGGTGATCATAAAGCCAATCAAGTTAACAGAGAAGAATAAGCATTGCCTCGCTTATGAAGCACCAGCTTAGTTAAACCTTATTATCCTGAGTGACACAGCTGTGAGGAGCTAGGACTTGAACTTGGGTTACTCTTCTTCATTCGACCCATGTGCTTAATTGTTTCTTGATGCTGCATCTGGAGCATTTGGTAAGGAGTGATATTTATCAAGGCTTTCCAAGTCCAAAAATCCAAATCCTGTACGTGACAGTCAGCTAAAGTTGAACACTGGTTCATTGTAGGTTTCTATGAGACTTGGGCCTCAGGGTCCTATCAAGGTTCTTCAGAAAAGGTAGACTATATGCATTTCTGTAGATAGTGTCTATATATACATATATTTCATGAATTTTACTATTTAAATGGGATTATAAGACATACATAAACATCCAAGTTTATTACTACACTATTCATAACACTAAAGACAGTGAACCAACCTAGCTGTCCATCAAGAGATAACTAGATAAGCAAAATATTCTCCTTACACATAGTTGATGTGTAAGCCATAAGATGAAGGAGATTATGCTGTTTACAGAAAAATGGGTATAAATGATCCAGACTCAGAAAGACAAATACACATTTTCTTTCACACATGTAGTTTATTCTTCCATCTACTTATCTGTCTATCCATCCATCTAGCATCTATCTATCCATCCATCCATTATTTATCTCTTTATAACCTGCCTGTCCATCATCTATTATCTATCTCTCTGTTGCCTATCTACCATTTACCATCTATCCATCTATCTCTGTATCTATCATATATGTCATTAATCTATCTATTCATCTATCTTCCATCTATTATCAATCAATCTATCATCTATATATATCCATCTACCATGTATCTATGGATCAATTATCTACCTATTCATTGATAATCTATCATCTATATGTCTATCTATCTATCTATCTATCTATCTATCTATCCATCTATCATTTTCTAACACATGTAAGTAGGAAGGACTATTTGGACAGAGGAATAGGACCAGCATGAATGGCAAGAAAATAAAAAGGGAGATAAGAAAAGATAATGCAGGGCAATTGTGAGCAATATGGTTAATATTCCAGCTTTAAAAATGTCAAAATTAAACCCACCTTAATTGTGTTTAATTGTATTTTCTTTAAGAGTTTATTTCTAAGACAATAATAAAAGTAAGTATAGCACACAACTTTTAAACCATAAACATATAGTACAGTGTTTTGTTGTTTCTGTATAGCTATCTGATTTCCAAAGGGTGCATTATTTGTAGCCAAATGTTTGAATTCATAACCCACATATTATTGTAATCAACTGCAGCTATTCAGGGGCTGGCCCATGTTGTTATTTATATGAGCCAATGAGATGGGAGTGAACCAACACAGATGATGGGAAATGCATGTTTTCATCTGTAATTTTAGAGACTTTTTGCTGACTAAGATTTTCAAATATTGGAAGACTATTTCCTCAGTTTTCTTTTTTTGTATGGTTAGTAATGAACCAGCTGCAGACCTGGTATTCTTTTAGCTTTGGTGGACCTTATTAACATTCTCTTTGTCACTTATTAAGGTTTAGCATAGGGTTTGGTAACAGTGTTGGTTACTTTTTTCACTGCTGTGACAAAATACCTAACAAGAAATATCTGGCTCACAGGTTAAGGTCACCCAGTCCATCATGACAGGGAAGGCACAGCTGCGGGAGTGGGAAGCTAGCTGGTCACATTGCATTCTGCATTCAGGAAGCACGGAGTGATAAAGAAATGGAGCCAAGACATAAAACCTCAAGATCCTACCCCAGGGACCCACTACCACCAATGAGTCTCCGTGTCCTGAGGGTTCCACAACGTTCCAAAACCACAAGAGTAAATAAAATCATATAAAGGAGAACCAGTGAGATGGCTCAGCAGATTAAGGTGCTTGCCACCAAGCCTGAGTTGGATTACATGGGCCAACATGATAGAAGGAGAGAACCAAATCCCACAAGTTGTCTTCTGACCTCTACATACTCACTGTGGCACACATGCACACACATACATATATATGTACATTCATATGCACATATATAATTTAAAAATTGTGATGATTTTCTTAAATACCACATGAAGTCAGAGATATGGAATTCTAAACCAATAGGACTAACGTCCTTATGAACAAAGGGCATCAGAAGAATGCACCACAGAGAAAAGGTCATGTGAGGACACATGGAGTAGATGACCCTCTGTAAGTCTAGAAAAGAGTACAAGCCCAGAAGAGAGGCCCTGGGAGAAACCCCAAGCCCGAGAACTCCTGTACCTTGAACTTGCAGCTTCCAGAATGGTGATAAAATAATTTTTTTGTGGTTTAAATTGCCAAGACTCTATTATGCAGCCTGAGCAGAATAATACTTGAAATATTAGGACACATGGAGTAGATGACCCTCTGTAAGTCTAGAAAAGAGTACAAGCCCAGAAGAGAGGCCCTGGGAGAAACCCCAAGCCCGAGAACTCCTGTACCTTGAACTTGCAGCTTCCAGAATGGTGATAAAATAATTTTTTTGTGGTTTAAATTGCCAAGACTCTATTATGCAGCCTGAGCAGAATAATACTTGAAATATTTTCACAAACTTTCTCTCTCTCTCTCTCTCTCTCTCCTCTCTCTCTCTCTCTCTCTCTCTCTCTCTCTCTCTCTCTCTCATTCTCTTGGTCACTTGCTCTCTCACCTCCCCATTCTTGATGGTAGCATTATAGTTGATAAAATACCTGAAGGCCTTTTGGCAAGAGATGCTCTTTAAGTGTAAAGATATAATCATAGCAAAGGCCAGAAGAGTCTAGAAGAGACTTGACTTGATCCACATTTTCCAAGACAGCAAAATTGTCATAAGGCTTCCTGAGAGCAGGCTCTCTCCTGAGAGCCCTCTGTACTGTCAATTTCTGGTCATGTCAGAGTGCATCAAAAGTGCTCCTTCAACAATACACTGGCACTTGATCTTTGGGTCCCCTCAGGACTGAGAAAGTACAGTTATCCAGCTTTTATTTTTTGAAGCTTAAAAGTGTTTGGGGTTGTACAAAGGTGATGATTCAACTTGACATTGAATTGCTTTTCCTCAACACCTTGAAAGGACAAATGCTGGTTAAGCTGCTTCTTTGGTTGGCTCTTCGGTCGGAGTCAAGAGATACAGTTGAGTATAGTTTTACTCTGCTATCAATCCAGTAATTCCCAGGGATTCCCCTGGAGATTCCAAAAATATAATCTTGTAACACCCAATGTCGTAAATATTTTCAAATGGATTCCTCAGAGCACTTAGATATAATCTTAGAGCTTGGAGAATCTTCCAAGATAATTAACTATGTTTTTATTTATTTTGTGTGTATATGTATTTGTTGGAGGGCATGTTCATGCATATGTGGGTACAGATGTGTATATGCACATGCACGTGTAGAAGCCAGAAGGCAGTCTTAGTGTTATTGCACAGGAACTGTTCGCTGTGTTTTGTGAGACAGGGTCTCTCACTGACTTGGGAACTTGTCAGCCATCAAGTGCAAAAATACACCTGTTTCTGTCTCCCCTGTGGTTGGTGGGATTACAAATGCTGCCCGTCATGCACAACTTTTTAAAATTAGATTTATTTTTATGATTTTAATTATGTGTGTGCATGTGTATCTGTGTGGCAACTATGTGGAAATGAACACAATTTCCCATGGAGGCCAGAAGAGGGCGTTTCTTGAGCTGAAGTCACAGACAGCTGTGAACTGTCCAACACAGGTAATGGGAACTGAACTTAGGTCCTCTGGGAACAGTAAGCTCTCTTCACTGATGAGCTGTTGCTGCAGCCCCACTCAACTTTTTTTTTTTTTTTTGCATGTGTTTGGATATCAAACTCGGGACCTCATGCTTGCACAGTAAGCAAATTACCAATTAAGTCATCTCCTCAGTCCTAATTTTAAAAGATTTATTATTTTTTGTGTAGGTTTACATGGTTGCATGAGTTTATAATAGTTTATTTGTACCACATGCCTAAAGGTACCCAGGCCAAAAGAGGGCATTGGACCTCCTGGAACTGGAGCTACAGGCAGTTGTGAGCTGTCATGTGGGTGCTGGAGGCCAAACCTGTGTCCTGTACAAGAGCTGCATATTCTGCTGACTGCTGATACATCTCTCTAGCCCAGCCATATGATTTTACTTTTAATGATATCAAAACATTCATAAGCATGTTCTAGTTTATGCATATCATCTCCTTACAGTGAAAACATTCACAAGTTTTATTATCATTTTTAGTTCTGTTTTATAAATATTTTATTTGTAATTTGAGAATTCCTTACATTGTATTTTGATCATATTCAAATTCCTTCCCCCATCTCCTCTCAGATTCACCCCCACATGCTAACCAATCCCTCTCCATGTCCTCTTTTTTTTAAAGCTGATCTAGTTCAATTTATACTTGCCAAATACTCTTGGGTATGAGTCTAATATAGATATATATGAGGTACACATGATACTCTAGTAGCAAAACAAACTAACCTTTGTCATCAGTTGCAATTAGAAAAGAAAGATCAGATCATTGTGACCTTATAACACACACAGCAGTGAGCACTGACCTCACAGAACCTGCTTTGTACAGTGATCATTGAGAACAGATGTGGTTGGAGTTCTTGCTGCAGCAGATCACCTCTGTTCAGCTCATTAGCCATATAAATACTGGTCTGCTAATATTCAACATGTCATGTATGAAATTATTCAAAACAACAGGAAGAGTTTTCTGCCTCTGATTCCAGCAACTATATGGCATACCCAAAGAAGAAATAAGCAGCTGTAGCCTTACATTTTGTGCCCTGTGTCAGTGTTCCTGCATCATGTATGTATCTGTTCAAGACATCTGTTACTCCTGCAGTTCTCACAGACCCTCATTTGCTATTGCAATCTCTTCATTTTTTACCTTTTCTGAGCTTTACAAACACCTAAAAATAACTACGGAAATTGAAGGAGACCTGCTGCTACCCTCCAAACCTGAGCCCTTTGTGCTTCAGAAGAGAGAAGGTGACTTGTTCCATGGATTTTATCTGCTAATCATTTCCTGACTGTTTCTGGCAGTTGCCAGTTCTTTGTACTTGGGAAACTTGAAAGCAAATGCATTGAAATTATAGGCATAGGGATCATTTGTTAGAGAGAAGATAATGCATGCTTTTGTCTGGTTCAATGGTCTCTCATACTCCTTGGAATTAGAGAAGCTGTGCACACAACAACCAAAGTTGTCATCCCTTGGCTGTTGCTCTATTGTATCCTGTGTCCTTTTTCCTAAGAGAGTCACTCATTTCTTTATCTGTTCTGCTTTCTGTAACTTAAAATGTGGGTACTACTCTTTTATTTATTTGTTGTATTCTGTCCTTTTTAGACCAAAGGTTGGTAGTGTGTGTGTGTGTGTGTTTGTGTGTGTGTGTGTGTGTGTATGTGTGAGTAGGCAAATGACAGATATTTCCAGTTTACATGTCATACATTTTCAGTAACTATTTAACCATAATATTGTTTTGTAAAAGCAAACATAGATAAGATGTAAATAATGTACATGACTGTGTTCCAATAAAACTTTATTTATAAAAATACATAGGCTGTAGTAACTGTTGAGATTTAAACATGATATGTCCCCCACAGGCTCATATGTTTGAACACTTGGCTCCCAGCTGGTGGTTCTGTTTGGGAAGGTTATAGAACCTTTAGGAGTCTGAGTCTCACTGGAGGAGATGTGTCACTGCAGACAAGCCTTGGGGTTTTATAGCTGGTCCCCACTTTCTCTTCTACCTCTTCTCCCTGAGCGTGGATGCAATGTGACTAGCAGGCTCCTACTCCTGGCCCCATGCCTTCCCTGCCTGCTGCCACCTCATGCCTGATATAATCGACGGCATCCCTCTAACTGTGAGCCAAAGCAAACCCTTTCTCCCTTATATTTCTCTGTCAGGAAATGTTACCATAGCAACAGGAAAGTAACTAAGATGCCTATCTAAAGGGTCTGTCCCCACCTTTATCACTGGGGTTAGACCTGTAGCATACAAACTTGGAGAACAAAGATAGACACACAATTCAGCCTATAGCAATACCTAATAACTGTAGAGCATCCTAAAACATGTTAAAACATAAAAAGGTAAATTTTAAAAAGAATTTGCTATTACACATAACAACTACAGATGGATGCATCACAGCCATCTCTCTACTATCAATAGCTCCACAGAGATGAATGAATTCCAAACCATGAAACTGGAATCTTATGTGGGCATAGAGGAATCATATCATGTCTGTAATCCCAGCACTTGGGAGGCTGAGGCAATAGAATTTCCACAAGTTCAAAGGCAGAGTTGGCTATATAGTAAGTTCCAGGCCAGTCAAAGCTACATATTAAAACCTTGTCCCAAGGCTGGAGAGGAGTCTCAGCCACCAAGAGTGTTTGCTGCACTTGTAAAGCAGCCATGTCAGGTGTCTTACAATCACCTACAACTCCAACTCTAGGGGAGCTGACATCATCTTCTGGTCTTCTCAGGTGCCTGTATGTATATGTGCATATATGTGTGTGCACATACACACACACATGCAGGCGGATATACAGACATACACTTAAATCAAAATAAAATAAATCTTTAAAACCCTCCCTCACTATGAAAGCTAGGCATTAGAGATGAAGTTTTGAAGTCAGGACCAGTGTGATTTCTCCTTGTTTGTTCTATGGCTCATTTATATAGTATCTTTAGCTATAGGACCTTACCATAAAGCTCTGGTGGCTAACCAAGAGCAGAGGCAATGACCAGTATTGTTTGAGGGTCTATGGGACCACTGGTCAACAGCCTCAAAAGAGGGATTCTGTTCCTGGCACTGGGCTTTTTTCTTTGCTAGCCTATGGTGTCCAGTAGGGGCAATATCTGCCTGTTATAATTCTTTTTAATGTTATATGCACACTTTTAGAAGCTTCTATAGTGGTAGGTTTCCCAGAATAGAAATGAGGAAGTGAGTCAGAAGCCTCAACGTAGCTGAGGAGCTATCGGAATCCAATGGCTACTGGGACAGGGAGAGTCGGTTTCTTTAAGGTTCTGATGCTGGATAGATTAATGAGGATTCAGTGGATGGACCCACACCAAAGGGTATTTGGGGACATAAATGTGACTCGATGAACCCCCTCTTAACATAACAGAGTATATGAAATGAATAAGGGTGTTAAGTGGAGGGTGCAGATAGGGAAGGGGTTCTAAATACTATCAAAGTAGATTGAAATTCACAAAAATTCAATAAAAATGGGGGCCTGTCTCAAAAAACACCTAAAAAACTGACAAGGAAGATAGTTCAGTCAGTGAAGTGTTTGTTTCTCAAGCATGAGGGCCTGAGTTCTGATCCACCGGGTCCTTGTAAAAAGATGGGCACAGCAGCACACACCACACTTGTAATCTCTCCATAGTGAGCTACAAAACAGAACAATAAGGGGCCAGGAAGCTTGCACACCCAGGTGGGGAAGTTCCAGGCCCGTGGGAGACCCTGCGTCAGACAAAAGGTGGAATACCTGAGGACAGTACTCAGGCTGGCCTCTGAGCCTTACACATGCACCCATGGGTGCACCCTCACACATGAACACAGACACACAAACACCACCACCACCACCACCAAGATAAAAGAAAATTGAACCATACATAATTTACCTTTTAATTAAATAATTTAGATGCTAAGTATTATGATATTTGACCTTAATTTTATTTTAAAACCAGTGCATAAAGTCCTATATTCCCTAAATATTATGAAATCACCCATAAAATAGAGCCTAAAAATTCATGTTGGAAGATTGTTTGCTAATTCTGATGAATATCACATTTGAGAGGCCCGAGATGAGATAAAGAAATCAGAAGGGGAAACCCCTGTGCAGGTGCAGTTATCGTCTCCTTTCAAGAAGTATAAAAGGAGTGATGGAAATTATGAACCACTTCTCTTAAAAATCCTGTCTCTTTTAGGATCATTTATAATCCTTGGTTTATTTTATTGATGTGTTTTTTTCAGTTTTCTTATCACATTTATTCAATTTCTGTGTGTGTGTGTGTATGTGTGCGTGTACAGGCACACACATGTTACATAACATGTGTGAATGTCAGAGGACAGCTTGTAAGAGTCAGTTCTCTCCTTCCAACATGTGAGTCTGGAGATTGAACTCAGGCCATCAGATTTTGCGGCAAGTACCTTTATCCACAGAATCATCTTAGTCCTTAAACTAAATAATATGTGTGACTCCGTCTAGCATAGAAGCATTAGTAGATTTATATTTAAATAAATGTTGAATTAAAATGTAAAGGTTGCTTCATTACAATCATGTGTATTCAATTTTTGAAAAGGGAAGGAAATAAGGCCTATTTTGTATTTTATGTTAGAGTATTATTGACTAACTACCCCCTCTTAGTCCTGGGTATTGGTCTAATGGAGTGGGACTTAATAAATGTAAGTTATTTTTTAATGTTTTTAATTGAGTTTTTGTGAATTTCATATAATAGATCTTAATCAAATTTAGACACCCCCCTCCGTCCACACTCCTTCATAGCTGCCCCCCACCAGTTCATGCATTCTTTATATATGTTAAGTCCTATCTGGTCAAGTATTTGTCCCCAGATGTGCCTTGGTACAAGTCCATCTAATGGGGTCTAGTCAGCCAATCTAGAGTCATTCCCTTAAAGAAGATCTTCTCTCCCTCACCCAGCAGTAATCAGTTGTCAATAGTTCCTCAGCTAGGTTGGGGCCTGCTGCCCATTTCCCTCATTCTATGCTGGGATTTTGTCTGATTAAGTCGGTATGGGTCTTGTACATGCTGTCACCATTGTTTCAAGTTCATAGGAGCAAGTTCCCAGTGGCCTGAAAGCCTCTGTTTCCTTATGTTCACGCACCAACCCTGGCTCTTATAATCTTTCTGTCCCCTCTTCTGCAATAATCCCTGAGCCCTGGGTGTGCAACATTTAATATAGGAGTGTTTTCCAAGAACATGCCATCCATAAGTTAAATGAGGTAATTCTATTATATTTAATGGAACAGAAAAAGACTAAATGTAATAAAGCAGTTAAAAAAAAGTTAGGATCAATATTTCTGAGGTCCACAACATATTTTTTTCTAAAATATTATCAGGCCATATTATGGAAAAATACTATTGAAACTTTTAAAATTTTGCAGGTTTTTTTTTGTGCTTTGAAAAATATTGCCATTTTAGATATTTTTCTACACCTGACAATGAAATTAAGCTTCTGTATGTCTTCCAGATTGTTCTTTATGACAATTAATTTGGTGATGTGTGCATGTGTGTATGTGTGTGTATGGTGTAAAATTCCATTTGTACTCTATAATAAAATTTGCATTGTTTTAAATCAATTTTCCTACATATTTTATGTTCACAAATAGGCTTTATTTCTTCTTCCTGTCCAAGTTCAGTGAAAATTTCCTAGTTATCGAAATTCTTTTATGCCATAAAGACTCTGTCAGTACTTGTGGCTAAAGTCTTGTCTGTTTAAGGTGTCTCTGGCCTTTAGTCTGGAATGACAGCTTGATTGGGCATAAGTATTCATGAGTCACAATTCTTTTTCTCTTAGAATCCTATAGAGTTGGCTCCTGTATTCTAGCTTTGAGTTTTAATGCAGAAAAGTTCAAAGTCAGACTAGCAACTCCCACTTCTGCTGTATAAATGCCTGAAGAATTTATTTTCTTCTAATACATTTTAAAAGCTTAGCCAGGAGATGCCTGGATGCCAATCATTCTGAATCTACCTTTTTTTTTTTTCTTAAAATACATTGTTTTCCTTTCAACCTTGTGGATCAAGTTTTCTCCTTTGAAGGTTTTTTTTAAGTTGTTTCCAGTGTCATTTGTGTTTCTTACCTTTGCAGAATCATCCTGGAGGAATATTTTCCTGATGGTGTAATGTTTTTCTCCATCGCACAGAGAAGTTGCTTCTTAGATTGTCTTGATCTCTTTGTTTTACTCTTGTAATTATCTCAAAACTGTCATACACTTGTCACTCTGCTGACAATCATGTTTACTGTGGTTTTTGCTATGTCCAATTAATTTATTGTATCTATAATGAAGTATTTTTCTATGCAATTTATCATCTCAATTTGGCAGTCTCTGCATTTGTAATCTAAATGTTTATTGAAGTCATATTCATGTTATGCTGAAGCATAAAATATTCATGGAAAATTTGCTGCTGTTCTTGGTTTGGCTTTTCTTCTAGAAATGTTTCTTCTTCTGCTTATTCCTTTTAGGTTAGTCGATCAGCATGCAAAGGGGTGATGCACCCTAACTCTGCTCTTCAGATTTTCCTGCTCTCTTAGACTCATCTCTTTAAAAAAATGAGATAGAGTCTCCCTGTAGTCACAGCTGACCTGGAACTCTCTATGTAGACCAGACTGGCCTCAGTCTCACCAAGATTCACCTGCCTCTACCTCCTGAGTGCTTGGACTAAAGGTATATACCACCATGTCTCCTGCCCCTTACACATCTGCACCAAGTTATTCATTTGCATCCTCTATAATGTCATTTATAATAAACTACTTCTCACAAGAAAAGTATATGCCTGAGTTCTAGGAAGTAACATAGGAAATCATAAAATCTGGGATAGTGCTGTGGGAATACCTAGCTTTTAATCAAGTGAGATAGGTGTGAGCCTGCTAGGGACCTCATACTTACAATGGGGGCAAGAATAGAGTCCAATATTGTGGGTTTCTCTTCTTAATCTACAGGGATCTGTGTGCCAGCTCCCAGAACTTATAGATGAGATTAAATTATAATACATCAAAAGAAGAATTGGTTGTTGATGGGAGAAAAGCATATGCTTTGGTGTTGGAAGTATTATAAGGAAACAGTTTCTGTCAAGTGAGGTGGTAATCCTAGTACTTGGATCACTGAGGCAGGAGAATCACCAGTTCCAGGCCAGAATACACAACATGGTTACAGAGTGAGATCCTGTATCAAACAAACACAGACACACAAACAAAAAAACATTTCTTGGGCAGTGAGATGGCAAAGTGAATAAAGGCACTTTGTCATGCAGTCCTGACAACTTGAATTCTACCCTGGAACCCATGTAAAGGTGGAAGAAGAGAACTGACGCCACAGAGCTGTCCTCTGAGGTCTAAATGTATTCTATGGTGTGTGTAAATGCACACATATGCACACACACACCACACACAAATAAGTTTATTTGTGTAATAATAAGTGAGGTCAACCAATCATAGTATGCAGATCTTAGGCTATAATGTATTCATGTGTAAGTAAGTGAATGTGTGGGAATACTATAATATTTAGAAAGAATGAGAGAACATGTTTCTTTCAAAAGCACTGTGAGAGTTCACATATATGGTATATTTTGTATACATTCTTTGAATTCTATCTCACAATATAACATATTTTAATGCAAAATAAATCCTTATATAGTAATGGCCACATGTAATTCCACAAGAGACCTTACAAGAAAATATGAATTTTAATATTTTTTTATTTTATGTGTATGAATGTTATGCCTACATGTATATAAGTATACGAGTGTCATGCAATGCCCATGGAAGTCAGAAGAGGGCATTGTATCCCCTGGAACTGGAGTTACAGATGATTGTTATCTGCCATGTGAGTGCTGGGAACTGAACCCAGTCCTCTGCATGAGCAGCCAGTGCTCTTAACTACTGAGCCATCACTCTATTCTGAAAATCTGAAGTTTAAACCAAACATTTTTTCATTCTTTGAATATTTCTGTATGTTTTTTTTTTTTTGCAACTACTAATGAACTTTTAAAAGAAAGAAAAATTTCTTTACCAAAGCTTTTAAAATTTTATTTTTGCATGTGAATATTTGTTTGGTATATATGCATGTGTATGTATATTCACATGTGGTACACGTATGTGTGTGTGTAGACCTGAAGTTGACATCAGATGTTTTCCTCAATTGCTCTCCACTTTAGCAGCAAGATCTCTCAGTTGAACCAAGAACTTGCTGATTGGCTAGTCTAAATAGCCAGCTTGTGTGCTGTAGAGATGGCCTAGCAGTTAAGAGCACTTACTGCTCTTCCAGAGGACTCAGGTTCAGGTCCCATCACCCACTTGAAGGCTAGTACCTATCCTTAAATCCAATTCCAGGAGATCTATCACCCTCTACTGGTCCTCATGGGCACTGCATGACATGGGTACACATATTTATTTTATTTTTTAAATAAATAATTTTTTGAGAATTTCATACATACATATAAGGTGTTTTCTGTCTCAAAAGGTTTTTTTTAAACAAGAAAAAGTTCAGCCTATAGGTTATTTTTCTTTTTTCTTTCTTTCTTTCTTCTTCTTTGATTTATTTTATTATATTTTTATGGGGCTTTTGGCTACTCTAACATTCCCCCCTCTGAATAGGTAACCCTAAAATCTTTTAAGGATTAAATAAAAGCTCTCAAATATTTTTGACACTTTTAACTTTTGGAACGGAGTAGGTTGCTAAGAAGCCCAAGGATGTTGTGAGTTTTAGCCAAGAAACTGACTACTTTTCTTTGGGGTCTTTTTACCCTAACTGCCTAGCCAATTCCAACCTCCTATTCTTATCACACCATCCTCTGAAGAGGTTACCCAAATTGCCAATAGGGAATCAGGACACAGATCGCTCTGGCTTCTTCCATGCTGAACAGGGACGCAGGGTGAGGCAGCTGGAGTACCCCTTCATTGGGTCTATCTAAAAGACTCCCAAATTGCATAACTCTTACCTCAAGGAGGAAAAGAAATCACTTGTCTTTTGCCTTTTATTTGTAGAATGCTGAATGCAAGATTTGGGGAATCTAACCTGTTATAATAATAAATGTATTCCCAATTTATATATATATATATATATGCTAAATATTGCTTGAGTTCCAACAGCTGTAGAGGCAGCATTTTAACTCTGGTTATCTTCCAGTCTAATTCTTTATAAATGTTCCTCTGAGGGAAAATATCCTACATAGCCATTGACACGTTTGCCTCTTGATGGTGCAGCTTTGCAGTGGGAAGCATGGAGGGGGAATTGCAGAGACCCACATATATATATATATATATGCTAAATATTGCTTGAGTTCCAACAGCTGTAGAGGCAGCATTTTAACTCTGGTTATCTTCCAGTCTAATTCTTTATAAATGTTCCTCTGAGGGAAAATATCCTACATAGCCATTGACACGTTTGCCTCTTGATGGTGCAGCTTTGCAGTGGGAAGCATGGAGGGGGAATTGCAGAGACCCACCCCAAGCAAGCAGTACCTTCTCAGCATGTACCCCGCAGCATCAGGATGATGAGAGGCTTTTGTTACTCAACACATATCTTCTTTCTCTGTGGAAATTATTAGCCCAGAAATTGCCAAGTTTATGTCCCTTAAAAAATTCAGCATCTACTCTTACTCATAAAAGTAGAAAGCCACTTGGTTCCTGCCATGTGTATTTTAAGAACTCACTGAAAAATATACTAAGAAAAAGCTCTAAATGTCAGTCTTACTGCTTGGGGATAAAAGCAAGGAGGCGAGTCCAAAGGCGGGAAGAAGGCAATGTACTGCTGCTGTGATAAAATACCCTGACTAGAGCATCTTTGACAGAAAAAGGGCTTTCAGCTCTCAATTCCAGGTTACAGTTCATCACTGTGGGGAAGTCAAGGCAGGAATCTGAAGCAGCTGGTCACATCCAGTCAAAAGCATAGAGAAATAAATGCATGCATGCTCACTCATGCTTGGCTCCTTCTCTACATCTATGCAGTCCAGGATCCCCTGCCTAGGGAATGGTATCACTCACAGTGGGCTGGGTCTTCCCACATTAATTAACATCATCAAGACAATCCCCTACAGACATGCCCCTTGCCAACCCCATTGGTGTCATTCCTTAGGCACTATGCAACATTTTTATCTTTATTTTAGTTTTGAGACAGTGTCTCTCAGTGGTCTGACACTCACCAAGTAGCCCAGCCTGACTGTCCAATGAGCCCTGGGGATGCATTTATCTCTGCCTCCCCAGCACACTGGGATAACAAGCAGACACCAATACTCTGGCTTCTTTAAATGGGTTCTGGGTTGTACTCAGGGCCTTGTACTTGCAAGGCACTTTACCAATTGAGCTATCTTCCCAGCCCCTTAACCCCATGTTTTATGCATGAGAGTTTAAATAATCTTGTATCACTTCCTCTTTGAAGGATAGAGTAGGTACTTCAATAAGATGAATATTGTGTTCACCTGAATAATGGATGCCCAAAGATAGTATTGGTGAAAGAAACAGCTCTCACCATAAAGGAATAAAGGAGATGGTTTATTCTAGAGCCATGTATGATTGACCACAGCCTGGGAACACAGACTTAGGTCTCCCCAAATACTCCGTTCCAATGAGCAACTTCATGAACTTTATATAGTAACAGAACAAAGAAAGTCATAAATCATCACACTTTTCGAATACATTAGTGTGTACATTTGTTAAGTGGATTAGAGCAAAGTGGGGAGAATTTTGGTATAGGCTGTAGATAGTGTGTGACAGATTTTCTTAGTCCTTTGCTTGGCGGAAGTTAGGCTGATTTTCATGTATCCCAATGGATTTTTATGTGTTTCTCACAAGATGTTAGGTCTGATATAGAGGTGGGAAAGGAAATGAATATTTAGGGGGCTAAAGTGGCCCAAGTTAAATTATATTTAGGTTATGGACTTGGAATAGAACCGTGACATTTCCACATCACTGCAGTCCTAATCAGTCAGCTTTTGTAGGCACAGCTTTCCAGGAATTTTCCTTTACAATAGACATATTCTTACCTCCAAAGCATATGAATATGCTGCTTAACATGGACAGTGGTACTTTATAAGTGTGGTTAAACTAATGACCCTGGGATGGGCAGACTATTTTGGATTATCAGTGTGAACCCTCTATAATCAGGCAGAGTTTAGGTGGATAGAAGCAGGACAGTCACTGGTATAAGAGTGAAATTACAAAACAGAGGTGGGAGAGTCTTTATACTCCACTTCTGAAAGGGGCCGCTAGCCAAGAAACTCAGATCGGACCTCCTCAGGAAGCTGTGAAAGATCCAGAAATGAACTCTTACAATCGTCTCCAGTACCAATGTGGCTCTGCTTACCCATTTCGGAATTCTGGCCTCCTAGAGTGTGAGATAACACATCTGACTTATGTAATAAGACTCATGTAACCTTCTGACATTGTGAAGCAATGTTGCACTATCAAGAGTTGCACTATCAAGCTAAGAATAATCTCATAATGTTTAAAGGAAGTTTATGATTTTGTGTTGGACTATAGTCATAGCTATCATGCAGCTACTGGTTGGATGTACCAATATCATTACTTTTGAAGAAACATGTTATAGGAGCAAGAAGAAATGAACACAAATGCATATATTTTGAGTAAATAATTGCGTGCTGATTTTAGAGTCATGAAACCTAACTATTGAAGAAATTCTTAGATACAGAAGGTTGGGTACCACACAATAAAACCCAGAGTTACTTAGAGATCAGAGGAAGCATGGCTTCATCTGGTTTTAATTCCTAAAGAAGCATCTCTTGAAAGGATAAGGACTTCTTTTATTTCAGGAGTCCCTGTTATTTTTAGGAGCTTATAAAAGACACTTGAGAGACAGAAGAAGTGTTAATAGTCATTTCCTGGGAGAATGTGTTGCGTGGGCATGCTTTATTCAAGCCAACAGTATTTCCATTTCTGCACAGACAAGTGCCCACTGTGCTTAGAGAGATGTCAACAGAAGCCTGAGGTCAACAGACTCTATCTATGCTTATATTTTTATGCCCTTCCTCAAGGGAAGAGTATGTTTTCAAGTACACAGATGTAACTGTCCTGGTAACAATGAAGATATTCTAAAGAGACCTTGTGCCCTTTCGATGGCTCTCAGACTATTAAAATAATGGACACCTTCCCATAGAAAATGAGAATTTCCCTAAGGGTCTCATGAGTCTCATGCTGGAAGAAGGAAAAGCTAAAGCCTGGTGCTCAGCCAGAGGAGGAACTTGTCTCCTAGGTAGAGATTTCATACAGTTCTGACAACTTGTCAGGCCACCTTGCAGGAGAGAGTGGAATAGAGATGTTGGCCAGGATGACACTTTGACCAAGACTGACTAGTTATGCATGCCTCTAGCTCTCTATTTAATACTAAACCTCATGTCAGGACCCCAAAATGGACTTTGGGGAATCATTGGATCTCTCTGCTCCTCTTTCTAATGTAATCACATACAATAGATCTCCTTTTTCTGATTTTCACTCTTATTTCTTTAATTGATCTAAGAGGACATGTGGTCCAGCCTAGCTTGTTAAGGGTCGCCACGGCCCAGGCTCTGACCTTAATAACTGCAACAGAGAATATATGAGTTTAACATGTCAGAGAAATGAAGAGTCTATGCTTCTTTTCTTACTGTCTCTGCAGACGATTCGACGTGAGTCCTTTATGCCTATCTTTCTTTTCTCTAAAAATGTAGCAAGAGTAACATCTCCTACTTGGGCACTGCTGATTTGAACTTCAGGCTCTCCATCTAGTGATGTTTCCTAGACCTGTCTAACTGGCCCATCATACTGCTTTCCTTCTGTTCTTTCTAACATCAGACATATCCAATGTCTTCTTTCCTTCTGCATCAAACTCTTTTGCCTGGATCCTTCATAAATAGTCCGGGGTTGACAACTAAATCACTTAGTACCCAAAGTTTCTTAAGAAATTGTGGCTCAGCCAAAAGCACTTAGGTTGTATGTTCTCATAGAAACAGTATTTTATGAGGATCTGATATGATAGGAACAGCCTAAAAGGTGTCAGTGAGCCTGCAACAAGTTAACAGTACATGTGCACTTTCCAGAACTTTCTTCTGAATCTGCAATTCTATAGTAGATGTAAGCCAGGTTATCATTTGGATTGACAAGAGGGTTCATGCTCACAAGGATTATTTCTCAGGGGTGTGGATAAAATTCAAAGCAATATGGGGCTGCGAAGATGGCCCATCCATTAAGAATATTTGCTGTTCTTGCAGAGGACCTATGTTCAGTTCCTAGTACCCATGTCAAGCAGCTCATAATAGCCTGTAACTCTAGTTCAAGAGGATTTAATGCCCTCTTCTGGTCTCCACAGGCACTTGTGTGCACATATGTATATGCATGCACATATATGTTCATGATGTGCACACAAACACACACAAATTAATAAATCTTTAAAAAGCAATATTAAGAATTGATTTGGAATATTTTAGCTATGAGAGAATCTGCAAAGATATATATCTCATGCCTCATTAATACCATTTAGGGGGACACAGTATTGCCAACTACCTACAAACTGGCTTTGACTTGAGTTTATAAAGGCTAAGCAAAAGTGTTAGGCAACAGTAACTTACTGCACAAAAATGCACAGAGCAGGACTGGAGAGATGGCCCAGCAACTAGTTAAGAGTTCTTCCCTGCCCCTCTGGTACCCACAATGGGTGGCTAAGCCTGTAACACATATGGGAAGAGGGAACCTCAATTAGGGAATTTGCTCTATGGGATTGGCTTGTAGTAATGTCTATAAGGCATTTTCTTAATTGTCTATTGATATGGGAGAGCCAAGCCCACTGCAGGTGGTGTCACCTCTGGGCAGGTGTTCCCGGGTTCTAGAAGAAAGCAGACAGAACACAGGCCGGGGGACAAAGCCAATAGGTGGCATTGCTCTCTGGTCTCAGCTTCAGGTTTGCCTTGAGTTCCTCTCTTGGCTTTCATCAATGATGGACCGTGATAGGGCCATGGAAGCCAAATAGACCCTTTCCTCCCTATGTTAGTTTTGGTCAGAATGCTTTATTGCAGCAATGGAGAAGCCTAACTAAAACATGTCCCATGTTCTGATTCTGGAGTTTACAAATAGATCTTTGTTTACATGTTCATAACTCTGTGCATCCTTCAAAGCCTGTCTCAGGCCTCCCTGAAGTATCACCTCTCTCTTCTGGCGATACATACAGTTATTACCGAAGAGAACTACCACATTCCTCATTTGATGGGCTAGGACTCTCCTTCTTTGGGGTGAACTCCTTTCCCCTCCATCTGTGTGTTATCACTGGGTGGGTGGGTGCTAATAAGACTCCATCTCCACTGCCACAGTGGATGGCATCTGTTCTAACCTTAAACCTGTAGCTCTCCCACCCAGACCTTCTCATGTTGATGAGCCTGTGGAAGTCTCTTTTTATAGCCCTTTATTTTTGGTCATCAGTTGTATAGAAAAGTGATTCTGTGCTGCAGGAGACCAGCTGCAGAGAGGGAACCTGCAGTAAAGGAGATTCTAGAATGTGAAGCAGAAAAGAGAGAAGAAGCTAAAACAACTTCACCCCTATCCGTCTTGTGATTTAACTGAAGAAAGGCTTTTTCTTCTGCCACTTGAGGTGTTTCTCTTAGAAACAAGAGTTCTGATCCTTACCTTTAGACCTCCTAGATTTTTGTTTCAAAGATTGTATTTATTTTTATTTTATGTCTGTGTTTTGTCTACATGTAAGAGCACCCCATGTATGCCAGGTGACTGCAGAGGCCAGAGAGAGTGTCAGATCCACTGGAACTGGAGTTAAGGATGGGTGTTAGCCACTGTGTGGTGCTGGGAACTAAACCTTACCTAGGTCCTCTGGAAGAGTATCCAGTGCTCTTAATCCTAAGACATTGACCCAGCCCCAAGACCTTCTAGATTTTTATATGACCTACCCAACATCTGGCTCTTACATTTGTGCCATCCCACTGCATATGAATAATTCTTTGAGCATAGATTTTGTTCTCTGATTGGATTCTATGACTGGAGTACACACAGTCCAACTCCAATTTAGCATAATGTTTAATTTCATTATGGAAGAAACCTCAGGAAATACTTGATGGATAATTGGCAGAATAACTTCCTGGACAGACAAGTGATGTGTTTAGCATGCATTTTCAGATATCTTCAGCTTCTTTGAGTAAGTTTAAAAAGAACACAAGTCAGTAGATAAAGTCTTGTCTCTTTGTCTCTTTGGAATTGTTTAAATGACATTACCTAACTTCCTCTTCATATTTTAGTTGGGGAATAATAAAGTCTTCATCATTGAACTTGCAGTTGCAAGATGAAGAAATTCAATGTAATTTGCATTGAGCAGTAAAGCACTTTTCAGTATTATCTTACTAAAAACCAACAGTGCAGTCGATTTTGGAGGGATACAATTGGGTATGGTAAGCAAGTGGCTTCAGTCTCTCCACTCTTGCCCATGATTTTCCCACTATGATACTTATTTTTAAGTTGATGTCCCCTTAACGGCAGTGAACATGGCCTCCAGAATCCCCCAGTTTCTATTCAATCCATTACACAAGCTAAGCGGAAATGAACCATCTCTTTCCCAGTAACCCTGATTTGTCTCGTGAGATCATTTTGACCCACACATACTAATTTGATCTAATTTCTATAGTTAGAAGAGGGTGGATTACTCTGTTTGGCTACTTTGGAGACAGCAATGGGCCACCTCCCTTAGAACCACATATATTGAGAGTAGGGCACTACACTGGACTGAATGGTATCTCTCCAACATCCTCACATCATCAGCCATATGTATTGAGAATGGGACACTACAGTGGACTGAATAGTGTCTCCCCATCTCCACCAACTCATCTCTCCAGCTCATAACTGTTACCATCTAAGACAAAACTTTGCAAATGTGATTATGTTAAAGATCTTGAGAGGGAGAAGTTTCACTGTGTCATCTAAGTGAATCTGGTTTACCACAAAAAAACAAAGGGGAGGGAGACAGCAAGAGCTCAGAGAAGATGGTGATATTATCATATGTGCAGAGGTCATCGTAATGTGCTTTGTAGAGGAGAAATTTTTCTTCTGTCCTCTTAGTTATATCTGGACACCTGTGTACTAAACAAACAGCAGACATATTAATAAGAGAAAGGGCATAATGTTTTGAAGACAGGGTCTCCCTCTAACTCTCACTGACCTGGAACTTGCTATGTAGACCTGGCATTGATCTCACAGAGACCCATCTGCCTCTGCTTCCTGAATGCTGGGCTAAAAGGGCATGCCACCACCCATAGCCAACATAAGACTCTTAGAAACATGTTTTACATGCCTGGTGGTTTCACAGAAAACTGAAAATTAGGCCTGAGCAAGAATGTCAGCTGCGTAGGCATGAAGATCTGAGTTCAAATCTCCGGAGCTCATATAAAAAGATGGACGTGGCCACTTGCCGCACCTGGGACCCCAGCACTGTTGAAGATGGAGACAGATGGACAGCTGGGGTTCAATGGCCTCCAGCCTAGCTCTAGGTTCAGTGAGAGGCCTGAATGACGCAAAGAATTACAGAGCAGGAAATCAATGTTCTCTTCTGGTTGGCACATGCCCACAGGTATATATGTATCCCCACTCTCCCCACCACCCACAAAGTAAAAAACCCCAAGAATTAGACTCAGGGGTTTATACACCAGTGTAACAGTGGGAGCTACATCATGGAAAGAGGCTAGGAAAGGAAAGGGGACTTTAAGATCCCTGCTCACCAAATAACAAAAGGAGAGCCAGATGAAGACAATGAGGTAAAGACACATCCAGAGCCAGGGCAGGACATGAGTTGAGGATTTTCTGCTTTTCAGACCACAGTATTGGAGGATCATATGCCTTTCTTCATCTCTGAATAGTGGGAAGCCCAACAGAATCCAGGAAATGCTGAGACAGGAATTTCCTCCTCTGAGCATCAGGTCTGAGGTTTGTCTTTTACCCCCAACTGACAGAGCAGCCCTTGAGTAGAGCGTGCAAATCAGAACCTCGAAATCTCTGGAGAGAAATTAGAACTTAATGTGACTTCTCTCTCCATCCTTCCATGGCTATGTCTGGTCCTCCTTTAGTATACCAGTGTGACCCATCTAACTCTGTATTTGAAAATGTATACTGCATCTCTAACAAGTAGATATCTGTTAAATGGCTCTCCTTCTGTTGACATATACTTGAATTTTTTTCCAAGTGTCTATGAGAAATGAATCCCACGATCTAAAAAGTTTAAAACATGAAGGGGGGAGGGCAGAGGAGCTGGGAAGATAGTTTAGTCAGTAAAGTGCTTGCCTTGCATACATGAGGCTTAAGTTTGATCCCCAGAACCTACATAAAAAACCAGGCAGGGTAGTACTCACTTATAATCCCAGCACTGGAGAGGAGGAGACTGGTAGATCTCGGAGACTTGCTGCCAAGCTAACTTAGCCTACTTGGTTAGTTCCAGGCTCTCTCAAAATGACAAAGCAGTCAGTACTGAGGAAGGACAGTAGAGATTGTTCTCTGGCCTCCACATGCATGCACACACACCTGAACATGTATCCCCCCATATACACACAGGCACCTGCACACATGAACATGTCCACATATGCACACACACACAATACAGTCTGAGAAATCTTTCCCTATGCATTATCAAAAGCTGGGAGGTTTTCCCAGGCCACGTCTCATCCAATCCATCTTAGTCTTACTTGATTGTAGTGAGCACACAAATGCACAATGATATTAATAGCACCATTGAAAGTAAGCCCTGTAACTAAGCATGCATCTGCCTTTTCAACCTCCCTGTAACAATGGATATCAATATCTCTGTCAGTAACAGTGCCTTCTCACACAAAGAGCCAGCGCCACCAGCATTTATCTCTGCCACTTATTTGTTATGCATTTCAATTCCTCCATTAGTGCTTTTGTCAGGTTAATTATGAAATCTCTTTCCATTTTTGCTCCAGACCTAGGATTGATCTCTGAATCCATAGATAATTCTGCCTTCCTAATTGTACCCTTCTCTGCTAACACAGAGGCCAGGTAACTCCTGTTTCGGGTTGGTATGAAAAGACCTTGCCTTTGCTTACTACTTTGGGGAAGTTTTGTGTCCACAAACAAGGCTGGTCAGTAAAAGAGGTGCGCCTTCTCTCTAAAGCAATGCTTTTCCTCGCTGGAAGAATGTTATGATCACACTGCGATCTAAAAACAAGCTAACAGGGTCTAGAGCAATGGCTCAGTGGTTACGAGCACTTGCTCCTGTTCCAGAGGACCAGAGTTCTGTTCCAGCATCTACATCAGGTGGCTCACAAACTGTAACTCCAACTCCGGGAAATCTAATGCTCCTACTTCTGGCCTCCCAGAGTACACACAGGTACCATACATTGACATCGGCATATAATTATGTAAATAATAATAAAATAAATCTTTAAAAATGAGCCAACATAAAATAACAGCTTGGTTGATAGAACGCTTGCCAGCATGCACAATATTACTCCAGACACTCGAAGAACTTTTTAGCTGCCACTGAGAAAAGGAGGTGCACTGGCAGCCAGTGAGTAGAGACCAACAGTGCCAAGCAACTTACAATACTCTGATCGCTTCCAGCAACAGAGTTGCCCAACTTCACTTGTCAATAGTATTCAAGTTGAGAAGTCCCGCCTAAAGGAAGGAAGGTTCTATTCCTTGAAATGAAATTTAGAACACTCAAAAGACTCAACATGGTTTCTTCAAGGTGACTAGAAAGACTGTTCCTGGTTTCTTTTCTTTTTAAAAAATATTTTACTTATTATTTTTATTCTATGCATACGAGTGTGTGAGTTGTATCCATGTATTGCAGTGCCCATGGAGATCAGAAGAAGGTGTTTGAGTCTCCTGGAACTGGAGTTGTGAGCTGTGGGACTCAAACCCAGGTCCTCTGCAAGAGAAGCCAGTGCTCTTAACCGCTGAGCCTTTTCTCCAGCCCCTAGTTCTGGTCTTTTTAAATCACCCTCAAACCCCCATTTACTCTAAGGTGTCTTAGTGAAGATGTAGGTGACTCTGCCTTCTTCAAGCCTGGCCTGTAGTTGGCTGACAAGGAAACTTGTTGCTTTTCCAAATGTCAGCCAAAGAGTGTTTTCAGACTTATGGTAGATTCTGATTTGAAAACCTAAACCTTCCAACAGCTTTGTCACCTCCAAAATAGATACATATTTCATTTCAGGAGTAGAAAGGGGAATAGGGGGATATATTGGGCTGGAGAGATAGCTCAGTCAGTAAAGTGTTTGCTGCACAAACATAGAGAACTGAGTTTGAGCCACGGAATCCACACACAAAAGCTATGTGTGGTGGCCCACATTTGCAATCCTAAAGCCAAAGAGGTAGAAACAGGCTGATCCCTGGGACTCACTGGTCAACCAGCCTAGGCTAATCAGCAAGCCCCAGACTAGTGTAAGACTGTGCCTCACAAAAGGTGGATGGCTCCTGAGGGATGATACCCAAGGTTGTTCCTCGGCCTTCATATGCACATGCACACATATGCACCCATATGCATAAGAGCATGCATGTAACACACACACACACACACAACGGAAGGAGAATATATAAGATGAACAAGATATTCAGCTACCATCAACACAAATATGTAAGTCACATGAAATTCATTAGGGAGAGGGTCACATTATCCAAAGTGTTACAAATAACAACAGGGTTAGGTCAGATGTGTCTCTGCTGATTGTCTGACAAGGCTGGTCACAAACATCCCTTCCTGTATGTTCTTCTTAGAATGTCACTGAGATACCACGATACAACACTCAAAGTGATGAGGGCTACTTCCTCTGCCTTGAGCTAGGACAGACCTTGTCAACTCCCTTGTATAAGAAGACTCTGTAGAGGTGACATTTATGATATCATTGTTATTTACAAGTAGTCTTGAAGTTGTGCCTTTTGACTGTTAGGTGTTAACTCTTGGTCCTGCAAATCATGTTATGTGGAAACCACATAACCATATGGAGAAGCCACTGAAAGATGTCCCAGTCAAAAACCCCAGCATTAGTCATGATGTGTGTTAGTAAGGGAACCTCCGGATTATTATAGCCCCGAAGTGACAGATGATCTCCAAACTAGACTCTTCCAACTCTTGCTATGCAGAACCCAAATACACAGTTGGCTGTCTTTCTAGAATTATTGATTAGTGGGCACAATAAGTGGTATCTGATTTTCTTTTTCTTTCTTTCTTTCTTTCTTTCTTTCTTTCTTTCTTTCTTTCTTTCT
The DNA here is from genome assembly GCF_000622305.1 of Nannospalax galili. Classification (NCBI taxonomy): domain Eukaryota; kingdom Metazoa; phylum Chordata; class Mammalia; order Rodentia; family Spalacidae; genus Nannospalax; species Nannospalax galili. The sequence continues at coordinate 1,200,038 of NW_008349083.1, read as the reverse complement.
TTCTTTCTTTCTTTCTTTTTTGTAAACAGGTCTTGCTAAGTAGCCCAGTCTGGTCTAGAACTCACAATCCTTCTTCTTCAGTTTTCCAAGTGCTGGAATTATAGACATGTGACACCATGCCTGGTGGATATCTGATGTTCTACAGCTGAGGTGTTTGATGCTCAGCAGTAGATTACTAAAACAGATGAAACAGCAGATGTGTCAAGTTTTTGAGCCATTAAGTTAATCTAACTTCTTGTGATTGGTTTACCATGGATGTGTTGTGTGTGTGTGAGTGTGTGTGTGCGTGTGTGTATGTGTGTGTGTTTGTGTGTGTTGTATATGCATGCAGATCAAACTTGGGTCCTCATGCAAGCACTTACTGACTGAATTATCTCATCAGTTCCTCGCTGTAGATTTTGAATCTCGTCTGTTCAGTAACAAATTGAAGGATTGAGGATGTAAGCCTAGTGATAGTAGAAGGGTGTTTGTCTAACCTAGTTCCATCCTTGGTACTGAAAACAACTTTTATTAAGTAACTAAATCTATTCCATGTTAATAATGAAGATCACAGCCTGCTTTGCCATATATTACAAAACTCTGTAATAACTGTTAGTAAATAAAATGGCTTTCTGTGTCTGTGTGCACAGAGGAATGGACTCAGCTCCTCAAAGATAAATCCACTGCCTGTTGTTGAAGATACGGATTTCATGTACTAAAAAGGATTCGTTCCTTTTAGTTTTTAGTAGACAGCCTTTCCTCTTGCACATGAACTTCAATAACATCTTAAATCTCAGCTTCAATTAGACTCTTTTCTTCACATCTGAGTATTTCAAGTGTGATAAATCACCATTCGTGTGGATGAAGAAGTGGAAAATTAAGTAGTTTTGACATGTCCTTCAAGACCGTCCTTGGGTGCAGACTTACAGTTTTCCAGACCCAGTTCTATCTGTATGTAGCCAAATCTCTTTGTAATCACACAGCCTCCTTCTTTACGTTGGCTGCCTTCCACTAAAGTGGATCATGCACCAAGTAAACTCACTAAAGAACTCCCTGCCAAGTGTTTCCCATTTATAAACTCTTAGATGTGGTCTACAATGAGTTAATTACTTTGGGGAGCAAAATGCTATCGTATAGATCAAAGCAGTATTTAAGATTTATTTGTTCTAGTGAAATAAGTCACAATAGTGTAAAATAATTTCTTCTAAAGTTCTGGCCCTTCAGAATTAAAAAAATGACTCCTTTTCTGGGAAGCCAGTATACAAACTGGGGTCAGTTTTCTTGAGAAATAAAGTTTCTGAAAACGAGCTATTTTCATATATAGAAGTAAGATAGCTTGGTATTGATACAAGCATAGAAAAGCACACCCAAGAGACAGCCCCAAAGAAAACAATATATTTAAGGAAATTTAACAGAGGGAAGACTGGCTTTCTAGATTATTGGGGGAAGGATAAACTGTTTACTAAGTATGCTGAGACAGCAGGATATCCAAGAAAAATAAAGAAATGGGGATTGCATATCATACCGTTAATTAATACTCAAAAATCAATTCCAAATTAACTTACTTCCTTAAAAGCAAAAGGCAAACATTAAGGCCAAAAACGTAGGTAAGAAAGCTGATGACCTCAATGCAGAAAAGGATTTCTCTAAAAAGCTGCTGAAAACACAAAGGTAAAAGGAAAAGTTTGATAAATGTAACTGTGTTGTTAGGACACCCTAAATAAAGATGCTATGAAATGGGGGACACATATGCACCAAATGTAATTAATAGTTGTGTTAGCAAAAACATAAATGAAGCCTTACTAATAAGAAGCTAAAAGTGTAAAGCTCACAAAACTTAGCAACAAACATTTCAACTAAAAAAGTGACATGGGCTGATCACTTAAGAACTCTTTCAGCTCTAGCAGAGGACCCAAATTCTGTTCCTAAAATCTGTATGTCATCTTGCAGCTCATTACTGCTCATAATTCTAACTCCAAGGGATCTGCACTCTCTTATGGCTTCTACAAGCACCTGCACATATGTGGCATTCACTCACAAAGACACACACACACACACACACACACATGCACACACACACACGCACACACACGCACACGCACATTAAAAAAATAATAAAAATAAATCTTTTGTAAAAAGCGACACAAAAGACCAATACAGGTAAGAAGGTGCTGAACTTTATTAGTAATCAGAAAACCAGGCATGAAGCCCAGTGATAAAGTGCGTGGCTGGCATGGACTAAGCCCTGTGCTCAGTCCCTCCCCCAAATGATTAGCAATCAGAAATTGCAAAATTAAAATGAAATTTTACACAAATTACTCAACTTCATTAGTGAGAATAAAGTTCAGTTTTAGCAAGTATTTCCAATACATTGAGTTAATGAGAAGCATCATATATTAATAATGAAAATGCAAATGTGGAAACCAGTACGAAAACACATTAGCAGAACCTTATAATTTCAATGATATACAGAAATCCCTCCCTATAAAGATGATTTGGCATAGTTTACAGAGAAATCTGCATACACAAATACATGGTTTCTCACAAAGCATGGAGCCAATCAGTGTTAGTTATTTTACTTGTTGTGACCAACTATCTGACAAGAAGCAGCTTAAAAGAGAAAGGTTTTATTTGTCTGTCTGTCTGTTTGATTGATTGTTTTTTTGGTTCACAGTTTGAAGGTATACAGTCCATCATGTTGGTAATGGCATTGTGTCAAGAGAGACAGCTGATCACATCCACATTAAGCAACAGAGAATGAATTGGAAATGGGGCTAGTCTATAAAATCTCAAGGCCCACTCTCCAGTGATCCACTTCCTTCAGTGAGGCTGTTCATTCAGTGAGACCCACTAAAGGCACTGTAACCTTCCCAAACAGAGCCTTAAGCTATGGACCAGGTGTTCAAACACATGAGTCTATGGGGACATTTCACATTCAAGCCAAAACATAACCTGTATCAGTTACTTTTCTCATTGCTAAGGCTAAATGCTGGGCAACAAGCAACTTAAGGGAGGAAGGTTTAGGTTTAAGGGAATATAGTCCATCCTGGTAGAGAAGGCATGGCTGTAGGACCATGAGGCAGCTTGTTACATGTATCTCATGTAGTCAGAAAGCAGACTATGGACAGGAAGTAGGACCAGGCTATAAAACCTCAAGGCCTACCACAGTGACCCATAATTCCGAGCAAGCTCCACCTCCTAAAGCTTCTACAACCTTCCAAAATTGCACTATTATCTGGATACCAAGTGTTCAAACACAGGATTCTATGAGGCACAGCTCGCATCCAAACCATAGTACAGCCTAAATCTCTGTACATTTATTATAGCTATTGTTTGGGGGTTTCCTCCATAATGAAGTATCACAGAACAGTGGAAATAAAAGAGCTATATATACCAGTACCAATGCACAGGGATGCACAGTCAATTTATAATGTATGTGAAAATAATACTGTTATGTTGTGGCTTATGCCTTTAATCCCAACTCCTGGAAGGCAAAGGCAGGTGGAACTCTGTGAGTTTAAGGCTAGCCTGGTCTATGTAGTGAGTTACAGGTCAGCCAAGGCTACACAGTGAGATGTTGTCTCACAAACAAAATAGTCCTGTTATGATCACATAAGAATACAGTCCTGGGGCTAGAGAGATGATTCAGTGGTTAAAAAGCACTGGCTGCTCTTGCTGAAGACCTGAGCTCAAATCCCAGCACCCACGATAGCAATCATCTGTAACTTCTAGGGGATCCAATGCCCTCTTCTGACTTCCATAGGCACTGCATGACACAGGTACACTTAACATACATGCAGGCAATACACTCAGACACATAAAACAATAATAAATAAATATAAAATGGAATGCAGTTCCAGTGCTTTAGTAATTTCTAAATGGACTGTATGTAGTTTGTAGTGACTCAGTGCCTGTAATCCCAGTACTCAAGAGGCTGAGGCAGCAGGGTGGCTTACAAATTTCAAAATTTCATTCAGAGTATCCTGAGCTATAAGTTCTAGTATGAACTGGGCTACCGAGTAAGAACCTAATATAAACAGCAACAAAACAAAATGAAAGTAAAGAATGTATTGTAAAATATGTAATTCTAGAAAAAATCCTTTTTAAAAACTTTATTTACTGTGTTCTCTGTATGAGTGTTTTGCCTGCATATAAGCGTACCACATGCATGCAATGCCCACAGAAGCCAGAAAATGGCATCAGATCCCCTGGAACTGGAATTACTGACAGTGTTTATCTGCCACGTAGGTCCTGGGGACTGAAGCTGGATCCTCTGTAAGAACAGCTAGTGCCCTTAACCACTGAACCATCACTCCAGCCCCATATAATGAGATATTCTTACAAGTACTTCATAAATAGAAGACTGTGAGGAAAAGAGAAGAGTGGTTATTGACATACCTTAAAATTATTTCTAGAAGAAGATATCAGGAAAAGAATGAGACAAACTTACCCAGGTTTGGTTTACAGCATCCATTTTATTGTTCTTTTTTAAATCACAGAAATGTGGGATTTGTGTTCCAGAACACCAAACAACCAGACAGGAAGAAAATAGATATCAGTCAGATTTTACATCTGAACTTTCTCATACCTTTCTATGAACTCAGGAACTGAACTGGATGATGGTGATTAAGTTTCATTTCCCCAGTGGCATTCAGAATGAACCATCCTGTGTTGACAAAAGACAAGCAAGCTTTACTTCCTGTCCTCAAATGATAAATAGATAAGCAATGGTTATTTTGAGAAGAAAACAATGCCAACACTTAGAAGATTTACTTTGTTCCCCTGGTTTTTGCCTGTTCATCATGACCCCATCATGCATATTCCCTGGAGACTGAGATGATCATCAAAACTTTTTCCACTGGGGTATACATGCTGGTCCATGTTGCCTTTATCTTTATGAGTATCATGACCTCTGTATATACATATATATTATAAAAAGAGATTAAAGGGAGGTACCCTATAACAGGAAGACATGGTAATTATTAGACACCACAGGCTAACAAAATAAAACTCTGATGCCAAGAATGGACAGAGCCTCTTTTGAAACTGTTCAACAGGGTCCCATAGCCCCTCAAATTGATAGTCATTTACCCTTCTCATAGTTACCCACCAAAATTTCACAGTAAGACCCTGTTGCTGAAGACACTATATTCATGAATTGTAGAGAAAACAAGGAGAAATCAAGCTGGTGATGACTTCAAGGCCTCATCTTTACTCTCTAGCATTTGTAACGCTAGCTGAAAAGAAAATTTAGCATTAACCTCTTACCAAACTGAGTCCTGCAAGCTACAACAACAGCTGGCTTGGCAAAATACACCCACAGGTGCAATAGTGGCACAAATATTATAGGAGTAACCAACTACTTTCTAATTGAATTTAAGGTCTGCATCATAGGATGGAACCAATATCTGACATTGATGTTGAGCCTGGGAACTTGAGGTTAGACAGCTGACATCCCGTGGGAGAGAGCCTAATACAATTATTTTGCAAAACTGATATAAACATATTAAATTGGTTTACTGTTATATTACATATGTATATATATAATGACTTATTGTTATACCCATAGATTAATGTATCTCTGAACTACCAGCAGAGAATCTTCCTTTACAGCAGATGGTGCTTAACACAAAGAACCACAACTGGCCAACATGTAGAGAATAGAGACTGCTGAGTGTTTATCCCTGAGTAGGACACTTATACCAAACTTCTGCCAAGACTCAGGCATCACTGTGGCTGAGGGGGCAGAAAGGCTGTAAGATCCAGAAGAGGTACATTATCACAAGGAAGCAGAGGTTTCAAACAGCTGGTCAGTTACTCATATGTGTTCACAGCAATGATGACAGCATGGACAAGTCTCACCTAAGCTCAAGCCATACAAATTCCCAGCATAGACATGGGGAAGTAGGTAAAGAAGCCCAAACGTACCTGAGGAACTATTAGCAATGAATGGTGGCTGGGAAGAGGCAATTCAATATCTTTTAAGGATGAGACTCTTGCCGTGTTGACCAGGTTCTAGTGAATGAACCATAGGGCATTTGGGGGCAAAAACCTCACTCTATAGGCCTTCACACACACACACACACACACACACACACACACACACACACACACACACAGAGTATAGGATATGATGGAAGGTTAGTAAAGGGGATGCACAGACAGGAAGGGATCTAAATATAATCAAAATATATTCTAAGAAATTCAATAAAAAAGGAAAAACAAACCTTCTCTGTCCCCTCTCAGGACCCTCTTTCTGGTTTCACATCTTATACCCTCACCTACACACATATATAAAATTTAAAATCCAGGATCTGTGAAAGAGATGTGGTATTTGACTTTTGGGGCCTGATATGCTTCATTTATAATGACTCACAGATCCATATTCTTTTGAATGAATATAATTCCATTGTGTTCATGTACGACATTTCCATTGTATATTTATCTGTTGATGGGCATCTAGGCTGATTTTATTTCCTAGTTATTGTGAATAAAATAATAATAAATTGTAGATGTGAAGTATCTATGTGGGAGGATATGGAGTTTCCTGGGTATATGGCCAGAAGTGGTACACTTTTGTCACATTGTGGTTCTATTTTCAGTGTTTTGAGAAACTGCCACACTGATTTCTACAGTATCTGCACCAGTTTGCACTCCCACCAACAGAGGGATTTTCCTTTCCCCATATCCTCACCAGAACTTATTAGTTTTCCTTTTCCTTTTCGGTGGTCATTCTGATATGGGTGAGAAAGAATTTCAAATAACTTTTAACTTGCATTTCCCTGATGGCTAACATTGTTGAACACTTAAAAAAATTTGTCTAGCGTGGTAACATATGCCTTTAATCCCAGTACTCAAAAAACAGAGGCAGGTGGATCTTTGTGAAATTGAGGCCAGCCTGGTCTACAGAGCGAGTTACAGTACAGGCCTGCTGGGGCTAGAGAGAGACACTGTCTCAAAAAATAAAAATGAAAAAATAAAAAACAAAAAATTTACTATCCATTTGTAATTATTATTTTGAGAACTGTAAATTGGGACCATTAGCTCATTTGTTGATTGGCAGGCTTTTTATGTGTGTACTTAATATTTACAGTCTTTACATATTCTAGATATTAACCCCTACGTGAAGCACAGATGGCACAGACTTTCTCCTATTTAGGGATCTGCCTTTTCACTTTTCTGGCAGTTTGCTTTACTGTGTAGAAGATTTTAAGCTTCATGTAATACCATCTGTTAATTATTATGGCTATTTCCTATCCTATTGGCATCTTTTAAAGAAAGTCCTTGCCTCTGCTTATATCTTGACATGTTTCCCTCTAAAAACTTTGAGTTTTTAATTAAAGTCGTTGATCCACTTTAATTGATTTTTATGTAGGTGAAAGGTATAACTCTACTCTCCTTCTTCTGCATGTGCCATTCAGTTTTGCCAACATCTTTGTTAAATATGTGTCTCCAGTGTGTGTTTGTTACATTGGTAAAAGAAATAAATGGCCATAGCTGTGTGGGTTTATTTATAGGTCTTCCAGTCTGCCCTTTGGTCTACAAGTCTGTTTTTGTATCAGTACCATACTGTATTTGTTACTATGGCTCTGTAGTATAATTTGAGATTACAGTATTTTAGTATATCTATCAGTGCGCTTTCTGCTTACAGTGGTTTTAGCTATCTTTTGTTTTCACTAAGCCGGATGATTTTATGCTATACCTTGTAGTTTTGTATATCAGGAATTTATGCCTCCTCTTTTATAAATAGTATTCTATTACTTGGATATACCACAATTTATTAATCTTTCTAAAAAGGAAATGTTTATCCCAGTTTCCCAGGCTTCACGGTTTTAAATATGGATGAAAGTCATACTAATGATAATCATGCAGCTACATCAGGCTCTTGTCTTCACATGCTTAAACTGTGATCCTACACTCTTTACTATGACCCTTATTTGACCATTTCCAGGTATCCTCAGGTGACCTCAAGGGTTCACGAACATTTGCACTTCTTGGAAATGTCTTCCTTGGCCAGTCTATCACATGTTCAGTGATCCACAAGACAGCTGCCAGCATCCGAAGCACTGCAGATCTGCTGACACCCAAACTAGGTGGAAAACCCTGTTGAACTGAGGTAGTGGTAAGGCACTCTGTCTGGGAAATTCCAGGATAAACTGCTTACAAGGCTTTCATAGACAACCTTTCCAGCTTTTTTTCTGCCTTCTGTATCATTGGCATTAAACCTAAAACCATAAATTTAGGTTTGCAAAAGTCTGAATTGATTTTTATGCGACATTTATATCCTGAGGTGAAATGAATTCTTGAGCCTATGTTTCACCCGGTGGCAGCAGCTTAAGTTTTATGAATTCAGCGAGTTTGCAGGTTTTAGTTTTTCTTTCCTCCTCCTCATATACTTTTAAACTTAGATTTGTCTCTAATCACCATGGGTAAAATGTGTGCACAGCATCACCAGTAGTGAGAGGAGCGATGACAACCGGGATGCATTTTCGCACCTGGTCCTTAGCATTACCTCAGGAAGTCCATCTGTGTTCTTTTTGCACCATCCGCTACATCCTGTCATATGTGCCATATATGGCTATCATGCCTTGTGTCTCTATATTTCACCTCACTTTAAAGATGTGATTTTATTTATTTCTGACAGTCTCATTCTATAACCCAAGATGACCTCAAATTCATAATTCTCCCGCCTCAAACAGCAGAGTGCAGAGATTGCAGGTGTGCCCTACCACTCCCAGCTCTTCCCCCCTCCTCAAACAGCAGAGTGCAGAGATTACAGGTGTGCCCTACCACTCCCAGCTCGTCTCCTTTCTTCCCTGATGCTGGTTGTCTAAGGAGTTTCAATAGGTTTCAAAAGACATTTCTCACCTCTCCCGGTCATGCTGTCTGGGGAGCACTTAAGTGCTAGTCACTTGTCTGCTCTCACATCCTCTATTATCTGAAAGTACTATTTCTCCTGGAACACAGTCTGAAGAGTGATTTGTCAGGGGCACATGGATTTGCACAGACACTTGTAATTATTCCTCCTCTTCTGATAAAGTCCTCATGACTGTGTTACAGTGTCACCCTGAGCTCATTTGCCCTTATTATATGTTCATAGAAAATGCTCCTTCGGGAAGTTGGAGAGATGGCTCAGCAGTAAAGAGTGTGCACTGTTCTTACAGAGGAATAGAGTTTGATTCCCAGCAGCCACATCAGCTGGCTCACGACTGCTTATAGATCCAGTTCCATGGGATCTGACATTCTCTTCTGACCTCCATGGGCACCTGAACTCACTTATGTACAAACAGATGCATATACACACATATATACACACAAATAAGAAATAAAAAAGCAAATCTTAAAATAATATGCCCCTTGTATTCTAGGCACATGGGCTTTGAGTATATAGCTCTTCCCAGATGTCAGATATGCTTAAATATATTCAATTTCAGTGACAAATTCCTCAAAACATCAACTATCACCGGGAAATTTAACAAAGCCAAACTAAGTTCACTGTGCTTTCATATAGTTCTAGAAAAGACCATATCTCTGTGGTATTGGAGTGACTTGGAAAGGAAAGCCAAGAGTAGAATGTTGGCCAGATTTTGGACACTGGGCTTAAGCAATCTGTGGTGGGTCTTTCTGGATAAGAAACTGACCATTTTTTGGTAAAATATATACTGCAATATTTCAGAGCTGGTCATCACTGAGGCAAGGGTCTTGAAGTTTGTGTTGACAGACACATTTCTATTTGCTAAGAAAGCTGTATCCCCAGTGATAAGATGGAGCTGATAAAATCATATGTAAGCGTTTTCTAAAGCAAACAGTGAAGTTATTTACTGGTTTATAATCTTATCTTTCCTTGGCAACAAAATCTTCCTGGAAGACATCACTAAGTCATGTTGACACTGGTGTTTAAAAAAACCTTGTACAAGTCATGTTGACACAGACAGTCTCCAATCTGATTTGCTTATACTTAAATAGGGAGTCATCTAAGCACAACTTTAAAATTCATTGCAAGTTATATGCTCCCAAACCCCTTAGAAACTCCACGAGATGGGCTGAAGAGATGATTCAGTGCTACTGACTGCTCTTGCAGAAGATTTGGGTTCAGATCCCAGCACAGACATGGCAGCTAACAATTGTCTGAAACTCCAGTTCCAGGAGATCCAATCCCCTCTTCTGACCTCCATGGACGTTGCACGACGTGGGTGCACTTACATACAGGCAGGCAATACACTCATACATATAAAATAAAAATAATAAATAAGATTTAAAAAAGAAACTCCAGAAAGTATCTTTGTGTTATGAGGCATCATTTTCTGAGGGGATGATATCTTGAAAGAAGCCTTGAAAATGACTAGGAGGTAGGAAGTTAGACGAAGACAGGGAAGTCGTCTGGAAGCATGGATAGGAGAAATCACATGAGCACGGCGTTGGTGAAGAACTGCAGAGCGGAAAAGGTCGACACTGAGGAAATGAGTGCATTTTGGTGAGTGTGAGCAGGCCAGACTAGGGTGATCTCTGATTGCATAACTGGAGAATCACTAGACCTCCATCTGTCTATTTTCTTTTTTTTAAGTCTTTTTAAAAATGAATTGATCTTTGTGTGTGTATATCATACAGAACCTCCCACACAATCTTATTCATCTATATACCCACTTCCCAAATGGCACCCTCCCAGAGTCTCCCCCCTCCCACACACTGGAGCCCATATACTCTGTCATCCCTGTTACTGTCCACTGTGTTGTTGGTGCCCCCAGCCATTCCCCAGTGCTTGTCTGTCTGCTGAATCTATCGGCCTATCTAGAGTTCCTTGTTTTAGGAAGATCAGCTAAGGGGAGGAAATGAAAGAAGGAAAGAAAGGAAAGAAAAAGAAGGGGAGGTACCTCCAAGTCTCCTGGTCCCCACATTCTCTTACAGTTGGGGTATGGACTTGTGGCTATATTGATTAAACTTTTCCAGGAGACCTAGAAATCCCTGACCCTGTCCTCTGAGTCAGTCTCCTCCTCATGAGATTTGAATTGAACTGTAGCACAACAAATAATGTAAAAATGGAGACAAAGCTTGGTGAATTGATAAGCTGATAAGACTCTAATACTCATAGCGGAAAACGTCATAAGCTGGTGTGTAGATCAATGGTTAAGATACTTATTTAGCATGCATGAAGTCCTGGTTTTGATACTCAGCTCTATAGAAAAACAAAACAATAAACTGAGTTGACACACACCATTAAGGATGATAACCTCTTATCTTTATAAAAACCATTTCATGCAAGTTACATAATATACATGGAGCACACATGCCTTTCTCTCCCCCCCCCATTAGTCCCATTTTCTCCTAGGTAGTTTTCTTCTACTTCCATGACATCTGTACATACATTATCTCCTTAAACCTACATCAAAGGATCAAGGATTTATCTAGATGATCTTGTAGAGAAAGGAAATTAAATATATGGGGAGAGCCATAAGGCCTGTGTACACTACGTAACTATTTCAAATTCCATCGTTCAACCGTCAGTAGCAGGTGGACAGAGAAAGGGAACTTGCAGTTTGTATACAGGGCCTATTGAGAAGCATGTTTGTCATTAGGCAGGTCTTGTACAAACTTATTGTTGAGAGTTCACTGGCACAGCATCCCTTTCATGTGGGGAAATGCTCCCCAGCAGCATGCATCTACATCCTTTGACTGTTACAGTCTTCCTGTACTCTCTTCTGTGATGTGCCCTGAGCCTTAGTGTAGGGGTTGACATGCCAATGCAGGTATAGGAAATTTTATAAGTTTCCACCCCTAGGTGAAGGACTGATGAGAGAGGGATACTTTTTCCAGGGATGAGCTCTCTGATTATCAGTCTCAACTGGTCAATCCTAAACACATGTACATAAGAGCAACACTTGATGGACTCAGTGGGTTGTAGGTTATATATACATACATATACATACATGTGTATGTGTAACAATAATAATTATAGAAGAGTGAGAGATAGAAAGAGAGAGGGAAGGTGGAATCTATGTAAATACTGTAGTCATGTATGAAATTCTCAAAATTTTTTAAAAAATTAAATTTTAAAACCCCATAATTTCATCAGTGGGAACATCATTCTTCTCATCTGTGCTCTTTGTGACTGAGTAGTCCCACGCTACTGACATCACTAAACCAGTTGGCCAATCAGCTAAGGCCTCACTGAAGACCCAATACTAGTGATAAAGTTGAACCTCCATGTGGGCAGACTCCTTCAGCTCTCTGTCATCATAGGCTGCTTAGTATCTGTTGTTTGATGTACATGATTGCTAGTCTACAGCCACTGCCCATTATTAGAAAAGTACTGGCTTAGGAGCCACGACCTGCCATCATTAACTCACACCACACATCTGGAATACTCTGTCACATAGCAAATACTGTAACAGATAGTCTAAGAATCCCCTTCCTTGCCTCCATCTAAATACCAGAATATAGGTAATACCCCCTTTCGGCCGCTAGGGGTTAGCCATGAGGCTCTTTGGGCCAGTGAGAGCTAATCAGAAGTTTAGGGTCATGTTTGAAGAAACATTTTTCTAATGAAGTATCAGACCCAAGTAATCTTATTCCTGTTTCCTCTTCTTGCCTCGAATGTGGACATTTCTATCTTTGCCCAAATCTGCTCAAACCTAAAGGTGAGATTGGAAGCCACAAATGCAGGCTCTGACACCAACCAGCCCTAAGCCAATGCCAGAGTTCCCCACAGCCTTCCTGGTAGCCACATGAGAAAAATAAACGTTGTACCCTTAAGCTATTAGTATGGGTTTTCTGTTCCTTGTAACCATTCATATTCTTGACTGGTACCCAACCTATCTGGAAAGGAAGCAGGAAAAAAATCATGAAACTAAATCACTCCCACACAAAGCCACATCTGAGTTGAAAAGCCATCGTTTTTCTTTTAGGCAGTATAAACATTTACAATACACACCTGTATGATATTTCCCCAGGTGCACAAGACCGGGGGATAGAAAGTGAGGCTGCTCTGGTTTTTCGTTCCCAAGTTCAGGAATGAAGGAAGAAAAATGGTTCTCCACAGAGCAGCAGAAGCTGAGACTCACATTTCAAGCATCTGCCTTTCCCAGCGGGCTAATCTTTGAAGCTGGACTCTCCTCTCCGGTTTCACAAGCCCAGATGTCTGTCTGATGTTGAAAGGGGGCTTTGTCCGACCACATGGGCCTACTCACTGTGTGTTTTTTATGCATTTAAATTGTGATGATTTCTTCATCAAATCACAGTAGATTTACCAAAAAGGGAGTATGTCAACAAGATAATGTTCCTGAAGAAATTATGGTTTGCTCTGAAATACATGGCTTAGCTTTTAAACTATTGTATTCTTCTAGATTTTTAGGTCTCCAGATAATGTTTATATGAGTTAGCTCACAAGCACAAAACTCTAACAATGGAGTCAGAATCCTTTGCAAAAAGTAGATTTTTGGTTCTGCTACATACAGTGGTATGAGTCACTTGTGGTTGGTATACTGGTTACTAATGATGGGACTTTGGAGAAGTAGTTTGAAGAGTGGGAGCCTCAGAATTTTATCAGCAAAACGAGTTCTAAAACTTGACATGGAGGAGTTGGAAATATAGGTCAGCAGCCAAGTGCTTACATACTACGTGTAAGGCTCTGAGTATTATCCCATACCAGACAAACAGATAAATCCACTGGTCAGGTTACCCAGGTTAGTGTAAGAAGTTGAAAAATCACCTTGATTTATAGCATTAGCTATTACTAACACTTGTTAGACAATATAATCTCTCCTTTTGCATATATTCTTTTCTCTCTGTTCTTGGGGGTGCTGTTGGATGAGAGCAGATCTCATGTATTCAGACTGGCTTCCAGCAGGCTACGTAGCCAATGATCTTGAACTTTTGAACTCCAGCCTCCACATGCCCCGTGCTGGGATCATAGACATGCACTACCACACCCAGTTTCATAAGTATATATTTTAACATTTTTATGAACTTCATACAATATATTTTTATCATATTTAGACCCTTGCTGCTATACTACTCCCACCAAACTTCATGCACTCCATTGTGTGTGTGTGTGTGTGTGTGTGTGTTTTAAAAGGTCTATCAAGTCAAACTTGTGTTCCTAAGTGTCCTTTGGTGTGGGTCCATCTATTGAACCTTGCTTAACCTACCCAGAGTAACACCCTTCAAGAAGACTGAGAAACTGGATAGAAAACCTAAACCCTAGCTACGGAACCAATGGCAGCTGCTGGGAAGGAGAGATCAGTCTTCTGTCAGTTTTAGATTTTTAAGAATTTCCTAAATCATGCCTTTGGAATGAGGCAGAAAGACTAACCAAGCCAGTAGTTCAGGTCTTGTGTCTTCCCAGCCTTCCACTGCAGCTGCTTAAGCATTTTGGCCAAGAATGATTTAGAAAGCAGACAGATCAGTTGGAAATGAAGATGGTCTTTGTGACACCCTCTGGGATGCCAGTGTTAGCTGAGTTGAAAGTCCAATGAAGGAAAGGTCAGAAGGAGTTCTCTTGGAAGTCAGGAATATAGCTCATTTACAGGAATTCCCTGGAGCAGTCTTGTGGGCCTTTGCTCTGTGACAGGGCAGAAACAGCACTAGCCATTCTTTCCCCACCCTAACACTGCTACCCCCTCTGCTTCACTGTGGGCTGAAGGTTGAAACAGCTGCTTCCTTGTGAGGCTTCTGCTCTTGAATAAAGGAATTTTAGACAAGTGCTCTATCTGATACAGCTTGTCGGGAAAGTGAAGAATATGTTATAAAATGGTGTCTGCAGACAGGAGAGATAGCTCAGTCAGTAAAGTGCTTGCTTTGCAAGTATGAAGACATAAGTTCAGTACTCAGAACCTATATTTAAAAAGCTGTCACTATTGGTGTCTGCTCATAATCCCAGTGCTGGGAAGGCAGAGACAGGCAGATCTCAGGACTCACTGGCTAACCAGCACAGACTATTACTTGGTGAGGTCTAGACAGCAAGAAACCCTGTCTCAAAGAGAAACGAAAAAGAAAGGAAAAGTTGGCATTTTAAATTTGGCTGATGCACAATGAGACCTAAATATTTGAAATGGTTGTAACATCTTTCCTGGGTTCCATCATAACATTTGTAGGTCATACTGTCTAATTGTCTATTCATCGGCTGGAAGGCTGACTTTTAGTACCACATTACGTCTGTTGCATGCATCCAAACAGCAGTAAGTATCAAACTTTTCTGTTAGAACTTTCTCTACCACAGAATCATTTGCAAGCAGCTAACACATATTATAAATCCTTGGGGTTTATATTTATTGGAAGACTCTTAGGCTATTCCACGAGATCCTGAGAGTTCTGGCCGAAGAGAAGCACAGACCAAAGGAAGATTTCTTATTCTTATACAAGACTAGAGATCTAAAGTCAACAGGACTATGGTTATGTTGACACAGGCCTGCAGCGCCACCTATTGGTTGATGTGCTAATAATCACCACTGAGTCCTAAGTACTTTTTATAAAAGAAAGCTTATTTCCGAAATGAAAACAAACAACAGCCAAAGGAGCAAGACATGGGGAGGCCAAATTTCAATTATTGTAACTTATATTGGAAAAAGAGGGGAATCTCCCTCAGAAATTGTTGGCGTTCGTTAATTCTAGATGGGCAAGGAGTGACAGTTGACTCCGTTTCTAATGCCATACCGTAGGAGAATGACAGGATCCCAGAACTCATGAGTCCTTAAAGACTAGCACAATCACATCATTAAAGAGATGGGAAAATGTCAACCTGCCGAGGAGTTTCATCCTAAAACTACAGAACTTTTAGTGAGAGTGGCAGGACTGGAACCCACCTGTTCAGATGTGTAGTTCAAGGTCACTCTGAAGAACCTTCCTTAAGAAAATGTATTATGAACCCAGAGAGATGCCTCAGCAGTAAGACCACTGACTGATTTGGCAGAGGATCAGGGGTCAGTGCCCAGAACTCACGTGGTGGCTAACAACTGCCTATAACTCCAGTTGCATGAGATCCGATTCTCTTTTCTGACTTCTGTGGGCATTGCATGCATGTAGTACATTTATATACCCTCAGGCACACGCACATAAAAATAGTGAATAAATGTTTTTAAAAGAAAATGTATTATAAAAATCACATAGTCTTCATTTCAGTAGAAGTCTATTGAGAATCACTGAAGTTCACATACTTAGGTTCTTTACTTATTAATATTTACAACACTCAGAAGTAAAATTCAATTAATAACTCTATTTCTGTTTACTCATTTTTCAACAATTGTTATGATGCTTACAGAATCTTATCAAAGAACAACTTATTTCCTGGACTGTCTTCTGTCATAACAGTTCATTAATTTTTCCTCTGTCAGGCTTATTGTGTCGTGTGGAAAAATGCCAGTGGAGGCTGTGGTAGCTTGTGACTTCTACTGTGGGTCCCTGAAAATGTCCACTGCTCACTTGAGACAATCAAGAGTCAATGAAAAAGCATCTCTCAACCTGCTCCTCTATGCTGGTCTTCGGGCCTACAAAGGGATGGAAATTTGATTGCAAGATGGTCTATGTGGAGAAGACATGACTAAAAGAAGACAGACGTTCAGGGCTCATAAACAAAATCTTGGACAGAAGTGAAGAAAAAGTTCTAGAAGCAATATTTATAGAGAGTTTTCTAAAATTAAAGACATCTACTTCATCAGGTATGTCTTTAATCCCAGCACCCTGGAGGCAGAGACAGGCTAATTTCTGTGAGATTGAGGCCAGTCTGGTCTACCAGGAAAGTTCCAGCCAGCTAGGGCTTCAGGGAGAAGCCCTGTCTCAAAAGATCAAAAATAAATAAAAAATAAAACCAAAAAAAGGAAATCTACTTTTTTTAAAGAAAGCAATTATTAGCACATTTCTTCAAATTTTTAAAGATTTATTTTATGTATGTGTGCATTTCTCTGCCTCTGTCTCTGTCTCCGTGTGTGTGTGTGTGTGTGTGTGTGTGTGTGTGTGTGTGTGTGTGTTTTCATGGAAGTGCACCCAGAGGCCAGGAAGGGGCTTTGGAGCCCCTAAAACTGGAATTACACGTAGTTGTATACCATCCAATATGGGTACTGGGAACTGAACTCAGGTCATCTGCAAGAGAAGCAAGGGTTCTTAACAACCGAGCCACTGCTCCAGTTCCAAGGAAGTATTCACCTTCTCAGAGCAACCTGGAGAAGGAATGAGAGAGTGGGAGGCAGGCCTTTCTCTGGAGTGAGAGCAGAAGGTGACCAGTGGCTTTCTCTAAAGCAAGTGGCAACAGTTGGAGCTGTTAGAGGCTGCCTCTGAAGATACAAAGTAGTCTTAAAGATCTAACACTGGAGCCTAAAATATACCTGTACACCTGTAATCCAGGAGGGACGATCTGTAGTTTCAGGCCATCCTTAATTACACAGTTAATTCAAGTCCAACCTGGGCTACTTGAGACACTGTCTCAAAACAAAAACAAAAACAAAACAAACAAAAACATCCCATAACAACAACAAAGATCTGGTGTTGAAACCATGTTTGTGGCCCGCCCAACGGGGCTTCCCTTCAGTGTCTCAGCCTTTCTCCTCTGTCCGCATCAATTTTCCCCTTCCCCTTCGCATGCCCACTGTCATCCCTCGGCACACTTGGCATATTGCACGGCAACTGCTTCCCAGGCAATTTCTTACTTAGAAATCCATTTTTTTCTGCTCATGGTTACCAGCCTTACAGAAATACAAATTGGATCATGTCATGTCTCTGCTTCAAACCACTGACAGAGGGAGAAAATCCAAGCCTCTTAGTGTGGCGTTTAAAACGTCCCAACTTGACTCAAATTTCCTGTCCAGCTTCATTTCCTGGCTCTGCCACTGCCGTCCTATGATCCAGCCTCTCTTCTCACATTCACTTGTCTGGTTTTCATATCTCTGTCTATATCAATAGTCTATTCCTGCAGCCTGCTGTGTCCTTCAGTCCCATCACTGGATAAATCCCTGCTCATCCTTCAAACTCCATTTCCACCGTCTCTGTCCCTGAGGGGGCTTCAGTAATGTTCTCAGGCAGGGAGCTAGCCTGCTGGGTGTGATTGCCCTACTTTCTCATTACCTATTCTTATTATACCATGAAGCTTATCACACTGTAACTCTACTGGCTGATTAGTCTTCCTTACATAGATCATGAGTTCTCTAACATAAATATTTCAATAGATCTTATAATGGATTTAATCATCATACACCATTCCAGAATGTTCACTAGAAATTAAACAAGTATCTACCGCTGTGCTGTATACCAGAGACACAGATAAACCATGAGTAATACCCACAGTGATGTCAACCAAATCTATCATTTTGCTTCCTAAGGATGGAAACAGAGAACAGAGAAGAATGTTCTCTATTCACTGTCTGAACTCCACTGAAATGCAGCAATTCTGGCAGGAGATGGACCAAAATCAGCAGTTAAAACATTCTATGGAATATGTGTAGTTTTAGTTTTTCATTTCATTTTGTTTTAAGACAGGGCCTCATGTAGCCCAGGCTAGCCTCCAACTTACTAGGTAGCTAAGGATGGCCTTGAACTCCTGATCCTTCTGCCTCTGCCTTCCAAGGGCTCGTATTATCAGATTATGTTACCATGCTGACTCACAATTTCAGCTTTTACTTAAATATATAATAGCTGATTACATTTCTAGATGTAGCAGATGGCATCACAGGTGTTATTGTGTTTATTGTAGTGCTGCTGTTATTGTTTCCATTTGTGTGTGTGTGTGTGTGTGTGTGTGTGTGTGTACACGCACATGCCCTGGCCCTTGGATAGTCCTTGGTTGGAGATCAGAGGACAACTTTCCAGAGACACTTCCACCACATCAGTTCTAGGGGTTGAACTCAGATCTTCAGTCTCGGCAGCAAATACCTTGACCTGATGATTCATCTTACCAGTCCTTATTGTTATTTTTTAAAGTTTAATGCAGTGTCTTATACTTTGCATATATACACTGGTATTTCACAAGCACAGAATTCTAATTCAGTGTTTTTGGAATGAACAAATATATGGATAGATGAATGGATAAGCTGCTGAAATGATGGCCAGATAGAGCACCTGATCCTCCTCCCAATTACTATCTATTACAGTTGGCATTCAAAGCTTAGGTTTGGGGATGAATAGCATTTGTTGATTCTTTAAATTCTAATCACTCTTACAAGTTCTCCCCCATCCTGCCAAAGCTTAAACCCTGGAAACTCTATTGCTCAATTGTCTGGCCAGCTTGATCTAGTTCGATTCCACCAGTTAGAGGAACTTACATTAACTTTAAAAGCAAGAGAAGGGGTGGATATTGTCTTCTGGTGGTAGCTGTAGGCGATAAGTGGACATCTCCACTTAAATATCTTATAAGAAATTACTCTATCTTGGTGCCACAGGTAATGGTAATAAAGGTACTTGAAGATAGCTTTGTTGAAATTCCTCAGCTTTTGGGTATCTTGAAAGTTCTTGTGTCAACCTTCATTCATTCAGCTTTCCAATAACTACGTTTACTTATGGTAAATCTCTTCTTATCCATAAGCTCTAGGACAAATTCTGAGTGACACAGATTCTTGGTTGGAAACTTAAAGAAAAAGGTTAGCTGCCCTATTGAACATTCAATTCAATAACCTTGAAAGTGATATATAAAATGCATAAATAGTTTCAGTTCTTAAATACTTTCAGTGATAAAATGTTCATTTCTCAAGGTGTGTGATTTCCCTCTATGATAGAGAAATTAGTTCTTTATTTTTAAAAAAGAGATTTTTTAAATTTTATGTGAATGAGGGTTTGCCTGTGTGTGGGTATGTGCACAACATGCATGCAGTGACCAAGAAAGTCAAAAGGCCTCAGATCCCCTGGAACTGGAATTACAGGCAGCCGGAAGCCACCATGTAGGCACTGGGAACTGAACCCGGGTCCTCTGAAAGATCAGCAAAGCTTTTAACTATTGGGCCATCTCTCTGACCCCAAGAGGAATTATTTCAAAAGGATTAAAATTAATTTTTCTTTACTTTGAAAGTATTGCTCCTGATCATTCACTTATTTTCAATTCTATAGCCCGTTCACCCCTAGAAAATTCTCAGAGCCTGGGTTCTGACAGACAGAATGAAGATCAATACCCTTGAATCTTTTGGCAAAATAACACAATGGTGATACAATGTTACCTTCTTTCTTGAAACGACAAGTTCCAAAGTTTAGGCTTGATGATCACATATATCTCATCAATCGTCAACCATATTTTCAAATCCTTAAGTATTCATTGCCTTTCAATCGTCAACCATATTTTCAAACCCTTAAGTATTCATTGCCTTTGAACCCCCTGTGCTGCACGTTGTGCTGCTTTGCTGGTGAACCGAACCAAAGTCAAAAAGGAAGTTTTAAATCCAATGATGCGGTAGTTATAAAGTAAAAGGATGTAAAATAGACCACGTCACTAATGATAATGAGAGAAAACCTGGAATGGCTGCATTAACCTACACCAAGGAAGACTGTAGAGTAAAGGGTACTATTCTGCTCAGTGGATACAGTATCAAATTGCTCTCTAAACTTGTATCTCTCTACACATAGATTAGTTCAGCTCACAGATCTCATCAGAGAAGTTTCTTTCTACAGTGGAAGGCAATTAACGCAGAACCTCACAAAGGGTCTATGTACAGAGAATAAACGTCTGTGGAATGCTCAGCCACAAATGGGACATCTTTATCACACCCTCCCCTCAAGGTTCAGGGACCATCTCAGAAGACTTGGTGGAAAAATTCTATGGTCAGGAAGGACTGGGGCCAAAGAGCATCTTCTAAACATGACAGGACCACTGAGCTTCAGAACTCACAGCAGATGTGAACGTCTGCACAAAACCTGCACAGGATCAAGCCAGTGAACAGTCCAGTGTGGAGTAAGAAGGGAGTCACGAGCCCCTGCCCCTAACTGAGGAGTTACTAACAATTGATGGCTTCTGTGGGAGGAAGAGTCCGTTTTGTTTAAGGGTGTGGCTCCTGATAGGTTCACCCTGTTACAGCAGATAGCCCCACACCTATGAGTAGATGGGCAGAGCAGAAAAGCAAAGTTAGGAACTGTTCAGGATGACAGTTGGATCTGGGAGGAGTTGGAGAAAAGTAGCGGGTGAATATATTCAAAGTACATTGTAGGTACATGTGAAATTCTCAAAGAGTTAACTAAAAATCTACATATAAAAGAGTCAATTCATAATGATAAAAGTATCAAAAGACCAAAAAATATTAGATGTTTAGGAGACTAGTGATAGAAATGCAAAAGTAAAAATGGGAAAGAAAATCTGATGAACTTGCAAGGAGAAAATGATGAATTCACAGTTATCAGAGAATGAGAAAATATTCTCTCAGAAGTGATAAAACAGTAAACAGAAAATCAGTTTTGCATAGAACTGCTAAAAATGCTATCAACCATCAAGACATACTTCGTATTTCTACAATAGACCACCCCAAACCACACAACACACTTTTGCCAAGCGCACATTAAGTATTTATCATAATAGATCATATTCCAAGCTCAGTAAATGAAAATTTTCAGTAAACACAAAAGTGCTCCAATCATATAAAATATGCCCTCCAATTAAGCATAATTGAATTAAAAATTAATAATACAAGGATTCTAAACAGCAAATTTCTAAGTAAATCAAGACAAAAATCAAAAATGGGACCAGACTTTAAGGCTCACATCTTTAATCCCAGCACTTGCAAGACAGAGACTGGCAGATCTCTAGGAGATTGAGGCTAGCCTGATCTATATAGTGAGTTCCAGGCCAGCTGGGGCTACAGGGAGACCCTGTCTCAAAAAACAAAACATGAATGTGCTGACTAGACTCCATTGGATGAATTTACACGGAAGAACATCTGGGTTCAAATGCTTAACTGGATAGGACTTAGCATCTATGGCAAAATACATGAGGGTCAGTGGGGGATGAAGGGGCATGAATGGGGGAGGGGCTGTAATTTGATTACAAACTATTGTATGAAATTCAAAAGCTCAACTAAAAAAATTAAAAAGACCACCAACAACAAACCCAAACAAAAAGGAATTAGAAAATATTTTGAACCAAATAAAATGAAACAAAATATTTCAAGAACTTTGAGTTAAAGACAGTGGTAGAGAGAAATTTATTGCACCCCAAGGCTATATCTGCAAAGACACAGCTCTCAAATCAATTACTTCATTTTCTACCTTAAGAAAATGGACTAGGAAAAATGAACTTGATCCAAGGAAAACAGAAGAGAGAAGTCACAAGCACAGAAGACAGAAAAATACAGTAAATCCAGCTAACCAAAATCAGGCTCTCTGAGAATATAAAACTGATATAATTTTACCAGATTGTAATTAAGAAAAAGGGCAATGTACTTAATTACTAATCTCAAGCTTCTATAAAGAGTAGAATAATTTTAATTAATTTCCAGTAATAAAGTAATATTATGAACAACTTTGTGGAAATATGTTCGACATTTAGATAAAATGAACAAATTCCTCAAAGGATATAACTTACCAAAACATATTCAAAAACTAGATAATTTGGGTATTAACCCTGTACCTATTTTTGAACTTGTGCCTAAAAAGCTTCTCAGAAAGAAAACTTAAATCCAGGTGGTTGCAATACATAATTCTTCCAAACATTTAAAAATTTAAATAATAGCAGTAACTGTTCTCTAATAGTAAGCTAAGCAAAGATACCATTAAGGGAAAAAAGTTCAGAGATGGAGTACCTTTGCTACTGTAGATAGAAAAATTGTTAATAATTGATTAGCATATGAAGGAAAAAAACATCATATATCATGACTGAGTAGAAAAGGAATGTCTCTTTGCCCAAGACTGGACTTTGCTCTTGGATTCACTTGGGAGGCTAGTCTCTAAATTCTTGAAATTTCCTGCCTGATAAGAATTGTTTGTTTCCCTGGGGGCCATGGGCTATGTCAAATCATGTGATCTTGTGACTTAAGATAGAGGCTCTTGGTTAGGTGATATTACTTTGCTCTCTGGAGAGGTTAGAGACTAAGCTTAGCCATGTAGGCACCCTGACATGAGGGAGTTCTAGTAATGACTCCAAACACCTCAACTCCAATGGGCCTCCCTACCTGAGGGTATTCCATGCATATTGCCATGTATTGCTGTTGAGACAGTAGTGGGTTCTCTGAGGCCACTGTGAATGGACTACTGGTAATCTGGAACTGGCCTGGACTCTATACATGATCGTAACTGGTATCTTCTCATTTTAATGACACATAACCATGAGAATAAAGACTTTCAGTGAGGCCTGTGAGGCCTTCCAGCATGTTATGAAACTTGAGGTTGCTCTCCAGAACTCACAAACTTGCTATCAGAAGCAAGGATAGTCTTTCTTGGAGACTCTTTGTTAACATAAAATAACTAAGTGTCATTAAGCCCAGAATTGCAAGGTTAATTTGACACTTGACTGTATTTCATTATATTTTCAACTGGAAAAGAAAAACACGTATTCATTTCAGTAGAGGAGCAAGACGTATTTGAAAGAAATAAAAAATCCATTATTGAAAAATAACCACCGTGAACTCGAAATACAAAAGACATCCTTCACTCAAGCACATAAAAAATAGCTATGAAAAAATTTACAAGTAATATTATTCATGACAGTAAACACTGACTGTTTTTCCCTCTAAGATTAGGAACAAGAGAGGATGCCAGATCTCAGGATGTCTATTTATTGTATTGAAAGCTCAAGTCAGTGCAACAAGAGAAACGGAGAGAAAGGAGGACAGGGAGGAGGAACAAGGACTGAAACTTAGGTTGGGAGAAAAGGAAATAATACTGTCTCCATATTTGAAGCTATCATGATACTCATTTTTCTGTGTAGAAAACTGAATGAAATCTATCAAAACACCCAAAGAATGAGGAAAGGAACTCAGCAGACTTCCAGGGTTTGAGAGGAGCATAAAGACTCCACTGCATTTCCATACACCAGTAACCAACAGTTAACTATTGGAATCAAAATGCCTTTTAAGAGGTTGAAGTGGGACTGGAGAGATGGCTCAGCAGTTAAGAGCACTGGCTGCTCTTGCAGAGGACCCAGGTTCGATTCCAAGCACCTACGTGGCGGCTAAAACCATCCTTGACTCCAGTTCCAGGGGATCCGTTACCCTCTTCTGACCTCCACGGCAATTGCACTACATGGGTGCGCCTACCTACATGCACGCACTACATGTATACACATAAAAATAAAGAAATAAGAAATAAATAAGATAAAGTGGTTGAAGAGGTGACTCGGTGGTTAAGAACATCTACTGCTCTTCTACAGGACCCGAGTTTGAGTCCTAGTACCCTTATCAGGTAGCTTGCAAACATTCAACTTCAGCTCCAAGGGTTTCAGTACCTTTCTCTGGCCTCTATGGGCACTTGCTCCTGGCATAAATGCACACACACACACACACACACACACACAACACATACATAAAGCAAAGTAAATCTTTAAAGAAAGCCTTTTTAAATTGCCATTTAAAATAACAAAATATAAATGTCATAGAAATAAAATCTGTCATATATAATTTTTGTATTTGATATATATAATATTTATACACTGAAAACTATAATAAATTACTGGCAGAAAGGAAGAAGGATTAGAATAAATGGAGACATGTCATATGTATGTATCAGGTCTCATTTTCATTCAGGTGTTCGTTCTCTCTATTGACACACAAATCCAACATATTGCCCGTAACTTCACAACAGGAGAGTTTTTATAAAAAGTAACAGATTCTAAAAATCATATGAAAGTGTAAATAATATATAGTAGCATAGTACTAATAAATAACATTTGAAAATTTAAAATGTAAATAAATTAGAAGATTTTAAACTGTTTGCTTATTATATATGCAACTATAATAATCAATAGAGCATTGTACTCTGTCAATATGAAAAAATAAATGAACGGCAAAGAGGTCAGAAGCCAGAAATGTTGCCACTTAGGACTAGGTGGTTGATTTTCAATAAAGTTACAATTAGAAATCTCTATGCCAGCAAAAGAAACAAAAGCCTTAAGCTGGGCCTGGTGGTGCATGTCATTAATCCCAGCACTCCCAAAGTAGAGGCAGGTGAATCTCTGTGAGATCAAGGCCAGTCTGGTCTACATAGTGAGTTCCAGGCCAGCTGTGGCTACAAGGAGACCTTGTCTCAAAATAAAGAAAGAAAGAAAGAAAGAAAGAAAGAAAGAAAGAAAGAAAGAAAGAAAGAAAGAAAGAAAGAAAGAAACAAGAAATTTGGTCAATACAATACAGCATACAAAAATCAAGTCAAAATGGATTTCAAAGCTATAGTTGAAAATTTTCACATTATAAAACCTATAGAAGAAAAAAAGGAGACAGTTGAGAATATACCTCAGAGGTAGAGCACTTGCTGAACACACTTGCAGCCCTACGTCGATTAGGAGCACCGAAAAGAAGAAAGTGAGAAAAAGAAAGGACAAAAAACCGACTAAATCAGAACTTATGAAAATGAAACTTTGAGGTGTTCAAAAGGCGTTATCATAATACATAATGCTTGTAAAGTTTCATCCTCTGAAATCACATCTAATAGTGTTGAGTGCAGAATGCCTAAACAAATCACTTTAAAGAATCACCAATGATAAAACACGCTTCTGAACAGGAAATGGATCAGCAACTAGAACAGACACTTCACCAGTGTCCAAACATATAGACAAATACAGTCTTCTCAACATCAGTAGTCACTGGGGGGATGCAAATAAAGCCATGGGAAATGTTATTAAATATCCATTACCTCTGAGAGTGACAAAAAACAGCATATCAAATACAAGAAAGGATGCAGAAAATGAGAACCCCCATATGCTAGTGATGATGTATGTAAAATGCTATAATCATTTCGGAAAGGCACTTAGAAATGTGTTTAACAGTTAAACACATGGTGGCTGGAGAAATGCCTCTGCAATTATGAGCACATACTGCTCTTGTAGAGGATACAAATTGGTTCTTGGCTACCATGTTGGGCCTCTCACAACCTCCTATAACTTCAGCTTCTGGGGATCTGACTTCTGGCTTCTGTGGGCACTGCACTCATGTGTATACACACAAACATATAATATACACACAATTAAAAATAAAATTAACTCTTTTTTTACATTAACTGATTATATGCTTACCATCAAAGGTAGCCATTCTCCATCTATTTATTTATTTATCTATTTATTTATTTATTTATTTATTTATTTTTGAAACAGGGTCTCCCTGTAGCCCCAGCTGGCCTGGATTCGCTATGGAGACCAGGCTGGCCTTGAACTCACAGAGATCCACCTGCCTCTGCCTCCCAAGTGCTGGGATTAAAGATGTGTGCCACCATGCCCGGCTTCATCTATGTATTTATGCACAAGAAATAAAAATCTACTTCCACAGTTGTACATGGATGATTGTAGCATCCTATCTCTAAACTAGAAACAACCCATGTGCCCATCCACAGGTGAGTACTTCCCAATAAAAATGGAATGAACTATTTAATATTCGCCATCGTGGAAGACACCACCTTGAAAACCAACCCCATACTGGTAGGGTCTCATTTATATAAAATTCCAGTAATTCTAAATAATCCAGCAGGAAATAAATCAGTGGTTGTCTAAGAATCACGAATGGATAATAAAGGCTCATGGGAAGGACTGGGAAAGCAAATGAAGCTATTGATGGTTTCACTGTGAATGTGTGTAAAAAGAGCCCAGCTGTACACTTTAAATACCTGTAGCTTATTACTTCGTGGATATCTTTTAAAAAACTGTTATTTTGTAAAAGAATATCCCAAATGCTAATACTTTGTAAGAATTATGAAGCTTGTAATTGTCCATTGAAACAAACTTAATGGTAAACTTTCTGCCATATGCCCCAAATAAGGTTTTGGTTATCAGAATTTATAGTATGAACTTATAAAGCTAACTACTTCGAAAAGCCCCAACAATTCCTTTTCAGGGGAACAGAGTTTCTAGCTCAGCCTAGTCTCAGAATTACTAATGTAGTCAAGGATGGTCTTGAACTTCTGATCCTCCTTCTTCCACTCCTGACAGCTGGGATTACAGGAATGGAACACTATGCCTGGTTTCCGTGGTGCTAGAGATCAGACCCAGGGCTTCATGCATGCTAGGCAGACATTCTGTCAGTTCTGGTCTTTGCTACATTTCTGGGAGTGCTCTTGGCTCTTCCACGCAAGATTTCAGACACTCACTCTGCCACTCTGACCTCTGTGTCTACCATACTTTTAGATCCTTTTCTTTCCATTTCCTTTGAACGTTTGCCTTCAGATTTGGTGCGGGGTCTCTTATCTTTTCGTTTATTCTCACCCACATTTATAGCCAGCATGCTTCCTCGTTCCCACTTCATCAAAAGCTCACTGCTTCTGCCTGCCATGGCCAGGTCCTTTGTGATATTGTCCTGTATCCCTTCCAACTTACTTCACCAATAGAAATAAAACTATCTCTATTATATTTAGAGAAATATGTATATATCATATATGCAGAAATATGGATGTAAAAGCGTAATAAATTTTGGTGCTTTATATATATATGTATATATTTATATAATAAAAGCCAAATTATAATATATAAAACAAAATCAAATTATTTGATAAATTATTTGATGCAAGTTCCCAGGAAGTTTGTGTCTGGTTAGTCATGGTACATATATAAGTCCTTTAGCACATTTATTTTTTTAAAAATATTTCATTTATTATTTTTATTTTATGTGTATGAGTGTTTTGCCTACAGGTATATAAGTGCTCCACATGTGTGCAGTGCTGTGCAAAGGCCAGAAGAGGGAATCAGTTCCCTGGAGCTGGAGTTACAGTCTAATATTAGCTGCCAGGTGGGTGCAGGGAATCACACCTGGGTCCACTGGAAGAACAGCAAGTGTTCTTAACTGCTGAGCATCTACACAGGCCCTTTAATACACATCTGGTAGGAGTGAAAACTGGTCAAACAACTCTGGATTCCAAGGTTTAGTAAATGTCATGATCATTCATACATACAACAAAAACTAGAATAAATATGAAAATTGTGGTTGCTTTATAAAATAAACTGTGTACAACAGTATTTGTTACATGACTTTGATCAAGACAGGCAAATTATGAAACTGAAAAAGACCAAAGTATCAAATGCAGTACCATTGTATTCATATTGGGTAAAAGTAGATAAATTGAACTCTGTTGGCCTGAAATCTGTTTTCATGTGTTATCATGAAAAGTAATGAATAGGCCAGTGTGGTGGCGCATGCCTTTAATCCCAGCACTCAGGAGGGAGAGGTAGGAGGATCTCTGTGAGTTCAAGGCCAGCCTGGTTTACATAGCGACTTCCAGGCTAGCTGGGGCTACTTGAAGACCCTGTCTAAAACAAAACAAAAAAATAATGAATAGTACTTTTTTCAGAGGAAACAAGGTTTAGATACTAGTTACTGTGATGTAAGTAATGAGGTGTTGATTGAGGACACATGCATTCATTTAAAAAATTTCATTAAACTTCATATATATATATATATAATTTTTTACTATAGTATTATATTTCCCAACAAAAATATAAAAGAAAAGCTCAAAATTGATATAATAATC
The DNA here is from genome assembly GCF_000622305.1 of Nannospalax galili. NCBI lineage: Eukaryota > Metazoa > Chordata > Mammalia > Rodentia > Spalacidae > Nannospalax > Nannospalax galili. Next base: position 1,171,511 of record NW_008349083.1, on the reverse strand, counting down.
TTTTTCAGCTTAACAATTAATGATGACATTCCTACAGAATTAAATAGTCTTTTTAAAAGGGATTATTTATAATTACTTGTGTACATGTTTGTGTGTATGAACACATGCCCACATAGGCCAGAAGAGGGCGTCAGATCCCCTCCAGGTGGAATTACAGGTGATCGTGAGCCACTTGATGTGGGTACTGGAAGCCAAGCTCCAGTTTTCTGCAAGAGCAGCAAGTACTCAACTACTGAGCCATCTTTCCAGCCCTGGATCTTAATATTAGAAAAACTGTTGTCGAGGGCACAAAGATGCAGTCCACCCAGAGAAATAATCCAGCAATATGTAGTACATCATGTGCGTATAAAATATATTAATGCTGGAATTTTGCTGAGGAAATAGTACCCTAAGCACACCTCAAAATATAAGCATTAAGATGATGAATGTGTCAATTGATCTGACTGTAGAAATCACTTCATAATATATATGTATGTATATATAGTACATATATATAATATATATATATATCATGTGTTACACCTTAAAGCTATTAGAGTAAAATAAAAGTTCACCTCAAAAAATGTGCTTCAGTCTAGCATGACATAAGGTATTCACCTACCCAGTTTTGGACTTTTTGACATGGCTCTCTGGCTTTCTCTGTTCCTTATATAAAATATAGAATGCAGCTAGAGAGTTGTCTCAGCAGCTAAAAGCACTTGCTGCACTTACTTTGGTTCCTAGCACCCATAATGGTGCTGGGTTCACAACTGCCTATGACTGGAGCTCCAGGGAATCTCATGCCCTCTTCTGGCCACTGCAGGCATCCACACACATGAGCACACACAAACATACATAAATTTAAAAAAAAGTCTCTTTTTAACTATTTTATTGAATTTTTGTGCATTTCATACAATACATCTTAATCATATTTAGGCCCTCTCCCCTATATGTACCTCCAACCCCCTCTTCCATATTTCATGTGTTATATGTGTTAAGGTCTATCAAATTATTTGTATCTCCAGACGTCCCTAGGTGTGATTTCACCCCCTGAGACGTGTTCAGCCTATCTAAGCAGCACCCACCCGGCCATGATCCATTGCCAATAGTTCCCCAGCTAAGGTTGAGGTTTCTTACCCAATTCCCCACTTCCATGCTGGATTTTTGTCAGGTTTGAGTTTGCATGGGTCTTGTGCATGCTGTCACCACTGCTGTAAGTTCATAAGTTCCAAGCTGTCTGGAAAACTGTTTCTTTGTGGTCATCCACTACCTCTGGTTCTTACAGTCTTTCCTCCTCCTCTTCTCCAATGGTCCCTGGGCCCTGCATGACAGGGGTGTAATATAGCAGTCCTATCCAGGGACACAGCACTCCGAGGTTTCTTATTTTCTGTCCTTCTGCCAGTTGTGGCCTTCTATGCCCAGCACCCACTGTTGCATGAAGACGCTTTGTTGGTGAGAGTTGAGAGATGCCTTAATAGTTTCTCTGCCTTCTGTTATGTTATGTTCCCTGAGACTTAGATATAAAGGTTACACATTGTAGATGTGTCACTTAGGGCTGACCATCTCACAGACATTTATTCTTTTCATTTGATCAGTTGTGGAACTCTGCAATAATTTCTACCTGTTGCAAAAAGAAGCTTTTTTGATGAGTGATATCTTAGTTACTTTATACTACTGTAATAAAAAACATTGACCAAAACCAACTTGGGGAGGAAAGGGTTTATTTGGCTTATAGCTCACAGTCCATCATCAAAGGAAGCCAAGATAGGAGTCAGGACAGGAGCCTAGAGCACAGACCATGGAGGAACACTGCTTACTGACTTGCTCCCCTGGCCAGTGATCAGCCTGCTTTCTTACACAATACAGTACAACTTGCACTACCCACAGAGGGCTGGGCCCTCCCACATAACTCAACAATCAAGAAAATGCCCTGCAGACATGGTCACAGGCCAATCCAATAGAGGAAATTGCTTAGTTGAGGTTTCTTCCACCCAGGTGTGTCAAGTTGACAGCTAAAACTGTCCAGCACAAGTGGTGAGAGATGTACTTGTCTGTAAATATGAGCATACATATTTAGCATACAATAAGAAATTTTGTTTGTCTAGGGATGTGACAGGTGTAGATTTTTCACTAGGATCTAAGATCTCTCCATCCATGTGTGTTTGACTATGTTTGTATACATAAATTCCCTTCCATTGAGTGGACTTTGAGTCTATTAGCTAGCTGTTGACTACCAAGAAGATAAAAATGCCACTACTGTACCGATATATATTTCTGTGCCTGTCATTGTTGTGATTATTAGGCTTTACTCGGGAGGGTTGAATTGGTTTCCTCCCTCAGCACCTTGTGTAGTTGCTCTGATTCTACTAGAGCTAATTTTCAGGAAGGAGGCTTCCAGGTCAGTTTCAGCTTGATTGCTCCAAGTCCTGTGTCTGAAGTATGACCTATCTTCAGCAATTGGGTCTTACCTTCAATTCTGGGGAGGAAAACAAGAGCTGGGGCAATAGCCTGAGTCTCTTGGACTACCCTGACCAACAATTCAGAGGGAGGTTTCTCCTATCTGAACTGTTTCTTGTTAAATAGACTTCAGCTACATACACGTACTCTCTCTCTCTCTCTCTCTCTCTCTCTCTCTCTCTCTCTCACACACACACACACACACACACAGTATTTTTCAGTAGTGTTTTTTTTCAAAACAATATTAAACTCCCATATTATAATTTTATTTCATCTTTGACTCTTTTCCCAAGATAACATTTTAGAGATGTAGTAATTGAGTAAATGGCAAGTATTTCAGTCAGGGCAAGTTGGTACATACCTGTTAGTTCAGCATATGAAAAGGGGAGCCTGGAGGATTCAGAATTCAAGGTCAGCCTTAGCTGAATAGTGAGTTTGAGATCAGCCTGAGCTATGAGACAGTTTTAAAAGCAAAAACAAATAAGAAAGAAGTAGTGCCAACAGCAAAAATGGCATGCACATGCTTCAACATCACAAATATATAATTGCTTCTGACAAATCTTCCATAAATTTTCTGCCAATTGACACGTCTGCCAACTTTATATGAGAATTCTCATTTTCCTTCAAACTCATCAGTAAGTCTATTAAATGTCTAATTAGCTAATTTAAATTTCACAACAGTTCTGACCTTTATATTTTCAACAACATGATATATCCTGCCTCATACTGGGTGCTCATTTGTTATTTATTAAACATAATAATAATTATATCTAACATTGAAATTGGCATGAGTAATATTGTTGAAAGTTTACTTCAATGTTATTGCTGTAAATTAATATTGTCACACTTTTTCTATATAGTCTGGCAAGTAATTATTACTATTTTTTATTATTAGAAATAATAAGTTTTGGGTGTAATTGTATCACTGTGTATTTTATTTTGTCTTGGTTAACTCTTTTCTATTACCCATTGAAAGATAAGAGCATATTCCACATGCTTGGTTGAAAACATAATTTTCATTAATTCCTGAATTATGGTATTAAGCATTCACCAGTAACAGTCACTTGTGCACTGAGATATTTCTTTTTTCATTTTTTATATTTTATTTATTATTTTTATTTTGTGTGTATGAGTCAATTGCCTGCATGTATGTAAGTGCACCTGTGTTGTACAATGTCCGCAGAGGTCAGAAGAGGCAGTCAGATGCCCTTAGAACTGAAGTTACAGATGGCTGTTAGGCACCATGTGGGTGCTGTGAATCGAACCCAGTTCCTCTTCAAGAATAGCCAGTGGTCTTAACCACTGAGCCATCTCTCCAGCCCCTCAATGAGATTATTTCTATTCTGAGTTCATACTACAAGCCAACGCCTATGTGCACATGTCTATGAATGCATTGTACATAGATGTCTATGTGTATTTTTCATCCTACCAAGAGGGACATCAGACCCATCTGAATATGGCATAGCATAATTTTTCTTCTTTTTTTTTGAGACAGAGTCTCCCTGTAGCCTCAATTGGCCTGTAACTTGCTATGTAGACCAGGCTGGCCTTGCTCTCATGGAGGTCTGCCTGCCTCCAACTTCTGAGTGCTGAGATTAAAAGGATGTGCCACCACACACAGCTTATATGGTAAAACTTTCAAAGTTGCTTTATATGCAACTATATATATATTTCTTCCTTTCCTCCCATTACCAAATACTAAGACCTCTTTATTTATTTGAATAGAGGAAGAGATAACATGAAGGAAATTATGTGAAAAAGGAAAGTAACGTATTTAGATCACCTATTCTCTCTCTCCAAGTAGAGGTTTACTCATGAATACTTAGCTAGTCTATTTTATTGAGTGGTTTGGATTCTGAAACATTGAACTAATTTAACATAAATTTTGATTTTTGTAAGTCACTCAGAAAACAGACAAGAGTTAGAGAGCACCTTCCCATGGATGGGAGAACGATCAGATTGGTTGGGGCATGAATACAGAACGGTGTGATATAGTGTCCATTTTTATACTTTAGCAAAACATTAAGATTTATTTTCTTAAGCCTAAGAACAAAAACTCTACATGTGACGTTTGTTTTTCCACTAACAGGATCTTGATATACAAAACAATCTGGCTTTTATCACACAGCCATCCATTTATAGGTGGGTCACTGACAATATCTTATGATAAACATGATTCGGATTGAATACATGATCAGTAAGTATTTGATTTAAAATTTTATGTATTTTTATATCCTGTTTGTGTATATTGTGATCGTTAGTGGTGCTGACAACTTCCTTCAACTACTCTGAGTTCTCTCATTCTCATAACATGGACTCTTTCTGTGTTATTTTCCTGTAACCCTGACTGATTTTTGATCTCAGTATCTCTGCCCTGGTTTGTTCTTGAAGCATCAGTCTGTCAGTTCTTTAGCTCCTTCATCTTACAACCAGACATTGTCACCTTCCCACATCACCCTCCCACATCACATCATTTACCACTGTGGTTTCACATACTATGTATCATGTGCTAACTCTTAAAAGTTTCTTTGGGACTAAAGAGATGGATCAGTGGTTAAGAGCACCGGGTGCTCTTGCAGAACATCTGAGTTCAGTTCCCAGCACCTACATGATGGCTCACAACCATCTGTAACTCCAGTTCGAGGGGATCTAATGCCCTCTTCTGGCATCCATGGACATTGCACACATGGGTGCACTTTATACATGCAGGCAAAATATTTACACCCATAAAATAAAAATAATTAAGAACTTTTAGAAGTTTCTTTAGTCTCAGAGCTCTCAGTGGACTCTGCTGCTCTTTCCCATTTCCCACACTAACTGCTAAAGCCATCAAACACGCAGTCACTGGTTCTGAGGTTCATGTGCCACACCCATCTACATTCTCTACATCTGCTTAATGCAGGAGTTCTTCCAGCTTCTCAAATCTCCAAGTTTCCACATTTCTGCTGTTGCCTTTGGGCAATGTCTCATCATTCTTGCGCAAGGTATTGAAATTTGAAATTTCTTATATTTATTTATTTATTTATTTATTTATTTATTTAGTTAGTTAGTTAGTTAGTTAGTTAGTTATGGTGTGTATGTGGGGAGTTGTGGTCATGCCACAGTGCATATACAAACATCAGAAGACAAGGTGTAGGAGTTGGTTCTCTCCTCCCATTCTGTAGTTCCCAGGGATCAAACCAAGGTAGTCATACTTGACAGCAAGCACTTTTACCTGCAAAGCCATCTTGTTGGCCCTAAAGTTTCTTTACAAAATTCTTTTCCACTGGCCTCACATTGCTCTAAGCCATCCTGAAAATCTTCACTCAGAGTAAGACATGGCTTAAGTCTGGTGACATATCCTCTTTGCTTGAAAATAGTTAGTGGGTCTTTAACTGATAGAAGGTAATGTTTCAAACCACTTACTGTGGCACACAAAGCCCTTCATGGTCTTTCCTCTCTATCTCCGTTTTCACCTATTAACCCACTAAGCTTGCAAGTGTGCACACATGAGTATACACACACACACACACACACACACACACACACACACTAGTGTACCACATTCTATTGAGTTCTTTCTCCATCTGCAGCATCTCCCCAGGCTGTTTCGTGTTTCCACATTTTGCATGAACCATTCGTACACTTCTGCTTAAAATGGCCTTTTCCCATTCCTATCTCCCTGAAAAGTTCCTTTCAGAACCTTTCTGCAGCCATTCCATAGTCATTTGCTCTGGGCTACAGCAGCCTCTGCTACATGTTATAATGGTTTTATATGCTATGTATCTAATACCCTTAAAATGAACTTCCTTAAGACATGGACTGTTTCTTTGCCAGTACTTATTTCACGGAATCTGAGTATCTGATGAATGGATGAGTACAGCTATAAAGAGTAGGAGGGATAAAGAGATGGGTCAGCGGTTAAGAGCACTCACTGCCTTCCAGAGGACCGAGTTTGATTCCCAGAACCCACATGGTGGCTAACAACTATCCATAATGCCAGTGCCAGGAGATCCAATGTTCTCTTCTGACCTCTGTAGCATTGCATAACGTGGGTGTACTTACACACATGCAGGCAATACACTAATATACATAAAATAAAAAGAATGAATAAAATATTTGAAAAAGTAAGAAGGGAGATGGGAAGGTATGAAGTTTAATTCTATTATTTTCTTTAATCCTTGCATCTAACATTCAAGACACTGTTAGGGTAGTAATGCAGAAACATTATGAACACAATCACAATTACTATGGCTGTAGACAAGTTAGAGGTCATTTGTCAGCTTTGGTGTTAGGCAAGTCATCTAACTACTTTGTAGCTCACATCATTGATAAAGTTTATATTGTAATACTCATTTGTGTGATTAAGATATAGGCTAAATACCTGTAAAAATATATGATGAAATATGACTTAAAGACAGTGTACCTCTATTTTCTACCCAAACATGCTTGAAGTAGACAGTCTTAACTAATTTTCTTCATGGAGTCATCCATAGATGGGAATTACTTCCAATTACGTCTAAATTAAATGATACCATACATCAAACGGACCTAACAGTCATCTTTTGATTATTCCACCCAAACACCAAAGAATACACTTTCTACTCAGCACCCCATGGAACTTTTTAAAAAATTGACCACATACTGGGCCACAAAACAAACCTCAACAAATACAAAAAAAAAAAAAGAAATAATTCCATGCATTCTATCAGACCACAATGCAATAAAGCTCAAAATCAACACTAGGCAAAGCCGAATTCAAAACTCATGTCAATTAACATACACACTCCTAAATAATGAATATGTCAAAGAAGAAATTAAGAAAGAAATAAAAGAATTCCTGGAATTCAAGAACACAACAAAACCTCTGGGACACTTTAAAAGCAGTCCTAAGAGGGAAGTTTCTAGTTCTAAGTGCCTACATCAAAAAATTAGATAAAGCACAAATAAATGACCTAACACTGCAACTGAAGATGCTGGAAAGGCAAGAACAAATGAAACTCACACCCAGCAGAAGAGAAGAAATAAGAAGAGTCAAAGCAGAAATTAATGAAATAGAAACAAAGAAAACAATATAAAGAATTCAACATGCATTTATGTACAAAGTCCTAGAGAGAATTGGACTGGGGGAGCATACCTCAACATAAGTAGAGCCATATATAACAAACCCAC
>NW_008349083.1:1159525-1163905 GCF_000622305.1 Nannospalax galili | reverse complement strand
TATTTTATTTATTATTTTTATTTTATGTGTATGAGTGTATTGCCTGCATGTTTGTAAGTGCACCTGTGTCATGCAATGCCACAGAGGTCAAAGAGGGTGTCAGATTCCCCTTGGAACTGGAGTTAAGGACGGTTTGGTAGCCGCCATGTGGGTCCTCTGCAAGAGCAGTCAGTGCTCTTGACTGCTGAGCCATCTCTCCAGCCCCAAGGGAATATTTTAAAAATCTATACTGTACTAAATTTGAATATATAAAAGAAATGGATGAAGATCTAAAATCATGGGCTATCTAAAAATCAATGGAACCATGAAAGTTAAACCAAGAAGGGATAGATCAACAGTTTAAACAGACACATAACATATAAAGAAATCAAAACAGTAATATAAAGCCTCCCAATTAAAAAAAGTCCAGGTCCAGATGGATTTACAGCAGAATTCTACCAGACATCCAACCAATACTACTTAAATTATTCAAAAAGATGGAAACAGAGGGAGAACTCCCAAATTCCTTCTATGAAGCCAGCATCACTCTAATACCCAAAACCAGGTAAAGACACAACCAAGAAAGAAAACTACAGACCCACATCCTTAATGAACATAATGCAAAACTTCTCAACAAAATACTTGCAAACTGCATACAGATTACATCAAAAAGATCATTCAACATGATCAAGTCCACTTTATTCCAGCGGAGCAGGGATGGTTCAATACACACAAGTCAATAAACATCATCAATTGTATAAATGGACTCAAAGACAAGAACCACATGGTCGTCTCAAAAAATTCAGAGAAGGCCTTTGACAAAATTCAACATGCATTTATGTACAAAGTCCTAGAAGGAATTGAACTGGAGAGAACATACCTTGACATAATTAAAGCCATATACAACAAACCCACAGCCAACATCATTGTAAATGGAGAAAAACTGGAAGCATTCCCATTAAAATCAGGGACCAGACAGGGATGTCCACTATCTCCGCTCCTTTTCAACATAACGGTTGAATCTCATGCTAAAGCAATAAGACAGGAGAAGGAAATTAAAGGAGTATAAATTGGAAAAGAAGAGGTCAAACAATCCCTTTTTGCAGATGATATGATACTATACCTAAGAGATCACAAACATTCCACCAGAAAACTCATCAACACTTTCAGTATACTGGCAGGTTATAAAATCAATCTACAAAAATCAGTATCCTTTCTATATACCAATAACAAGCAATTGGAGAAAGAGTACAGGGAAATGCTCCCAACTCACAGTAGCTACAAAAAAATAAAATATCTAGGAATAACCTGACCAAAGACATCAAAGACTCTATAATGAAATTTTTAAACTTTTAAAGAGACTGAGGAAGGCACCAGGAGATGGAAGGACCTCCCACCATGCTCATGAATTGGAAGATTTAATATTGTGAAAATGGCCATCCTACCAAAAGCAATATATAGATTCAGTGCAATCCCAATGAAAATCCCCATGACATACTTCACAAAATTAGCAAAAAACAATCCTTAAATTCATAAGGAAGCACAAAAGATGCTGGGTAGCAAAAGCAACCCTGATCACAAAGAGCAATGCTGGGGGAATTATTATACCAGTTCTCAAAATATACTACAGAGCTATAGTCATAAAAACAGTATATTACTGGCACAAAAATAGGCACACATATCAGTGGAACATCACTGAAGATCCAAACCTGAGTACACATAATTTCAGTCACCTGATATTTGACAAAGGTACCAAGAACACACAATGGAGGAAAGACGGCATCTTCAACAAATGGTGCTGACAAAACTGGATCTCCACCTGTAGAAGAATGAAACTAGATCCTTATCTTTCACCTTGCACAAAAGTAAACTCCACATGTATCAAAGACCTCAACATAAAACCAGAAACCCTGAAACTATTACAAGAAAATATCAGCAGTAACTTAGAAGATATAGGTGTAGGAAAGGATTTTCTAAATCGGACAGAAATTGCTCAGGAATTAAGGTCAGTAATCAACAAGTGGGACCTCATTAAACTGAAAAGCTTCTGCACAGAAAAAAATAAAAACCAAACAATAAAAAAAGTGAAGAGAAAACTCACAGAGTGGGAAAAAAAACTTCACTAGTGTCACATCTGACAGAGGTTTAACATCCAGAACATAAAGACCTCAAAAAACAAAGAAGCAAGAAACAAAATGATCCAATTTGAAGATGGGCTAAAGATCTAAACAGAGAGTTCTCAAAGGAAGAAATAAAGATGGCTAAGAAACATCTCAAAAAGTGTTCAACATTGTTAGTAATTAGGGAAATGCAAATTAAAACCACCCTAAGGTATCACCTTACCCCAATCAGACTGGCTAGGATCAAGAGAACAAGTGATACCAAATGCTGGGGAGGACGTGGAGAAAGGGGAACGCTCATTCATTGCTGATGGGATTGCAACCTCATGCAACCCCTATGGAAAACAATGTGGAGAACTCTTAAAAAAATAAAAATGAACCTACCATATGACCGGGTTATACCACCCCTTGGCATACACCCAAAGGACTCATCCTATTGTAGAGACTCGTGTAAAACCATGTTTGTTGCTGCTCTTCTCACAATAGCTAAGAGATGGAAGCAACCTAAATGTCCCTCAAGTGACAAATGGTTAACAAAAATGATAATGAAAATGTGGTATATTTACACAATGGAGTTCTACTCAGTGGTAAAGCTGAAATTGTAAAATTTGCAGGTAAATAGATGGAGCTAGAAACTCTTATACTAAGTGAAGTAACACAGACTCAGAAAAACAAACAACATATGTTCTCCCTCATATGTGGCTCCTAGCACCAAATCCTTTTAAATTCCATGATGCTGTACAGCAGTCTCTTCTGCATGAAATAACTACCATCATCACAACTTCAGCTGTGCCTGATCACTAAACATCATCACAATTGTGTTTGTTGACGGTTATGCTCCTTCATTAAAGGAGGGGCAAGCCGGGCCAGTGGACCCTCACCGGAGTATCCAGCCACTCTTCCTAGCCAACTGTATGTAATTTGGCCCAATCACACACGGTCTCCTGGATTTGGGAAGGACTAAAATACATAATCTGGGGAAGGCTAGGAAGAGAAGGCTTGACCCATGCTGGGTAAAGGCTTTCTAGTGTGCATACCCTTAGGTCACTCATACACCTCAGCAACCCCTCAGTCATCTCTGTAAGTAAGCTCAGTAAATTCATTGGTTTTTGAGGAAAACTTTAATTAAACATTGGTTTGACACTAGAACATTAAAAGGGGATAAGCATTTCTTAACATCACCAGGAAAAGAATTCTCACAACAGATGGAAAATTTGTTAATGTTATTATGACTCATAATTGTTTTTTTAAAAAAAGAAAAGAAAATGATAATATAAATGATGTTAAAAGGATTTGGGAATGGAGATATTTTCCAAAATAGAAAAAACAAGGAAACCTAAGCATGAGATGAAGGTCTGTGTAGGTTTGTTGTGATGTATAAATGATGAGACAAAAATAATATACACATATCTTAAAATTTCTAAGGATAGTTTAGTCAACTAGTTTAGGGGACAAAATATATGTCTAATCAAGGTTTATCTGAGAACATTTGGTTTTTGCCCAAACTTGATCTACATAGCACATGGTAATTAAAAGTACCAGACTGGTGGAACTAACTCTCTTGGATGTTTAACCATCTTTCTTTGAGGAATACTAATCTGGTCAGAGGGACTTAAGGGACAGTTTGGGTCCTTGCAGTCTAAGGTCGACTAAGTTCCAGGGGACCATGCAGCATCTCTCAAAATGTCTGTAGCTGTGGTGAGTCACCTGTTCTCTTGTTCATGGAGGGCATGGAGACCCCACGAGATGGACTTGAACCAGTGTCCAGTCTACAAAGAGGAGGGTCAACTCAGAGGAAACATTTCCTCCATGCATCCAAGTGAAGGCAGCCATGGTCAAGCAGGACATTTGATTTATCTTCACATAGATGGAACTGGTTAAAAAAAGGAGCCAGGGGTGCCTCCCAAGCCCATGTGACCCCTAAGGAACAGATCCTCCAATGACTTGAAAAGTAAAAATAAATTGGTTTATTTGGGCCAACTATATGGTATTAAACACCCAGAAGGAAAGTATAACCAAAGATTAAAGTGATCACTATATTTCTTTAAGAGTTCAAGGGATTACCCTTAAAAGATTTTAGGGTTACCTCTTCAGAGGAGGGGAACTTCGGAGGGGAAGGAGGGGCATGGATTTGGTCAAAACATGTTATATGCATGTATGAAATTCTCAATAAAGTTTTTGTAAAAATTGAAAAAAAAAAAGAGCTTTAACTCCTCTTGCAGAAGACCCGGGTTTGATTCCCAGCACCCACATGGAAGCTATGAACCATCCTTGGCTCCAG
>NW_008349083.1:1158175-1158917 GCF_000622305.1 Nannospalax galili | reverse complement strand
AGCCTTGGCAGACAAAAGAAAAATGAGGAGGAACCCAATAGAGGGATGCTTTTGGAAGCTCTCCAGTGGACTCTGATATGAATATTTGGAATTTGCCCTGCTTTGACTTTTTTGTTTGTTTTTGTTTTTTGTTTTTGTTTTTTTGGTTCCCTGTCTAGAACTTGTAATACTAACTACTCTTCCCTTTACTTCTCCTTCACATCTCCTAGGCACCATTCAAGGACTTTCTTTTCTCCTTACAGTTAAGAGTTATGCAGTTTGGGAATCTTTTGAAGGGGTACCCCAATTGCCTCACCTTGCGTCTCTGTTCAGCATGAAAGAAGCCAGAGGGGTCTGCATCCCAGAGGTTGGGTAACCTCTTCAGGGGATGGCGTGATAAGAATAGGAGGTAGGAATTGGCTAGGCATTTAGGGTAAAAAGACCCCAAAGAAAAATAGCCAGTTTCTTGGCTAAAGGTCAAAATGTTGTTGGGCCTCTTAGTAACATAGTCTGTTCAGCATGAAAGAAGCCAGAGGGGTCTGCATCCCAGAGGTTGGGTAACCTCTTCAGGGGATGGCGTGATAAGAATAGGAGGTAGGAATTGGCTAGGCATTTAGGGTAAAAAGACCCCAAAGAAAAATAGCCAGTTTCTTGGCTAAAGGTCAAACTGTCCTTGGACCTCTTACAACATTCTCCATTCCAAAGGCCAAAACTGTCAAAAGTATTTGGGAGCGCTGTTCTAATCCCTAACAGATTTTAGGGT
>NW_008349083.1:1144772-1155339 GCF_000622305.1 Nannospalax galili | reverse complement strand
GGGGGGAGGGAGAAAGGACGGGGGGAGGGAGGGAGGAAGGGAGGAAAGAAAGAAGGAGGGAGGGAGGAAGGAAGGAAGGAGGAAGGAAGGAAGGAAGGAGGAAGGAAGGGGGAGGGAGGGAGGAAGGAAGGAAGGAGGAAGGAAGGAAGGAAGGAAGGAAGGAGGAAGGAAGGAAGGAAGGAGGAAGGAAGGAAAGAAGGAAGGAAGGAGGAAGCAAGGGAGGAAGAGGGAAGGAGGAGGGAAGGAAGAAAGGAAAGAACGCATAGAGTCTAAGGAAGGAAGGAAGGAGGAAGGAAGGAAGGAAGGAGGAAGGAAGGAGGAAGCAAGGGAGGAAGGAGGAAGGAGGAAGGAAGGAAGGAAGGAAGGAGGAAGGAAGGAAAGAAGGAAGGAAGGAGGAAGCAAGGGAGGAAGAGGGAAGGAGGAAGGAAGGAAGAAAGGAAAGAAGGAATAGCCTCTGGAGCTCATAAACTCCAGAGATAACAGGAGAGTCAGACTTGATGGCAGGAGACTCACCATGCTCCTGAGCACCCATAGTCACAGGGATTATGTCTGTCCAAGAAATTTTTTTCCTTCCTTCCATGATTATGGGTCCTCTAAGACACAGAAGATGTGTACACATCATTACGAATGACTGAGTCCTCCATGAAAATGTTTAGATTGAAGAATTTAAAATAGAATAAAAAATAATGGAGGGTGGGACTAGAGAGATGGCTCAGCGGTTAAGAGCACTGGCTGTTCTTGTAGAGGACTGGGCTTGATTCCCAGCACCCACATGGTGACTAACAACCATCCGTATCGCCAGTTCCAAGGGAATCTGACACTCTCTTCTGACCTCTGTGGGCACTGTCCAACCTAGGTGCACTTACATACATGAAACCAATACACTCATACAAATAAAAGAAAAATAATAAATAAATGAATTTTTTAAAAAGCTTACTGAGGGGCTGGAGAGATGGCTCAGTGGTTAAGAACACTGACTGTTCTTACGGAAAACCCGGGTTTGAATCCCAGCACCCAGATGGCAGCTAACAACTGTCTGTGGCTCCAGTTCCAGGGGATCCAACAGCCTATCTGCCTTCCATGGGCATTGCATGACACGGGTGAACTTTCTTACATTCAGGCATAACACTCATACACATAAAATAAAAAATAATAAAATATTTTTTAAAAAGATTAATGAGAGGCTAACACCAGTGTGGGGACCTACCATCCATGTGAGTTATTATCAATGTGGGTTATCAACACAGGGTTTCTCTGAGAGGGAGTCATGACAGGATGGTCATGGAGACAGAGTGAAATCAATGAAAGTGTATATTCTTTTTTGTTTGTTTTATTATTTTTATTTTATGTGTATGCATGTATTGCCTGTACAGAGGTAAGTGCACCCATGTCGTGTGTGCAGTCTATGCTTGTTTGTTACCATAAATCTGCTAAGAATCCATTTTGTTAAAGTGATTGCAAGTATTCATCTATATCAGGCTTATTTACTTCTACTTTTTAAAGATTTATTTGTGTGTTACTTATTACGTGCTGAGCATTTGCCAGCATGCATGTTGATGTACCACATGTGTGCGGTGCTTGCAGAGTCTAGATGAAGGTGTCAGATCTCCTGACACCAGAGTTACAGAAGACTGTGCAGTACGGGGGTGAGGAGTGGATATGCTCGGTAAGAGCAGCACTGTTCTTAGCCTATGAGTCATCTCCCCAGACCCTACATCATACTTACATAATCATGGTAGTGGTATTACAGTTACTCCACTGGATCTTTGCAATGACAAACAGTCCTGTGTAATACACGAGAGAGGATATTATGGCCTCCAGTTTCCTCTGTATTTCTTTTCCTTTATTTTAAATTCTTTATTTTTTGTGTATGAGTGTACTGCCTACATGCATGTATAAAAGTGTACCCATGTCATGCAATGACTGCAGAGGTCAGAAAAGGGTGTCAGATTCCCTGGAACTGGAGTCAAAGGTGGTTGTTAGCCATCATGTGGGTGCTAGGAACCAAACCCAGGTCCTCTTCAAGAGCAGCTAGTGCTCCTAACTTCATCCGTCTATGTAGCCCCTTTACTTCTTTTTCTTAAACCCAACTTACAAGAAGACTCTGAACCCTAATTATTTCCTCTAGGTCATTGAGAAAATCATGGATAGAGGGATTAGGGAGATGGTTCAATCAATACAGTGTTTGACTTGCAATCACAAGGACCTAAATTCAATCTCTAGAACCCACCTTAAAAAATAATCCAGGCATAGTGGAGCCTTGTAATCCCAGCACTGGAGGCGTGTGGAGACAAGAAAGTCTCTGGGATTCACTGGCCAGTCAGCCTATCCTCACTCCAGGTGAGTGAGAGGCCATAGTTAAAAATAAGGTGGACCACATCCTAAGTGAGAATACCCACACACAGAGGGGGGTGGGAGGGAGGGAGAGAGAGAGAGAGATCATGGATAAAGCTAAAATTAAAATGGAGGATGGTTTTCAATGTTGCTGTGTTGCTAACTCATTAAGCTTATTTGACCAATAGTTATTGAACTTCTACCATTTATAATTCTGGACATTGAAGAATAGAGGTTATAAGACCTGTAGAGTTCTTTACTTCAGAAATTTTGTAGTCCTCATAGAAAGACAAACATACAATGACTTAACTAGATTTTATAGACAAATGATATATAGCAAATCACTGTGATAATACCCCTTAAAATTTTTGACATAATTAGTGATTAGATGCTTTGTCTCCAATTTGTACCTGTTTTATATATTAAGGTGCACAATGTGGGTAGAAAGTGATATGCCTTTAAAGGAAGTTTGGGGGGAGTATAGAAATTCAGGGGCTCCCTCTCTTGTGTGTGTTTTCCTATTCTTCACTCGATTGCTGTCTTCTCTAGTATGAATGTCATCTAGGCATCAGGAGGACAAAGTAGATCCCATAAACAAGACACTCAGGACCACCTCCATGATTTGATTTTCTGTAAAGTTAGCAACACTATCCTGATAGTAAACTAACAAGCTGAACCTTCCCCACCTCTTTCTATCTCTGTGCTAATATAATTATTGGGGGTGTACAGAGCATCTTCATCAAACAAAGGAGGGGAACGATCTTTAGCAAGGGAAAGCAGTAGGCTCAGGGTCACACATATATCAATGAATGAACTTGATTTCTTTAGACACTGTCCTAGTTTGTTTCTCCACTGCTGTGAGAGAAACACTCTGACCAATACCAACTTGGGGAGGAAAGGGTTTATTTAGCTTACATCTCCCAGGTCGCAGTTCATCAGGGAGCCCAAGGTAGGACCTCAGGGCAGGAACCTGTAAGCAGGAGCTTGGAGCACAGGCCATGGAGGAACTCTGCTTACTGGCTTTCTCCCCTGGCCCCCGCTCCGCCTGCTTTCTTATGCTACACAGGCCCACCTGCCCAGGGGTGGCACTACCTACAGTGGGCTGGAGGCTGGGCCCTCCTACATCACTCATCAAGAAGATGCCCCTCAGACATGGCCACAGGCCAGTCCAGTAGAGGAAATTCCCTAATTGAGGCTCCCTCAACCCAGGTGTGTCAAGTTGACACTAAAGCCATCCAGCACAGACACCAAATCCCCACGAATAAACCAAAGTTCCGACTCTTGACTCACCTGAAATGTCAAACACAGCATGACAGTTAAACAGGAAAAACCTGGAGTTTGAACTGATTGCCAGTGCTTCATCCCATGACCAGTGTTCGTGGTATGGTGACTGACTCAGAAAGCTCTCATCTTGCTAGCTACTGAACTGTGCTCAGCATGCTCAGTGCTGTGAACTTGGAAGTCAAGGTCTGCACACAGTATACTCATCAGATACAGGCTGGGCACCAGGGCCCTCTCGCAACACTTCCTGTCTCCTTTTCTTTCACCTCTTAGACATATCTATGTCTTGAGAAATTATCAGTTCTCAAAAGGAGCATTTGGAAACGGAAGAGGGGCTTCAAGTTCAACCACTGGGATTTGAGCAATGTGAAATCGCAGCCACAGAGAAGATTCTTCTCATAGCCTTTGAAGTTCTTTCTTCAGCAAACTGTCCTTATTGTAGCCTCTGAGGGACTTAGAGAACTATTAAAATCAGAGGCCTCTGTGACCTATGGAAAGTGCTTTGGAAAGGCAATGGTAGACTTTTCCTTGCTTCTCAGAAGAAATAGTGTCCAGTGTCTAATGGAAAGCCTGAGATAGAAGCCAGGGCAGGGCATACCTTCACTCTCTGTGTGATCCACAGCCCGACTGGTTGCTAAGTTTCAGGGCCAGAAAATGAAGGAGAGAAACATCAGAGTGTACTTGGACTCCAGGTAATGCCTTGGTCATGTTACATCCCCAAGATCATTAAATTTCAGGCCAACTCACTGTATCAAGCACGCTTTAGCATGACTGTAAGGAATACAGACTTTAGGTCCAATTGAGCCACTATGCGCTCCTGGCCAGCTGTGATTAAAGGCGTGTTCTTATTTGGTCCATTCCTCCCACATGGGGAATGTCTGTTGCTGCATTCATTGTGTTCCTGCCTCCCACGTTAGTGGACAGAGCCTCATATGTGTCCACAGTGTTGAACCGACTTGCCCTCATGTGCTTTCTACCTCCCTTTACACAGAGCCTGTGATCCAGTACAAGGGATCCGATGGGATCTCACTGACATGCTTAGATACCTCTGAGAGATGGGAGAAGAAACACCCCTTTCCCTTGCTGCTTGACATACCAACATGGCAATATAAGGTCACAGCTACCTCACTCTGTGCTAGACAAGGTTTGCAAAGAAGCAGATATACAAAAGCTAACACAGTGGAAAGATATAAAGATTCTAGATCCTTAACATTATGTATAAACAAATTTATAAACAAATGTTGGCATCTCCTTATTGCCAGTTAACTTATTATGACAGATGATGATGGTTCTTAATGCTACACCAAGTTTAGCTGGGGCTTCTGTAACTATAAGCTGAAAAGACCATAAGAGATACAACAATAATTACCTCCAGGATTCCTGTGTGGGTTAAAGATGAGAAGGCATCCACAGTGCAATGCATCTGACACAATGCTGGACATTTAACATAGCTACAAAGAGTGAGTGGATTTTATCATAAAAGAGCATTTTCCAATCTGTTCACTCCCACAAATATTGGCTTTTTCAGTGTCTCATGCAGGCTTGCTCCTGAAATAACCCCAAATATTGACCTGCATCCCTCCTACCCCAGCACACAATTAAATTCTTCACTTTTGGCCTATTGTGTAGATATGACAACTGCTCTGATTTCTCTTAACTCTCACCACTCTGTAAGAAAATAGAAAGTTATTATCTATCGGGTCTTTGACTTCCAAGTCAAAAATTGTACAGAATATAACTATTTTTTCCTCATCTTAATTCCCTATGATGGTTGGTTATAGTTCTTATATGTATGTATTTGTGCTCCTGCGTTCAGTAACCAAAGAGACCAGAAGAGGATATCAGAGGGTATCCCTGGAGCTGGAGTCACAGGGGGTTGTGAGTTGCCCAGCTTGGGTGCTAGGAACTGAACTCCATTCCTCTGCAAGAATGGTACATGCTTTTAACCACTGTGCCATCTCTCCAGTAGCTACTTCTTTCAAAGGACTTCCTGGTCTCCTACTCAGAAAGAGGTACTCGTACTTCTGGGAATTTCCTTTATAAGTCCTAGTTTCCTAGATTTTCATAATTTTCATCACCCCTGTCCTTTCTCTATATTTTTGTTCTTCATATAACTGATGGATGCAATATAATGTTTTACAGAATGAGTTCAATGCCATCTTGGGCAACCTCACATGCATGTCGCATCAGGTCAGGGAGCTGGAGTCAGCACTCTATGCACCAGTTATCAGACAAAAACATAAGCTGAAGCAACCCATGACAAGGTCTGTGTTTGCCACTTGGTGAAGCTTGCTTTTTGTTGAAAGGCTTGCTATTATATAGTAGTTCTCAGTTTTCATTTTTCGTTCTGTCAATGCACATCTGCCTCTGCTGACTCACCTGGCCCAGTACCCACTACACAGACCAAAGGAACTAAAAAGGTAAGAGAAAAGGCAAAATAAAGCAAAAATTTTGCACTTGGTCAATATTTTTTAGACTACTAAGAAGTACATTTCATTGGGAGCTGGGGTGATTGCTCAGTTGGTAATATACTTTCTGTGAAAGCACAAATGCTTGAATACCTGAGCTTAATCCCCAGAATACATGTAAAAATCCAGATGTGGTGGCAGAGGCTTATAAATGCAATTCATGCTAGGGAGGCAGATATGGCTTACTGGATAAAGTACTGGCCATGCAGGTGTGACGATCTGAGGCAGATGTCCAGGACCTACCAATAAGCTGACAGGTCTACAATCCTAGCATTTGCAAGGCAGAGGCAAGAGAGGCTAGCTACACGTATTAGTTTTCTGATGCTGTGATAAAACACCTTGACCAAGGCAACTTATAGGAAGAAGAGTTTATTAGACTTAGAGTTCCAGGGAGATTTCAGTCCATCATGGCAGAGAAGGTGTGGAAGGAGGCAGCTGGAGCAGAAAGCTAAGTACTCACATCTTCAACTAGGCACAAGAAGCAGAAAGAGCAATCAGAAGTGGGGCAA
Source organism: Nannospalax galili (assembly GCF_000622305.1). Taxonomy (NCBI): domain Eukaryota; kingdom Metazoa; phylum Chordata; class Mammalia; order Rodentia; family Spalacidae; genus Nannospalax; species Nannospalax galili. Next base: position 1,148,747 of record NW_008349083.1, on the reverse strand, counting down.
GGCTATGAATTATCAAAGCCCACCTTCAGTGACATGCTTCCTGTAGTTAGGCCACATCTCCTAAAGGTTCTATGACCCTCCCCAAACAGCACCACCAACTGTGACCAAGTGTTCAAATACTTGAGCCTATTGGAAACACCAGATTAAGTTAGAGATCTTAGCTCAATAGAGTGACAAGCAATCAAAGAAAGATACTTGATATCAACTTCAGGCACATGCATACATATGCACACACCCACACCCACACCCCCCCACACCCACACATGCATGGCCACCTGCCCATACCCATATGCCCAAACACATGCAAACATACCTATACATCTTGTACATGGTCATACACATGCCAAAAAAAAAAGATACCATCTTGTTAGGAAGATCAGGCTGGCCTCAAACTCAGTAAGCTTTCTGCATCCTGAGATTAGAGGTGTACAATACCACAGCTGGCTAGGCTTTTCTTTTAAGGTAGACAGAGAAATGAGTGAGAGTGCACATAAAGGAGACAGTCTGAGTATGTGGATAGTGCAGTCTCAGAATGCTACTTTGGGGATAGAAATCATGGGTTGACTCAAGTTGGAACATCAACACAGTGAAGAGAGAGGCCAAAGCTCAAAGGGAACCAGACCTCCTGTAAGGAAGAAACTCTAACTGCAGACCACAAGGGATCTTGAGCAATTTCATCAGGGTACTGGAAGAAAGAGAACAGAACACAGAGGGCTTTAGATTCCTGTGGAAGGAGACAGGGTGTGACAACTGAGGCAGTGAGGACAGAGATCTGTGTTTCAAAGGCTCTGGCACCTGGACAGGGCAGGAAGAATGGTGCATGACTCACTAACTCTTACAGTCACCTTTGCCCAGGTAATCCTGAATTTCTGCTTTCTTATATTTTCAACTCAAGATCTGCATCTCACTTTGTAATTGAAATGAGATTTTTTTAAACTAATGAAACAGGAGAGTTGAGAAAGAATTATATGAGTCATCAAGAGAAATGCAGTGCTCAGAGGCTGATCCAAAGAGCAGCTGGATTTCTCTTCAAAGATCTGCTATGTGAATCAGTAACCAGCCGAGGCTGAAAAGGAGGTATGGCTGTGTATTCCCTATGAGTTGGGTGGGACTGGACAGATGTTTCCTAAGGTGCTTTGGGAAAGTGAGTTTGCACAAAGCCACAGGGACCATTAACTCCCTGGTGGCTGATTGCTTTGATAACCGTCTTCCAGGTGCACAGATGTTACCAAGGATAGGAAATTGTGGAACTATAAAGGCCATGTGCCTAATAAGGCCACCATGAGCTGGGCTGGAAATGGTGCACAGGGTGGTAGGTAGGTTGGGAAGAGGGCAGAGAGGGTCTGTTGCTGTTCCCCAGTCTACCAAAAGGGGCAAGAGTGAACACTCAGATTCTTAGATCTCAGCATTTAATACCATCAGCCTTGTATTCTTGTTAAAATCCTATACCAGGGAACCCATCAGAATCTCCTAATGGAAGGAGGTTACCCATAACCCTGTGCTGATTGTTTGGGCTAGAACAGCCTTTGGCTTTCAAGCTTGCTGTGGACATGTATTTTGCCCTTTTGTTGGCATGCATCGGCTCTGCCTGGCCACATGGAAGATGCCCTCTCCAAATTTTGTGAACTAAATTGTACCAACTTTTACAAATACCACCTGTAACTTGGTACAAGTTGGACTAAAGAAAAGACTAAAAACAAATAAACATTCTAAAAGCCAAGAAACTATATGTTGGTAAGACTTATGATCTTGCAAATCAGTATGGTCCATGGCTGATGTCATGCCAAATTTTCCTCTGAGAAACCTGCGTGTGCTCTCTGGGAGCCCCAGGGTCATGCGGTCCTAACGTGAATTGACAAACCACCACAATGACCTCCTTAAGTTACAGTTTGGGGAATAAGAATATTTATTTGGGTTTGCCAACAAGGTTCATGCTACTCAGGAGAGCATCACTTACAAAGACACAGATTTTTTTTTTTTTTTTTCCTTTTTTTTTTTTTTGGTCTATTTTATTATCTTTTTAACTTTTACCAAAACTTTGAGAAGTTCACGCATGCATATAAGGTGTTTTGATCAAATCCATGCCAACTCACTCCCCTCCAACATTCCCCCCTCTGAAGAGGTAACCAACCCTAAAATCTTTTAAGGATTAGATACAAGCTCCCAAATACTTTTGACACTTTTGGCCTTTGGAACAGAGTAAGTATGTTGCTCAACTCGCTCCCATATTTGAGAGCTGTTCCAAAATGGCCACTATCCCACCCTTTCCCCCAGTGTCCTTAGTGCTTTCCAGCATTCTCAGTGTCTGTCCTTAGAGCCCCCCCCTCATGCAATTGAAGCTGCCTGATTGGGTGGGAGGAGTGGCTGTCTCAGGGGACACGCCTACCCCACAGCTCAACGGAGTCCATGATCCCCTTTGAGCATAGACAGGCAAATTTACAGGTGCCACCTCAGACCTGCCAACCATTGAATGTTTTAATGAATTTCTCAGGTGACGACTCCCTAACTGACTTGAGAATCACCTTGTCCCCTGACCCTAAACTTCATACTGCTCACTGATCAACCCGCAGTCTGGGAGACAGAAATTAGTGAAAGAAAATAGATTTATTCAAGGCCACCCCTTGTTTCAAATTTCCATCCTGGGTGGAGTTCATGGACATGAAAGGCTTTTATGGCACACTAAGTTATAGTACTGTTGGGGACTCAGTATGGTCATTACTCTCCTGACATGGCAATGGCTGGGATTATCCACAGGAGACAAGCACAAGACTGGGCTCATTAAGGTTTGTAATAGAGGCATGGAGGGAAGGGGTCATGAGGGACTGCCCCCTCCAGAGATTTGACAGTTGAAAGTTGCTGAGTTTGGGGGTTTTTTTTTCTTCAATAGTGTAATGGTTTGTAAGTTGCTCTCTCCTGTAAGTAATTTCAATTAACATTGGTTCACCAAGCATCACACTTGGGTGGAATCATTTCTTCCATTCTGTGGTTGGTGCATGTATTGGTTACTTTTCAGTTGCTGTGATAAAATACCATGACCAAAAACAGCTTAGAGGAGAAAAGGGTTTACTTACTTTTAGTTTGTAGCTCCAGAGGGATGGTTGGGTAACAACTGTCAGGGAAAGCATGGTGGTAGGAGGAGGTGGCTGGCTGAGCATATCTCATCCACACAGAGGAAGCAGAGAGAGGTAGACCAGGAAGTGGGGTAGGCTATAATCCCTCCAAGCCTTCCACTAACGACTAAATTCCCCAGTGATGCTGCACCTCCCAAAGGTTCCATAGCCTTCTCAAACAGCACCACAAATTGAAGATCAAGTGTTCAAATACCTGAGCCTGTGGGGGACATTTCACCTTCAAACCACCACACTGATCTATCAGGGATGAAGGGACTTTGCTCACATTTCCTCAGAACATGTTCACATTAAGTGATCCAGATGTTAATAAAAGTAAGCTGAGATATGGGTGTACATACACTGGATTTATATTTAGGCATTGAATGAAAGATCTAGGAGCATGGCTGAGTCCCATAACTTTTGAGGTACTATAACAACTATCAACTACATTGTGACATAAAAATACCTGTGACAAAATTCTAGCAACTGCTACATTATCAGTACTGGTTTTTGCTACCTATATACACAGTTAGAGAAAGTACTACTTACAGTCTGAAGTTAGTAAAGTTAGATGGAATTTTCTTATTCAACAAGTCAATTCTATTCAAGGGCCTTGTGATGAGAGTACATATTCTGATTTTTTTTCCTGTGACAGATAATGAGCTCTTACCCTGAGGAAGATGAGGACCAAGTGAGGATGCTCCATCCCTTTCTCCTCAAGTACAGGGGAAGAGCAAGGGAAGGGGCAGTATCGTTTTACCTGCCTGTGCTGGCTAATTTTAACTGTCGGTTTGGCACAACCTATAATCACTGAGAAGACAGTTGTAATAAGGTCTTATTAAGGTTGACCTGTGGACATGTCTGT
>NW_008349083.1:1143278-1144710 GCF_000622305.1 Nannospalax galili | reverse complement strand
GGGGTGGGGGTGGGGGGTGTTGTCCTGAACTACATAGTAAAGGAGAAGTCTAGATGAAAGCAAGTAGGCAGCATGGATTGCTCTCTGCTCTTGAGCGTGAATGCGATGTGACTAGCTGCTTTCAGTTCCTGCCTTCCATCCAAGACGGACTCTACATCACCTGGAGTCAGAAGCCAAATAAACCCTTTCTTCCCTAAGCTGCTTTTTGTCAGTGTATTTTATAACAACGGAAATAAAACTAGGATACTACCTGCTCTTTCCAGTGTCCACTCCTGCTCTTTGGAGGGACGCAGAGTTCTGGTAGGCCGAATTTGATGAAGAGTCTACAAAGCCTTGCTATTTTTCACCAGATCTGGGCTCGGATACATCGCATTATGTCACAGGAATAGCCACAGAAAAGGTTTTGTTTGTAGCTTCCTATGTTTACACTTTATTTACTTAATCCTTTAAAATCTCATTTGCACATTGTATTCCAATTCAATTAATGGTGCCACTTGAACAACGGGGGAAAAGGCAGACGAAAATAGGCCATTTCTGCGTTAAAATCCTCACGTACAACAGCCCAATAATAACCTCTTGAAGGAAACAAAGCAACTTAATGGAGAAAGAAACGATTCATTTACCTTCTTAGCTGATTTTAAACAAAAAGGCAAAAATACACAAACAAAACCAAGACTTGGCATACAGTAAAAACACACACTAAGCATTTGATGAATAAATGTGAGTGCCGAAAGAAAACTACTCAAAATTGCTCTCTACTAGCCACTGCGGGTTTTTGTGGCAGCTACACCCACTATTTCTCTCACAGAATGAAATTTGCTAAAACAAGTGAATTGAATTGAACACTACAAGTTGCTTTAAGTTGCAAGGTTCATTAATTTTAACAAAAATGGATGAGCCCAGGAGTCAGGAAGGATCCTGTGTTCAAAAAGTGGTTATGGCAATGCTATTGTGAGTTGATGTAATAACACCTACCAACTGTGGCAACTCATGCCTGTAATCTCAGCACTTGGGCAGTTGAGGCAGAAAGATTATACAAGTTTGAGGTCATCCTGGGCTACATAGTTTGCTCCAAGATAGCTTGGGCTATAGAGTGAGATTTTAAAAAAAGAAGAAGAAAAAGATTGTTGAGACCAATTTTTTCTTATTGTTAATGTTTAGTGAATTTTGAGAAATATGTCTATTTCACAATTTAAATAAATAAGTCTGAAGACCACTCATTGATTATCTGCACAAAATTATTATCATAAAGTAGCATTAGAGTCAGCTTCACAATGACAGCAGATCCTTGAACTCATCTCACGATATAGGTCCTTGTATAACTTGTAACTGAGAGTGATGGCATTCCTGATAATGTAGAAATTGACAAAGTCACAGAGGCCAGGTGCTGTCTCATCTAGCACAACAATGTTACATTGTTAGGTGGTGTTTA
>NW_008349083.1:1136566-1143179 GCF_000622305.1 Nannospalax galili | reverse complement strand
TCTCTCTCTCTCTCTCTCTCTCTCTCTCTCTCTCTCCCTCTCTCTCTTTTCCAGTGCTGAGGATTGAGCATAGGGCCTCATGTAGACTAGGCAAACATTCTACCTCTGAGGAATACCTCCAGTTCCTAAAGCATGAAGTATGAATAAAATATTACAAATCTAAAAAGACAATATAGAGCCGTGTTTAATTTTACTTAAAAACATATTTTTTCTACAGAAATACCATGAAATATGTAACTAAAGTAGGATTTGGGAAAACCCATGTGTAAAAGCCAATGAAAATCAATTACATTAATTTGTAACGTACTTAGATATTCACAAAGTTATAACAAAAGTATTTTATATAAAATATATAGATACTTGTCATGTTGAGGAAAGCATTTTTATGCCCATGTGTTGCTGGACCTAGATCTAGATCTAGATCTAGCTTTGTTTGAAAGCCAATGCTTCGAACAAAATGTAATTTTCAATACAGTAAAGATATCCTTCCTGCCTGTATCCCTGCTGGCTAGACTTTTACCTTATCAACCATAACCCTTACAGGTGATCCTCAAGAGCCAAGCAGTGATAAGATGGTAACTTTAAACCCCACCAAAATCCTACACGTGACTGACTATTATGAAAACAGTGGCCTGACTCTCCTCTGGAAGCCCATTCCAGACTCAGAAATTGCATTGGATATATTGGATAATCAGGTTTTTCAGAACAGGAGTCACTGTTGTCATTGAATTTCTGAGTTTTAATGTTGCATTTTTGTTTCATGATAATCAAAACACCCATCAAACCGCAATTTTGGTAAGCTGTTGTCCATTCTATTTTGTTTTGTCTTTAAAACAGGGTCTCCCTGTGTGTTCAAGGCTGGTCTCAAACTTGCCATCCATGTGTTTCACCTCTCTAGCTGGATTACAGGTGTGTGCTACCTTGCCCAGCTAGTTTAGATACTCTGAATTATGATCTTATGACTCAGGGCGGTTACCTGCTTTCAGTGCTCATGTTTTGCTTCATGCTTGTAAAGGTACAGGAGTCAAAAGCATTATCTTAATAACTGTAAGATAAGAGCTACGATGGGTCTGAGTTAAATGAAGACCAAGTAAGACAAAAGGACTCCCTAGGGAGCAGTGCAGGGAACAGTGTCTCTACCCTGGTAGACACTGGGGTCACCATGAAGTTTTTAAAATGGTGTGACAGTGACAATTCCATCTAAGATCAAATATATCAGACTCTCTGGACCTGCAGCTCAAGCATGCATAATTAAGAATTTCCTAGGTCATCATGTCAGACAGTAGGAATGAAAGTCACTGTTTTAGAGTAATTAAAGGAGAGAGTTAAGAGAATTAGACTGCCCGTGGTACAAGATTCCCAGTAATATAAGCAAGCTGATGGTTTAAAAATAATCACGTTGGGGGCTGGAGAGATGACTCACTGGTGAAGAGTACTGGCTGTTCTCAGAGGACCCAGGTTTGATTCCCAGCACCTACATGGTGGGTCAGTCTGTAACTCCAGTTCCAGGGTGCCAACACCCTCTTCTGACCTCCATGGACATTGCACAGCATGGGTACACTTACACATATGCAAACAAGACACTCATACACATAAAAAATAAAATAAAAAAAATAAGATATAAAAAGTAATCACTCTGCACTTTAGAAGATAGTGATAGGGAAGTGATTTAGTCTCAAATATACAACATTACCCAGTGCATGAACGGTGTGCATATTGGCGTACTTTTACACATTTAGGTTGCTTTTTGTTTAGAAAGCTGCTTTTGAGGCTGGGGAGATGACTCAGAGGTTTAGAGCAAGTTCTGCTCTTGTAGAGGACTTGAGTTTGGTTTCAAAACTCATGTTGGGAGACTCAAAACTGCCTGTAACTCCAGCTTCAGGTGATTGAACACCATTTTCTAGCCTCCAGGAACAAGGCATGCACATACTCACACACATATATACATATTTAAAAAAAAAAAAAAAAAACTTTCCTTAAAATCTAAAAAAGACCAAAAAAAATCTACTTTTATTTACAAGACACAATAAGATAATTTGTACATATTATCAGGATAATCTGTTTTCCTTTAAAATTGATCCACACATGACCAGAGGCTAAGAATGATGAATAGATCTTAATCGTGCTCAGAGATTCTGTCATCTGAGAAAGTTAATAGGAAATTGCATACACAGGCATGGTATTTAAAGTGAAATGTGGCCATGTATGTTATAGTGGTGCGCTAGGCTCTGAGTAGTCAGGGATTAAGCTTAGAAAAAAATATCCCTGATGAATCCACTCATGAAAGAGAAGAAATGGTACGAGAAATAGGCTAGGCTACAATTCGGGATTTATCCAAGACACCTTGAACAGGGCTAACTAACTACTGATGATTCTCAATATAGTAGAATTTCTGAATTTTAAGAGAGGGATTTGTATGTGATTTCAAACAAAATTGAAGAAAATCTATAGGAAAAAAATTGGGGGAAAGATTAGTGTTCTTTGACTTTATTAATCTTCCTCTTCTTATATCAGTTCTTTTACAAGTATTTTTTACTATTTATTTATTTATTTACTTATTTACTTATGTTTGTGTGTGTGCATTTACCAAGAGGTATGTATAGAGGTCAAAGGACAACTGTCAGTGTCAATTCTCTCTTTCCATCATGTGGGTCCCAGGGATTGAACCAGGTTGTCAGGCTTGGTGGTGAGCAGCTTTACCCACTGAGCCATCTTGTCATTCTTCCCTTTTACAAATGTTCTGTATTATACATGGGACTCTGATGAAAGGGATTCCCTAAGAAAGGAAACTGTCAAAATTTACAGAATCATAAGCCTATGATAAGTTCTGTTTCTTTGGGTTTTCACAAGACAGACTAAGCAGGGAGAAGTTGGAAGCATATGGGCTCAGCCCCCATGATTCACAAATACAGGCAATAAGCTTTGCAAGTAATAAAATATGAATTCTTGGTCTACTAACTAAATGGAATATTTGGAAATGTTTTGGTTGAGAGTCAAAAGATTTTTTGTAATGTATTTTTTAATTTTTATTTATTTTTTATTTTATGTGTATGTGTGTATTGCCTGCATGTAGGTAAGTGCACCCATGTCATGCAATGCCTGTGGAGGACAGAAGAGGATGTCGGATCCCCTGGAACTGGAGTTATGGACAGCTGTCAGCTGCCATGTGGGTGCTGGGATTTGAACCCGGGTCTTCTGCAAGAACAACCAGTGTTTTTAACCACTGAACCATCTCTCCAGCCTCTTTGTCTTAGGTCAAAAATTAGGTGACATTATTAAAAGTTTTGTATTTTAGGGCTGGAGAGATGGCTCAGCAGTTAAGAACATTGGTTGTTCTTGCAGAAGACCCAGGTTGGAATCCCAGCACCCACATGGCAGTTAACAACTGTCCATAACTCCAGTTCCAGGGGATCCAACAGCCTCTTCTGTCCTCCATGGGCATTGCACGACACAGATGCACTTACCTACATGCAGGCAACACACGCATACACATAACATAACAATAATGAAATATTTTCTGAAAAGTTCTGTATTTTAGATAAAAATGCTGGGACTGCAGACATTACTCAGTTGGTAGCGTGCTTGCCTGTGTGCATGAGGCCCTGGGTGCAATCCCCAGATGTGCTGGTTAGTTTTCATCAACTTGACATGAACCAGAGACACCTGGTAAGAAGGAACCTCAATTGAGGAAATTCCTCCATCAGATCTGCCTGGGGTCTATATGTAGGGCATTTTCTTAATAGGTGGTTGATATAAGAGGCCAGGCCCACTATGGGCAGTGCCATCCCTAGACAGGTGGGCCTGGGCTGTATAGTAAAGGTAGCCGAGGAAACTAAAGCAAGCCAGTAAGCAGCAGTCCTCCATAGCTTCTTCTTGCCTACAGAGTCCTGCCCTGACTCCCCTCAGTGATGGACTCTTATCTGGAAGTGAAAGATAAAATGAACCCTTTCCTCCCTAAGTTGCTTTTGGTTATAATGATTATCATAGCATCAGAAAGCAATATAGGACACCAGCACTACATAACCTTGCGTGGTGATGCTCACACATAATCCTAGGGATCAGGAGGTAGAGGCAAGGGGATCAGAACCACTCCATTCTTTCATTGTTTCTTTTGCTATAGAAATATATAGTTATTTTCTCAGTGGCTGATCTGGGAGCACCATAAACATCTTAACTTAAAGTGGCTTACTTTAATTTGAATACAAAATGTTTTTTCACACAGATTCAGTCCCTTCCCCTCTAATATTAATGTCATGTGACTCACATATTTATGCGTTTTAAGCCCACCAATTAAGTTTATAATTAGTGCATTATGGAATTCTCTTTTCGTGTGTGGGTGGTGTGCGTGTGTGTGTGCGTGTTTTACATTATGTGTGGGTGTGTGTGCATGTGGAGGCCTGAGATTAATGCTGAGATTCATCCTCAGTTGTTCTTCCATCTTATTCACTGAGACAGAGTCTTTCAGTCAAACCCAGATCTCGCTGATGTGAGTAGCCAGCATGCTCTAGGCATCCAGTGTCCACCTCCTGAGGCTGGAGTTACAGGTGTGCATTTACATGGCTTCCAGGGATTCAAACTCAGGCTCTCACACCTGCACAACTAGCACTGTAACTACTACTGACCGCCCCATCTCTGGAAAGGAAACGCATTACCCACAAAAATACTTTTATATTATATGTTAGTTAGTTTTCTGATGCTGCGATAAACACCATGAGCAAATGCAACTTAATGAACAAAGTTCATGTTGGCTCATTGTTCCAGAGAGATAAGCATCCATCATGTGGGAAGGCAAGGCAGCAAGCAGCAGCTGTAGCAGCAGGAACAGGAAGTTGAGCGCTCACATCTTCAACCCCAAATACAAAGCAGAGAGCAAGCTGGAAGTGGGACAGGCTATGAACTTTCAAAGACCACCCCCAGTGACCTACTTCCTCTGACAAGATTCCAAGTTCTAAAGATTCCATGATTGCCCCAAACAATGCAACCAACTTCAAATACTTGAACCTATTGGGAACATTTTTCATCCAAACCACCGTTATGTGTACTTATGTGTTATCCTCTAAACTATTCTTGATTTTTTTTTTAGTGTGATTAGTTTGTCTATTGTTTTGTATTTAAAGTTTAAAGGACTTTCCTTAGTATCTCTTACAAGGCATTTTGGAAGTAGTAAAAGCTGTCTGCAAATGTCAATGTATTCATTCATTTAACTGGTTATTACTTATGTGATATTGGAGATCAAACGCAGGGACTTTTACATGCGCTGTGAGGGCTCTGCCACTCAGCAATAGCACAGACCTTTTTCATTTATTCTTCAAGACAATTTGAGCTAAATTTAGAATTCTGTACGACAGTCTCTTCTTTCCTCTCTTCTTCCCGCCACCCCACAGACATTGGCTGAAGATCCGTTGCTTGTGCTGAGCTGCTTTATGTTCTTTTAAGATCTTCTTTGATAACTGGTAAAAGAAAGCAGGCAGGGGCTCTTCCCAAGCCCATGTGACCCCTGTGGAACAGATCCTCCAACGACCTGAAGAGTAAAAATGAATTGGTTTATTTGGGCCAACTGTATGGTCTTAAACACCCAAAAGGAAAGTATAACCAAAGAGTAAAATCATCAGTATACTTCTTAAAGAGTTCAAGAAAAGTTCATATTTCTTTGAGAGTTCACTTCTCAGGCATTAGGCTTAAGTCTATATAAAAAGTTATTTAGACAATTATTTCTCATTGATGATTTTGTTTCTAAACAGAAAGTGCTGCTCAGTTGTAAGACTTCAAATACTGGTCTCCAATACTGTAGTGCCCACCTGTAGCTAAGGGAGATTAATCCACTATTCTAAAATGATGGATAAATTTGTTTTCTCCCCCTATCCAGAAGCCTTTGGGAGGGAACTGACACTGATTCTAACCACTCCAACAGCTATCAAAGTGCCTGAAAACAAATCCTAAGTCCATCAGTCTCAAGTCCAGCCTTGGCAGAGAAAAGAAAAATGAGGAAGAACCCAATAGAGGGATGATTTTGGAAGCTCTAACTAAGAAATCCCAATGGACTCTCATATGAACATTTGAAATTTGCCCTGTTCTGACTTTTTTCTGGTTCCCTGTCTAGGACTTGTAATGCTGATTATTCTTGCCTTTATTTCTCCTTCATATCCCCTATTCACCAGTTAAGGACTTTCTTTTCTCCCTACAGATAAGAGTTATGCAATTTGGGAATCTTTTAGATAGCCCCACTGAAGGGGTACTCCAGTTGCCTCACCCTGCGTCCCTATTCAGCATGGAAGAAGCCAGAGCAGTCTGCATCCTGATTCCCTATTGATAATTTCCCGAGTAACCTCTTCAGAGGATGGAGTGATAACTATAGGAGGTAGGAATTGGTAAGCAGTTAGGGTAAAAAGACTCCAAAGAAAAATAGCCAGTTTCTTTGCTAAAAGTCAAAATGTCCTGGGGCCTCTGCAACATACTTTTCCAAAGGCCAAAAATGTCGAAAATATTTGGGAGCTCTTATCTAATCCCTAAAAGATGTTAGGGTTACCTCTTCAGAGGGGAGAATGTTAGAGTAGCAAAAATCCCCATAAAGAAAGAAAGGAGAGAGAGAGAGAGAGAGAGAGAGAGAGAGAGA
>NW_008349083.1:1124714-1136534 GCF_000622305.1 Nannospalax galili | reverse complement strand
ACCTGCAGATGTATGCTGCATGTGTGTGCATGGGAAGGAAGGAAGGAAGGAAGGAAGGAAGGAAGGAAGGAAGGAAGGAAGGAAAGAAGGGAAAGTGAAGTTGTCAGAAGGGAGTGATGGGGGGCTATGGGAGGTGTCGGAGGGGAGGGAGTGGGTGTGGATTTGATCAAAACACCTTATATGCATGTATGAAATTCTCAGTAAAGTTTTTTTTAAAGAAAAAAAAAGATCCTGTCTGATTTCATTTAAACAGTTTGACTATGATATAGTAGGTCTCTCTCTCCAAGTTTTTCATGTGGTGTTCAATAAGCTTTGTGACTAAGTAATTGACATTTTCCACCTTGCTTGAAAAGCCTTCAGTCATTATTTCTTCCAATACTATTTTGGTCCCTCTTCTTCCTCTTTACTTCTGAGACTCCCACTGGGCAGGTGCTGTGTCCTGGCATCCCAGGTTCTGTTTGTTAGTTCTTTTATTTCCTGATTCTTCTGCCACTTAAACCTGCCATTCAGGTCCTTAGGTTCTTTTTGTTCTTGTTTAATTTCAGTTATTATACTCTTCAGCTTCAGTTTTTATTTGATTTTCTGCACTAACTCCTGTCTTTACTTAGTATTCTCTTTGGTGCAATGTTGTCTATACATGTTCCTTTAGGTCTTTATTTATGATTTCCTTTAGTTCCTCCGTTGTTTTGTTTTGTTTTACTCTCTGATAATGCGTCTTACTAAGTAGCTCAGGATGGTCTTGAATTCACTATGTAAACCAGGCTGGCCTTGAACTTATATGTAGCCAAGGTTGGTCTAGAGCTTGTACTGATCTTCCTGCCTTCTTCATCCTCCCCAGTGCTGAGATTACAGTGCTCAGCTATCCTGTAAACACATATATACACATATATGTATGTATGTTTTATTAATTCTGAGGGGAAAGTAGTGGAGTTTGAATCTAGGGCATCATGCAAGAGAGGCAAGTGCTCTACCACTCCCCAACCCTAAGCATATTATTAAAAATTATTTAATGTGGGACTGGAGGGATGGCTCAGCAGTTAAGAGCACTGACTGCTCTTGCAGAGGACCTGGGTTCGATTCCCAGCACCCACATGGCAGCTAACAACCATCTGTAACTCCAGTTTCAGGGGATCTGACACTTTCTTCTGACTCGAAGGGCACTGAATGACACGGGTTCACTTACACACATGCAGACAATACACTCATACACATAAAATGAAAATAATAAATAAAAAAATTTAATGTGTACTAATCACAGGTCATTGAGATGGTCCCGCAGGAAAAAGTTTTTGGTGTATAAGCCTGATGACCTGAGTTTGATCCCTGGGAAGGAAATAACTTCTGAAACTTGTCATCTGACTTCCACACATACCATTGTGTGCACATGATTGCACACACACAGCAATAATAAAAATAAGTAAAATGCTGCTTACAAAGTATCAATTATACCTGGCATCTTATCTTTCCTGATGCTGATTCCTTCTTACTACTTTCTCCTTACATGCAGACCACACATTTCTGATTCTTTACAGGCCTTGTAATTTGGAGTAGAAAATTGGACATTTGAGCCAGGAATACAGCAAAGCCTACGTGAGTGAGTGCCTAGTTTCAATCTTCAGCATTACAGAAAATAAAAAAGAAAGAAAGAAAAGAAAGAACGGAAAATAAAACTGAATGTCTAAACAATTTCAATGCAGAAATTCTGAAAAGATTTTCCTTTCCCAGCATGCATTGCTGCTGCGGCTTGCTGATGCAGTTGGCACTCTACGGTCAGCTTTCATTCCCGATCTCATCCTGTGAAGTCTGTGTAGAGTCTCTGCTCAGTTAGCTTCCTAGTCAGCTGCTGGTGATTGAACACGAGTTTAGTGCAAGGCTTTGAACCATTAAGTCTCCTAACACTGGTCGAGAGGTCTGAGAACGGTGGAGCAGGCCCCTGGGAGGCAGTTTACAGTTCTGCTTTACCCTTTATTTCATAAGTGCGCAGCGCCTGGAGCTCTGCTCGAGAAGACAGCTGGGGCTTCTCATGCCTTCGGTTTGTACAGCCTTGCTCAGGAGCATGGATGTTAGATTCCCAGGTATGCTGTTTCAGAGACTCACGAAGCAGGTTGATCCCTTAGTACTCCTCTATTCCTTCCTTCCCTCCTCCCTTCTCTCCTCCCTCCCTCCTTTCCTCCCTCCCTCTGTCCCTTCCATTCTTCTTTCCACCCTTTCTTCCCTTCCTTCTTTTCTTCTTTCTTCCTCCCACCCCCAGTTTGGTTTTGTTCATTATTTTTGACAAATGCTGTATGGACGATACTGCTTTTATTCAGTGAACTCTGAATCAAGTCAAATAAAAATAAACTGAGAATTGAGGTTTTCCATTCAGTGAGTCAGTCAATAAACAGGTAAAATAATAATAAATTACAGGTGATGTAACTTTTGGAGACAATCCAAATGCATTCTTCTCCCTTTCCAGTGGCCAATCCATGGCTGCTTTCCACAGTTGCTGTGGTTTTGAGAGTGCTGGTCTGAAGGCTACTGAGGAGTTGAAGGGAGAGAAGAGATAAAGGAAGCTAAAATACCTTGAAGTTTGTAGTTCTTGATGAAATCCAGCCAGTTTTTTTGAACTAGGACCCCTTAGAACATTACCAATTTTTCACTTAGCTTTCAGAGTTCTGAAAAAGTGAGTTGTAACAATCTGGCCAATATTCTTATTTCTTTCATGCAGAAGCTGGTTTTTAAAGATAGTTGCTAGGCCTTCTTAGCATTTAAAAATAGGGGCTAGAGATGTAGCTCCTTTGGAAGGATGCTCGTCTAGAATGTGGAAAGCCTTGGGATCCTCAGTGCTGCATAAATTTGGCATGGTGGTTTGTGCCTGTAACCCCAGCACTCACAAGGTGGAGACAGGAATGAGACGTTCAAGGTCATTCTTGGCTATGTAGAAAGTTGGAGGCCAGTCTAGGTTACATGAGGGCTTGTCATAAAAAATAGGAAGGAAGAAAAGAAAGAAAGAATGAAAGAAAGTAGGGAAGGAAGGAAGAAAGAAGGAGAAAGAGGGAAAGAAAAAGAAAGGAAGAGGGGAAAAAGGAAAGAAAGAAAGAAAGAGAGAAAGAAAGAAAGAAAGAAAGAAAGAAAGAAAGAAAGAAAGAAAGAAAGAAAGAAAAAGAAAAAGAAAGAAAGAGAAAGGAAATTTAAAACTACGCAGTTGTGAATCATTCTATTTCTGTGCTTTGGCCAGTTTTAACTTTTAAAGGACAACTGTAGACACCTCAAAGTAGTATATTCTACACACACACACACACACACACACACACACACAGAGAGAGAGAGAGAGAGAGAGAGAGAGAGAGAGAGAGAGAGAAATATGTGCCCCTACATACATGTCTTTATCTTGAACATAACTGTAGGAAATAAAATGAAACAGGGCCACACCCACATGTCATCCAGTAGTGTGGAGTCTTATATCGTGGTCCACCAGCTCCACACTAACTGCTGTGAACACAAAGGCAGCAGTTCTATTCTGGATGGGGAAGCTCCTCCTGCTGCTGCTTTTGCAAGTTATGCATTCCGCACTGCTTCTATCTTGTCTTTCTGGTCTGCCATTTGTGAGACACTGGCTTAAGGATCGTTATTGAACCTATGAAGGAAGTTTAGTGTTGTCATTTACGTCTGCTCTAAGTGCTCAACACAGAGTTTTTGTTTAGTCTAGCTTTGCCTATTGCTTTATTTATTATTTATTTGCCCATTTGTTCTGTGTGTGGTGTGTGTGTGCGTGTGTGTGTGTGTGTGTGTGTGTGTGTGTGTGTGTGTGTAGATCAGAGAAGTAGGTATCGTCCTACAGCACTCTCCACTAAGTTTTGAGGCAGGGTCTCTCAGTGAACATGGAGCTCACTGTTTAGGCTAGGTTGGCTGGCCAGAGACCACCTAAAATCTGCCTGCCTCCACCTACCTACACTGTGATTATAGGCATGTGCAGTCAATCCTGTCTTCATGTGGGTGCTGGAGATTAGAACTCAAATCCTCTTGCTCACAGCAAATGCTCTTACCCAATTATCTATCTCCCAAAACAAACAGTCCCAGTTTTGTTTTATTTTTGAGACAAAGTCTCACATAGCTCAGGCTGCCCTTAAACTTCCTATGTAGTCAAGGATGACCTTGAACTCCTCATCTCCTTTTCTTACCTCCTAAATTCCAAGATTGCAGGTTGTGCCACCAATCCATAGTTTTTAATCTATTAGTGGTCTTAGGTTAAAGGTCGCTTCTCAAGTTCCCCTCACCAATGGCAAACTTGGAGTTTTGTCTTTATTTCTATGCTGGCTGCTTAGTGGTTCTCTGACTCCCTTGCTAAGTTATTTGCCTTATATCTCCATAATCTATAGCAAAGTACACTTCCTGCCATATGGTGAACATAAGGCTTATATATGCTTCCTGGCAGAAACAGTCACTTCTTTATTTGAATCTGACCTGATAATATATACCCCCTGCATAGCATTTCTTGTGAAGCTAGACCAGCTCTTCCTTCCTCAGCTCAAACACAGGAAGACTGATTATCATTTTATGGCTGGGTGCTTTACCATATGAAGGTTTTCATGGCAAAGCTCATACAGAAATCCTCATGGGACCCTACGCTATCTCCTGAATCAGGTCTGAACCCCCCAGCCTGAGACTTGCTTACTACTGTTTCCTCAGTGACAAAAGGCCCAGAATATAGTAGGTATTCAGAAAAAATACTTGAATGAATGAATGAATGAATGAATGAATAAAAATATCTCCAGCTTTTTAGTGATGTCTCCTTTTTTAAAACCAGGCCGGGCTCTATTTTTTGATATTCTGTTTTGTTTTGTTTTCTTTTTTCTCTACTTCCTGAAATCCATGTGTTTTTCTCATTCTTTCTCTCATGAAATGTCTTCTGCCCCGGGGCCCTTTCTACCCATGGAAACCGTATGCCTCTTTCAAGCTCCTTCCTTTGCTCTCTCGCCTCGCTGTACCCAGAACACCATACACACTGTCTTTATTGTCTGTCAGTATGGTCTACCTTGTTGCCAACCCAATTGTCAGGGAGAGGGGGCTGGGGGGCAATGATACTGGGACCTCTCACATCTGGGTGGAACAGGAAGCAGAGTCAGGACAGAACGCAGGACCAGGTAACAAAGATCTATGCCCACCTCCAGGTGTTTGCATCTTTCATCTGGATACCACTTTTCAAAGATTCCACAACATGTCTCAAACAGCACCACCAGCCAAGGACCAAATGTTCAAACACACGAACTTGTGGGGATATTTTATGTCCAATCTGTGCTGACTTGAGTACTGTGAATCAAATCTGAAAGTGTTAAGTGAACTGAAAATGTGGTGGGAATCAAAGTATACATCAAGATTTTCTATAAGACACTAAGGAGCATTCAGGACATTGGCAAGGTCTGCACAAGAATGGGGCTGGTATTTACTACAGGAGCCCAGAAGGAATTCGAAAGGTGTGGCCAGATCAGAGATTCCACCTATAGATAACTGTCCATGGGCCAGACAAGAACTTCAGTAATTATAAGACCAACCAAAGGCTGACTCAGAGGGGAGAATGGGATTGACCACTGTAAGAGACTTCCCAGCACTGAGGAACTAACTCCGTAGAGTCCAGAGAAGAGCCAACAGTCAGTCCAATTAGTGCTGCTCCTAGTTTTGGTTGGAGAAGCTACTATTTGCTGTGGGCTCTGGTTAATGAAGGAGCTCATAACTTAATAAAGTGCTGAGAAGTGACTTTTGAATGCTCAGCCCTAAGTGGGACATGTATATCACCCCCTACAAGACTCAGGGAATGTTATGAAAGAAGAGGGAGAAAGATTGTAAGAACCTGAGGATGGAGCTTTTTGAAACCCTGTTTTCCAGACACGACGTGATTGTTGTATCCACGAACTCAGAGCAACAGCAACCTGCACAAGATGCACAAGACTGGGCCCATCAGCATTCCATCATGGGTGAGGGAGGGGCTCATGAGGCCCCACCTTCCCTGAGGAGTTACAGGCAGTTAATCATTGCTGGGTACAGAGTCATATCCCTCACTGGTGGAACTGCTGGTAAGTTGCTCTTGCTCAAGTATGTAACTCCTTGCCTTGCTCATCTGAGTAACTCTAATTAAATGCAGTGGGACAGCAAAGAACAGAAGAAAGAAAGGGGGGGACGTGTTGGGAAGAACAGGTTATGTAGGAGAGTGAGAGGGATAAGAAAGGATAGTAGGGGGAATATGATCAAAATGATCAAGTATATTATATATAGAGATAGATAGGTGTGAATGTATATATGTAGCTGTGGAAGTATAAACGGATACTTCAAGTCACTATTTCCCAAGTATACACTTGTGCTCACTCACCATGGCCAGCCTCCATAACAGAGATTCTTTTTCTGTGAACCTCCCCTGGAAGAACATGAGCCCTTCGGACAAAGGTGACAACAAGTGTTTCATTCCCCTTTCCGCTGTCACACCTGGAAAATCTGTTCTGAATGAGGATGGGAGGACCTAAGTGAATCCAACTCCATTTTCCCATAGTATATAGTCAGCCAGTAGTTCAAAAGTTCCAGAAAAAAAAAGGACAGTTGTTAGTTCTGTTTCAACCTCAAGGAAATTTCACACTGGTACCAGAAATACCCTTACCTGATGGCCACTTGAGCAGCAGTATTTTTGCCCAATGACTATTCAAGTACAGAGAGAATCAAATTGATTAAATTCCAGCTGCAAGCCTCATGATCCCGGAATGGAATGGTTATGTAGAGCTAGAGAGTCTTACTGAACTTGAAAACATGGGTAATTTAAAACAACAACAAAAGGCTCATTTGCCTTTGGGATGACGGCAGGCTGCCAAACCATCCGTTGGCCACTCGCCGTTAAGGTTCACTTGTCCAGGGTCACTCCAACAGCATCCTGCTTCTTGTTCTCTGTGGAAGCTGGTGGGGCTCTGTTCTGCCTCCCCGCTGAGCAGATGATATGTTTTCAATTCAGACCTTAGAGCTCCCAAGAAAGGGCAACGTTTGGACCAACCTGACAGACACATGACTGCCTTAGGTTTGAGAAGCAGTGGAGCATGGCTGCTGATGGAAAGGGGGTTGCAAAAGGTAGGGATAAAGTGCTAAGATCCATGTGCACTTTTGCAGTCACTTGACACTTGGTCAGGCAAGCAGGACCTTCACAACAAATCATGGTTGCAGCGGCTAAAAGAGCATGTCGAAACTGGAATCTCCACCCAAGCAGAGTGAAGAACCGTCTCCTCCTTCCCCCTCTCCTCCCCTCCCCTCCCTTTTCTCTTCCCTTAGGTGTCCAGCCCCTTTGCCTTCTTCTGCCCTTTCCCTCCCTTTTCTTGTTCCTTCCCTTCTCTGCCCTCCCTTCCCCTCATCTTTCTTTCCCTCTCTCCTCACATCTCCCTCTACCACCTCCTCTCCAACCTCCCCCTTCACTCCTACTTCCCATTACTTTCCCCTATACTATCAAAGCTAGATTAGTACTATTGAACACATAGAACAGTACAACTGGTCCTTCTGACATTTTCTATAAAGAAGAGCCAAAAATAATCCCACATTGTTAGAGTAGTTGTTGCACTCGATTTTCCCCTCCTCTTCCTGTGCTGGGGCCCTCTGAGGTCCCAGGACTGACAAAACTGGCATAACACCTTCTGTTTGGGTTTTGCATAGTTCATGACATCTGGGAAAGGGTGACTCGCAAAGGCATGAATTCTCATAGGCTTTTTCTTCCCCGTATTTGAAATCCATGCACCATCAGTGTGCCCCCCAACCCCTGCCACCAGCTTTTCATGGACGGTTTGCTCGTGGTTCAGTTTCCAAAATGGTGACAACTCTGTGTCTTCAGTGTCTGTCCTTAGACCTCCCCACCCCATGCAACTGAAGCTGACTGTTTAAGTGGGAGGAGTGGCTGTCTCAGAGGACACACCTACCCAACAACAGTGGTGGTAGGTAAGAAAATTGGTTTGATAGATGCGTGCTAAGGTGAATTTCAGGTGGAACAGGATCTTCATTCATATTGACCGTTAAGGTAGACACAGGGCCCCAGGTTCAGCCTTCAGGAATATGTGAGAGTTTGGAGAACAAAGGGGAATTCCTTACTTTTATAACTTTTCCCAAGAGGGTGTGTGCTCTAGGATAACATACAATTTTACAATGGGGGCTATGTGACCTGGAGCCTGGCATTACTCAAAACCAGGGACTGCAGAGACAGGCAGGTGTGTTTATTTACATGGCTGCTGCTACTACTACGGTAGGGGGGGCCAGGGCTTCAGGAGAGGCAGGGTAGGTCTCCTTTGTTTTGCGTTTGTGCCTCACCCCACCAGATTTGTGTATTTTCATCCTTCAGAGGGGCCTGTCAGCACTAGGAGGGGACGCCTCCTGTTCTCTCTAGGTTGTTGGTAGCATATTAAAGGGGCAAGCCCATGATCCAAAATACATTAATGACAGTAGTATAACATTTGTTCTCAGAAAGAACCATTCAGCCTACAACCTCCAGCTGTAATGAGCTCTGGATCCACTGGCAGTTTCAAGGGCAAGGCTGAGTTGTTCCCTGGGTGTTGCACACAGCGACAGCAGGAAGGCCAGGGCTGGCAACTGATGCCTACAGTGGGGCTCCTGTGTGCACTGCAGCCCTTTTGGAAGGCTAAGGCTACCCTGAGCTCACTTCACTCTGAGGGTCTGTCAGTGAATCCTTCCCTGCTCTCTCTCCACAGGACTCAGACCTCAGAAGGTCCTCTCTCATCTAATCCCATTTCTTTTCCTGTGTATATGTTGGGCACATCTCTTGATAAATTGCTTGTACGTCTAATTCCATCTTGGTGCCTTCTTCCCAGAAGGCTTAACACAAGGAACACTGAGAGGAGCAGCCTAGGCTGGAGATCTAGGTAGGATACTCCCCAGCACCTAGGAGAGAGCTGTATCCATGATTGCTAATGAAATCTGTGCACTAAGCACTGATGTTTTCCTTTTCTTGGTGTCTATTGCTCACTTAGGCTAAAATTCGAGAACTGCTCAAACGTGTAGAGGTGGAGCATTCCTAATTCTGAACACTAAAATCAGAAATTTGTGAATACCAAAATGACAGTGCAAATATAAAATTCCACATCTGACCACATGTGGCAGAGCATAGTCAAAACATGAGAACAATTGCATCTATTATCTGCACACAGTGTGTACAGGGTATATGTGGAACAGAAGGAAATTTAGACTCACGTACCTCCCAAAAAGATATTCTCTCTCTCTGTCTCTCTGTCTCTCTCTGTCTCTCTCTGTCTCTGTCTCTGTCTCTCTCTCTCTCTCTCTCTCTCTCTCTCGTATATTTACCTTTGAAAGAGTTCAAAATTTAAACACTTTCAGTACTAAATATTTCTCATAAGGAACACTCTAAACTAGATAGATCAGCTAGTCCCTCTTCAGCCTAGCTATTGTTATCTTTAATCCTTGAGCAAGAAGCCTAATTCAGAGCATGTAAACAAGTGGAACCCAAAGGGGTTTGAGTCAATAAT
Organism: Nannospalax galili; assembly: GCF_000622305.1. NCBI lineage: Eukaryota > Metazoa > Chordata > Mammalia > Rodentia > Spalacidae > Nannospalax > Nannospalax galili. The sequence continues at coordinate 1,127,043 of NW_008349083.1, read as the reverse complement.
TTCATAGTCAGTGTGAGAAAGTTAAACACGCAGCCATCCCTCAAGGAGACATCTAATTAAGGTTGTTTCTTTGCTGTTGACACAACATGCTCTGTTTATGAAAATGATGTGAGAAAAAATTGACATCTGAGTGACTGGTCTCACTATGGGATTTGAAGGGCTAAGCCATCCCATTCTGGGTGTCAGTGGCTGAGTGGAACTTCTCTAGCCAGGGTGGCAGAGTGTGCTCAGTGGGACCAGGCTACACGAGCTCTCAGAAGAGCCAGGCTCACACAGCACTTTGGGCTTGGTTCCCTCAACTATCAGTCTAAACTTTAATGAATCCCTTGTCTATCTCTTTTTTAAAATCATTAATATATGTGTATGGTGTGTGTGTATGTGTGCTCACATGTGCATGGGCACATGTGTACAAGTGTAAATTTTCACGCGTGCATGCATCTGGAGGCCAGAGATTGACTTCCGTGTCCTCTTTGGTTGCTCTCTCTCAAACTCTATTTGCTGAGGCTGGTCCCTCACTGAACTCAGAGCTAGCCAATGCAGCTAATCTAGCCACAAGCTTGCCCCAAGAACCTGGATTTCCTGAGTGCTAAGACTACAGGTGGGCTGACATGCCCTCCATGATTTTATGTAGGTGCTAGATATCCAAGCTTGGGTACTTGTGTTTGTGTAGCAAATCTCAACAAGTGATTTATCCACTGAGCCACTGTAGCAACGAATTTTACAAAATAGATAAAATCTGGCCTAAAAACTTCTACCTAATCCTGCAACCTAAAAGTTACTGTTTACAATGTAAACAAGTTCACTGAGCTGTGTGCTCCTCTTGTGACTTGAGCACCTGCCCTTAATCCCTCAGGACCTCTCCTTGCCCTCCACCCAAGATAATGTAAGATTAAGTATAAATGTGCATATGCTCCACATATCAAAGCACTGAAAACAGAGAGGTTTTCTCATTGCAAACAGTGGGAGAAATTGAGTATGTAATACTCTAAACCTAGGGATAAAGGGGCAAGTTTCTCTACTAAGGGGGCGGTCCTGACTTCTAGTTCCCCATTTCACACAGGAGGCACTGTTTCAATAAAGAATGAGCAAAGCACTTGTTGGAGAGGACAGTTCTGAAGAAACAGGTGCTAGGCAGTTTGGTCAGCTCTTGGCCTTAAGGATGTTACAAGTGAGGCTGCTTATTTTCTTTTTCATTTTTTATTAAGTAGAGTCTCCCTGTAACTCCAACTGGCCCAGAACTCCCTGTGTAGACCAGACTGGCCTTGATCTCACAGGTGGGTGTAACTTTCAAAGACCTGACCTGAGTGACCTCTTTCAACAGTCAGGTCCCACCATCTAAATGTTCTGCAGCCTTCAGAATAGCTAGGCAGTGAGTGTTTAAAACCCGAGACTTCCAGAGGTTAAGAACACTGGCTGTTCTTGCAGAACACCCGGGTTCAAATCCCAGCACCCACACGACAGCTGAAAACTGTCTGTAACTCCAGTTCCAGGGGATATGAAAACCTCTTCTGTCCTCTGCGGGCATTGCACTACATGGGTTCACTTACCTACATGCAAGCAATACATGCATACACATAAAATAAAAATAATAAATAAAATATATTTTTTTAAAAAACTGAGCCTTCTAGGACAGTTCAGGTTCAAACCATAATAGTCCTCACAGAGGACATACTTCTCTGTCGTAACCACCAGCTCTGCCGCTGTAGAGCAAAAGAAGCCATACACGATGTGTGAATGACGGATATGAATGTGTTCCAACAAACACTGACACTCAAAACAGGTCGTGGTCATAGTGATTTACAGAAGCTGAAGCACGAAAATTGCAAGGTTGAAGCCAGACAGCCAGGCAAATTAGTAAATCAATATCTCAAAAGAAAAAGATTATGAAAGACAGTGTCTTACAGAGTTGCAACTCTCAGTGGGTCCAATGGATGGATCCACACTGAAGGACATTTCAGGACACAAATCGTACTCTATAGTACAGATAGATGATAGATAGATAGATAGATAGATAGATAGATAGATAGATAGATAGATAGATAGACAGATGATAGATAGATGAGAGAGAGAGATGGTTAAAGTGGGCAGGGGGCTGTGGGGGGAGGTAAGGAGAGGGGATCGGATCTAAATGTCATCAAACTCTATTGTATGAAGATAGTAAAAATTCAATTAAAATGTAAAAAAAGAAAGAAACAAAATAGAGCAAAGCAAAACGTGAAAACAATCACAATAAAACGGATGATAGACAAGCTCAGGCCCATGAACGATAGCGTTCCAACTATAGGTAGCGTTCCAACCGTGGTTCCAAAGTAAATAAATAAATAAATAA
>NW_008349083.1:1119197-1124561 GCF_000622305.1 Nannospalax galili | reverse complement strand
TTCTATCCTTCCTCCCTTGCCCTCTTCCTCCTTATCCTCTTGTTCCTCCTTCTTCCTCCTCCTCCTTCTTCCATTCTGAGGACTGACCCCAGGGCCTTGAGGGAACAAGCACTCTACTACTGAGCTATATCTGAATCCATTGTTCACATCTTATTTGTACTTATGAAAAAGTGCCATAATAAATTATGCATTTTTAACAGCTATTTGTCCACTTTAAACGTCTATTCATCTAACTGTAAGTTAATTTATGCACTTGCTTGCATACTGTTTTAATGGATTGTCATTGCTGAGCACAGATTTCTAGGAAAGAAACAGGATCCTTGGGCTTTGTACTGCAATCCATTAGTTCTTTTCATAATGGTCTCTGAAAAATAACAAATATTTTGAAAGCCAATCAACCTCAAGTTTGGAGATGTATATATATGTATGTATTGCATTGTGTGAATGTTTGTTTTGGTTTATTTTTTCATTCACTTGAAATTCAGGCTCATAGAAATACTGGATCTCTTTGGGGGAATTTCACACTCTTCTTTCCATGATGAAAGTGGTAACCAGTTGCCATGGAGATCATTTCCAAAGTTCCATTTAGGTTTGTAATTTCTAGTAGGAAATGAACATCAAAAATAAATGAATTTTTCATAACACTCTTCAGTTTCAAAGCCAACCTTTAAACTGACCTTTTCACATTACCAATGGAATTATCTAGTTATAATTACTTGTGCTGGTAATGAAAAGTTGTTATTAATACCCACTCTTAGCTATATGGAATACATAATTGGAAAAAAGCTGTAGGTCACATTCTACATTAAAACCTCAATTCTCTCCAGGGAGAAAGAACTAGAAGATTGGTTTCTGGAGGTGTCTGAATGTTGCTATGTATCTTCCTGTTAGTTTGTTTCGCTGGGTGCTGGGAATCAAACCCAAGCCCTTGCACATGCTAGGCAAGTGTTCTACCACTGAGCAACCTCTCCAGCCCTGTGAGGTTTCTCTGTAACTAAAAGACAGAAAATGCCAATTTAAGAGATTTTTGCCACCTAATATGTCTCCTGATTTCTCTGTGTACGCTAATGGAAAGGACGTCAGATTAGTAAAATGAGATTCAAATTCTGCATCTGCTACCATGTCCTCTGACAGACCTGCTAGATTTACAAGTGAAAATCCAGTATGCCAGCGACAATTTTATTTTGGGCAATAAATACTTTTTATTATAGGCATATCTCCTGAGATAGTAAAATAAAAAATGATTTATTGTTTAACTGACATTAAAATGCAGCCGAACATCTTGTATTCTGTTTGGCAATCCTTCCTTAGGGAGGTATTATATGTAATCTTTCTGAGCTTTGATATTTTTAGGGATTAGTTTGTTTTATTATTTTTGTTTTATGGTTCTGGGTTCAAACCCAGGCCCTTGTATATACATCAGCACTCCACCCTTCAGCTACATCTCCAAACCTTGGGTTTAGGACAGGCTGGCCTTGAATTCACAATCCCCCTGTGTCTATATCCTCTTTGTTGGGATTAAAGGCATGGGCTATCATGCCGAGAACCATTTTCATTTCAGGAATTCCTAGTTTGAACAGAGTTTTGCAAGGCTGGGAAATGTTGATGCCTGCAGAAAGTGGGCTAGAGTTTTTCAGTGGCTGAGTGCAGATGCTTCTCCTGCTCTTGTTATATCCAGTGGGGTTAGCAGGCTGCTGTCCTCATATTGTGCGAGAAGCAGGGTTCCTTCTTTCTGAGTCTTTGCCATTTTCAAAATGTGCTCTGAGGCTGGGAAGATGGCATGATCAGAAAGTAAGCCTGAGGATCAGAATTCTATACCCCTAACCCTTGATAAAAGTTACAAGTGGTTTCATGCATTTGTAATCTCAGCACTGGAGAGACAGTGAGGCAGATGTCTGGGCTCACTGACCAGCCAGGCTGGCCTACTTGATGAGCTCCAGGCCAGTGAGACACCCTGTTTCAACAAAGGTGGACAGTGCCTGAGGAACCACACTCATGATTGACCTCTAAACTTTCACACAGACATATACACCTGCACACGAACATACACACACACACACACACACACACACACACACACACATACACATACACACGAGGCACATGCACACACAAAAATTACTCTCAATAAAATGAAATAGTAGAATTCAACCATTTGTATTTGTGAGAAGCAGGCTGGTTAACCTCTAAGCACAAATTGCTGGTGAATATGAAGCTAACCACAATCCCAGAAAGAAGAAATGGCTTACATGAGTCTCACCACTTCCCGCCACATGCCTTCAATTCACTAATCTGTCCATCCCCTCATCCATATGCTGTGCTCTCATGTTCCTGCCTTGAGTTCCCTCAATAATGGATTATGACCTCAGGGTAGTAAGATGCGATGAACCCTTTCCTCCCCAAGTTGCTCTTGGACAGTGTTTTATCACAGCAACAGAGAAACAAATTAGAGCACATATTCATAATTAAAATTTACAAAATAATTTTCTTTTAGAAGGATTTATATTTTTGAAACACTTCTGTGAACTGGTTTCCTTTATAAACTTACACCTATGTTAAGGCTTTTACAAGGGTGATTGATTGTGATTTTGGAGTTGAAGTGCAGCAAATCCAGAGCCAGATTATCTTGGGCTACTTTTAGCTCTTATGGTCCATTCATTGTCCACCTCTATGCATGGCCTAACATCCTTCTGAATGTCAGGTTAAAGCATTTTGAATATATTTATTCAGCAGACTACTAACTTCTACCAACCCCAAAGCTGAGGATATCATTAGACAGCATCTAAACCAACAGCATAAATTTCCATAATTTGCTATAGCCTGTCCACCTGAGGTTTCCACCTATGTATTTGACACATTGATTTATGATTTTCTTTCATACTTTTAACTACAAAAACTTCGTATAACTCTTCCACACTGGAACATATTATTTGAGACAACCTGAATCTGTTCCCATGCCATGCTCACTCATATTTTGTTCAAGAATAAACTTTTTCTTATTTCTTCTAAGATGTGGGCTACATTTTCTATCAATACTTCTTATTCACCAAGTCTCATGCTAACATTATGCAAGTATCTTCTCATTTCAGCCTGACAGTGACTCCACCAGTGATCTTGTTATCCCATTTCACAGATTTCAAGACTGAACTCTAAGAAGTTAAGGAACTGACCACAGTTAACACCAAGTGATAGAACCAAATAAATTCTAACTCCACAGCTTAAAGTCTTCAACAATGAATTATAAGAACAAATTTTTGAATCTATGCATGGTGGATCATGCCTGCAATCTCAGCACTTGAGAGGGAGAAGCAGGAAGATAGCCCCAAGTTTTAGGCCAGCCTGATCTACGCTATGGACTGCTGGCAAGCCAGGGCTACATAGTGAGACCCAGTCACAAAAGACTAATTTATTTTGTAAGGTGTTTACTAGAGGTAATGTCTTCTTTATTAATTCAAGAAAGGTTGCTATTCCAGGTGCTTTATTTTTTTTGTTTTAAGGTTGTTTTACAAAATAAGCATTGAGAATTAGTTTGTGTTGCTGAGATTCTGTCTTGTGAGTGGAAAATCATTTCTTGGTCATTTAATAAAGTTTAGCTCCAAGTCCATTACATGGATTGATGAAAGCTTTTATTATGAAATCATCCCCACTTCATTAAAGTAGGACAGACTATGAACTGGAGTGATCTTACTGGTTTTACTTAATCAGAGATAGAGAGGGAGTAAGGGTTAGAACAGGCAAATGTGTCCCTTATATTAGCATTCACTGAAGTTGAAAATGCTCCAGAAAAGTCATCCATGTGGGAATATGTAGACAGAGAGCTTTTTATGAATCTGCTGTTTACCTAGAAGGCATCCTGTGGGTTAGCCCCAAGGAATTCACCTTCCTGATTGGTTTGCCATAGAAGAGAAAGGCAGCCTGACAAACAACAGTTCCCAGTTTGTTCAGCTGTGAGATTTCCATTAACCAAACAGAAGCTTGCTTGCCAGCATACACTGTATGTTTGCTCAGCTAACCTGCAGTGGCATCTCCTCAAGGCCCACTGTTGTCTGCAAAGCCCTTTAAAGTCCTAAGTCCACAAGAAAGCTAAGAGTTTGCCAAGTCATTACTGTCAGACTCTGCCTTATAGCATAGCTATGAATGTCACCCATTGAATTAAATCTTAACGAAGCCACACAGTACGGTGGTTAAAATTATTACATCAACTACTTTCTTCAAGACTCCTTCCCTCCACCAAACTATTGGAATTGTTGATATGGGAATGCTGAGGTATCTTTGGGAATGGCGATCTTTCTTGGGGAGCTAGGGTCCTGAACCCTGCCCCTGGCCAGTGCCTTTCACATTTTAGTCTCAAGAATTTGAAGAATGAAATTCTCAGCTGGCAGAGGGTGAGTTTCAGAGAGAGGCTTATTATGGATTCATAGGTGAAAACTTCGGGGGGGTGGGGGTGGGAGAGACTCCTATATAGCAGGAGGGATCCTTGGGAATGGGATAGATTGAGCTCCACTGCTCCACTGCTCTGAAGTTAATAAGTCTTCAGTGGATGGAGGAGGAGGGCCAGCAGTGAGCGGATCAATCCAGTGCCCATTCCTCAGAGTTGTTTCTAGAAAGTTGTGCTTCTCTGTAGGAAGAGAGATGGGGGAAAACATCCCCTCTTCTGCTATCTCTAGCCTCTGGCCATGACAGAAGCAGAGACATTTTGGCTCCAAAATTTGTGGCATCTCTGGCTTTAGGTACAGATGAGGTTGTAGACAAGCCCAAGGATATTTCCAGATTACCTGTGTATTTTGTCATGTGCTTAGAGCAAGTATCATTAAGATTAATGGATTTATTTTTAGAGAAAACTAATGCTCAAAATGGTTCTAGAATTCTCCTTAGCATTATTCATCTACTGGGAACAAGGTGAGGTCCCCAGAGCTCTGGTTCCAGGGTCTAAAGTGGTTGCATTCATTTCATTTGCAGAGCTACCGGATCCTCAGGCTCACAGTATGGTCCAGAGCTGGTGTGGTGGCATATGCCCTATAATTTTAACACTTGGGAGCAAAGGCAGGAGGACTGTGATTTCAGAGACAGCCTGGGCACCACAGCAAGCTCAGGACCAGTGGACTACAGTGAAATCTTGCCTCTAAATGAGTGAGTGAACAGCATCCACTGTTGTAACACCCACCCCGAAGAGGATGGGGCCTTCTCTGGAATCCTCCAGGTCACCTTGCTAGCGTTCCAGCGACAAAAAACTGAGATCAGATGGCCACGACCAAAGGGAAAGTATAGAAAAGACAGGTGGACAAAAAAGACAGGCAGACAAACACAGTTTTACAAAAACTTACCCGGCCGGTTGATCACAAACCTTTTGGGGTCGGTTCCTCT
>NW_008349083.1:1115029-1118154 GCF_000622305.1 Nannospalax galili | reverse complement strand
CCACCCTGCTGTAAGAACAGGAGGTCTAATCCCCTACGATTTTGCCGGGCCAGCTCAGCCAGCGAGCTCAGGGAGTCTTGTAGGTGGTTAATTGACTCCTCGACTCATTGGAGATCTGAATCTAAGCTGGCTCTGAGCTGGGAATAATGCTGATCTTGTCTTGCCAAGGCTGTGGCTCCTGTCCCTATCCCAGCAGCAATCCCTGTCCCAATGAGGAGACTTAAGGTTACTGTGGTTATTGGCTCCCTTCTAAGTCTAGTGAGGCTGGTAGTTCTTGGGCCTTTTAGACTAGTACAGAGGGTTAAGAAATCTTCATGAGTGTGGTAGGTGATTCTAGGCAGGAGTCTGATAATAACACAAAAAACCAGATGTTCTCTGCAGGACTTTCCGATTTACACAGGCTGTTAGTCCCGTGGTGCAGGCCCACCAGGTGTCATTGTGAGGCAGGAGGAACTGTCCCCTCCCTGGGACATTAAGGGAGAGGATGATGTTGCAGAGGCTAGTCTAGGTCAGTGGGACCTGGCCAACACAGGTCCCAATGCCAGTTACCTGAGATAGGGTAAGAGAAACATTTGATAGCCATCTGCATTCTGTGTAATCCACGAGGGAGAACGTTCCTTGTACAGCAATTCCCTCATAATATGTGGGGGGGGGCAACACCATAGCAGAGCCAGCAAGAGCGGGTAGCGTTCGGGTTGGTTGCATTGAGGAAGTAATAAGATGAATTTAGCATCTGCAAAAGAATTTCCCAGGTCGGGGTAGTGGCAGGAGGGGGAGGAATAGGATCTGCCCTTGAGGACTCAAGAGCCTGAGTTGTTGGCGCAGGAGTATAGGTTTGGGCAGTGGGAGGTCCGGGAGGGCATTTAGCTGGAGAAGATTTATGAGAATCATAAATCTTTAGGACTCGGTTGGGTCCTAGTGCATGGACGACCAGTCAGAGGAGGAGTTGCAGGGAGGGTCTCTCCCTGCAGTGTATAGCTGTAGGCCCCATGTGTGTCCTACATCCCACCCCATAGACTGCTTTCCTTTCTCAGTAAACCGAATTATGAGGGGGTTGCACCGTGGTTGGGCGCAGGGCCCCCCATATCTCCTCCAGTGGTCCCTCCCCATCCCAGGGTGGTAGATCCAGGGGCCTGTTGTATGGTTATTAGATCCCTGGTTGATGACCCTTTCCATCAGTATGTGCCGGTGGTCTCACAACCCCAGTCAGCGCAATAATAATCCCCAGGTCCCCCACATTTGTTTTTAACTTGTCTGCTGCGTCCATGGCCTGGACAAACGTAGATGGCGAGGCTTTGTGTGCATGATCTGGGGCCAGGGTCTCGGCAGCCGAAGGGAAGAAAGGGGGTCTGGTTATGAGGTTCCCATTCTCCTTCAAAGATGTCACAGAGGTCAACCCAAAGGTCGGGGTACCAAGTGTTGGGAGAGGCTGTCTGGGAGGTAGAGTTGATGACTGTCCCCATGGCAGGGTTGGTGATTACCCAAGTTAAGTTTTGGGGCATATGGGGATTTATGTTACTTGCAGGAAAGGTGCCATCAGCCGATAAGCAGTTCAATGTCAACAATATACAGGTTAGCAGGAAGGGCCTCATTGGATGTGGAGCTTGAATGGATTCGAAGGGTGTGGGGATGCCTTCCAGGTGTCTCCCTTGTAATCCTCTGGGACTGCAAATGGGTTGGCAGGTTTTGCGTGGGAGTAGTGCACCCAAGCCGTGACACCGTCCACTTTGAGTGCGGTGGGAATCATCAAGAGAATCACGAAGGGGCCGTTCCATCTTGGCTCAAGATTTTTCCATTGGTGTCTGCGGATGAAGATCCAGTCGCCCGGTTTAAACCTGTGGGGTTGCGGGGGGACAGCAGCTTCATATATGGCTCTGAGTTGCAGCCAGACCTTTTGGTGGGTTAGCTGCAACCGCTGGAGTGAGTCCAGTAGGTCCTGGTCTCCCAAGGTCGATACTAGGTCAGCTTGGAGGCTAGGTATCATAGGAGGGGGGTTTCCATACATGATTTCAAAGGGGGTCAAACCCATCTGGTATGGAGTGTTTCTTACTGTAAAAAGGGCAAAGGGGAGGAGAGCCACCCAGTCTGCGCCAGTCTCTAAAGCTAATTTGGTTAAGGTCTCTTTTAGAGTTCTATTCATTCTTTCTACCTGTCCTGAACTCTGGGGTCTATAAGCACAATGTAGTTTCCAATTGGCCCATTATCTGATCCAATTGTAGTTGGGAAACCATATCGGGGCAGGATCTCTTCGATTAGCTTCTTGGCTACCACATGAGCAGTCTCATGCTTGATTGGGTAGGCCTCAGTCCATCCAGAGGTGTTTATGAATACTAGTAAATATTTATATCCAAATTTTCCCTGTTTGATCTCAGTGAAATTAGTCTCCCAATACGTACCCGGCCATGTCCCTCTGCTCTGGGATCCTGGGTTAGCATGGGATGGAGCTGAGCTGGTTAATTGGCAGGCATGACAATGCCTAACAGTTTTTTCAATGGCTTGATTTCCTTCCTGAATTTTAACTTTGGCCCTTCTTAGTAAGTCTTGCATCCTTCGGGTGCCCATGTGTGATGCTTGATGTATTTCCTTGAGCAATCTTACGCCTAAATTCTGAGGTAGGATAACTTTCCCTTCCACTGTCCTCCACCAGCCCTCTAGACATTGAGTCACAGGGAGAGTATGTATCCAGGCTAAGTCCTTGGGCTATAGTGGGTAGTTTGAGGCAGTTCCCTTGCTCCAGGATCAACAAAAATGGGCAGGATCATGGAGGTCAGGGCTATTTCTTTAGCTGTCCTGTCAGCCAGATTATTTACCTTCTGGGTGGGGTTGTTTCCTTTTTGGTGACCCGGGCAGTGGATTATGTCTAGTTTTGTTGGGCCCCAGAGGGCTTGCAGGAGGTCTAAGATCTCTTGTTTATTTTTAATAGTCTTTCCCTCTGCAGTAAGGAGGCCCCTCTCTTGATAGATGGCCCCATGGATATGGGCAGTGGCAAATGCATATCTGCTATCTGTGTAGACATTGAGTCTCTTTCCTTTACCCATCTTTAGGGCATTGGTTAAGCGCGATCAGTTCAGCTTTTTAGGCCAATGTACCTATTGGCAGTGGCTCGGCCCAAATGACTCTCGAGG
>NW_008349083.1:1113905-1114915 GCF_000622305.1 Nannospalax galili | reverse complement strand
TCCTTCAGGTCAGGTCTGATGCAATGCACCTGTGCCAGAATTTCAGTACAGTCGTGGAGTGGGTCCCCAAGATCGGGATCTGGCAACAGCATAGTTGGGTTCAGGGGCGTTTGTACCTGGAAGGTGGTCCTGGGCAGATTTAGGAGCAGAGCCTGATAATGAGTTAATCAGGCATTGCTCAACCATTGATCAGGGGGTTGCTTGAGCACCCCTTTGAGGGCATGAGGGGTTGCCACAAGCAGGTCCTGTCCCAGGGTTAACTTGTTAACATCCTTAACCAGCAGGGCCACTGCTGCTATAATTCACAGGCAGGGGGGCTATCCAGCTGCTACAGGGTCTAATTTCTTTGATAGGTATGCAATAGGTCTCTTCCAGGGGCCTACTCTCTGGGTGAGGACCCCTTTTGCAATACCTTTACGTTCATCCAAATGTAGACAGAAAGGTTTACTTATGTCTGTTAGTCTTAGGGCAGGGGCCTCTAAGAGCTTGCATTTTAGGGTTTCAAAGGCCTCTTGCCTTTCCTGCATTCAGTTGAAGTCCTGTCTTTCTTTGGTAGCCTCATATAGGGGTTTTGCAATTTCAGCGAACCCCAAAATCCAGAGGCTGCAGAACCCTGCGGTACCCAGGAATTCCCTCATCTGTTTTCTGGAGGTTGGTGCAGGTATCTTTAGCACAGTCTCCTTGCGGGCCTTATTCAACCACCGCTGCCCCTCCTTGAGGATGTACCCTAGGTAAGTCACTTCTTGCAGACATATCTGAGCTTTTTTTGTTGAGGCCCAGTATCCCAAGTCCCCAAGTATGTGGAGTAAGTCCTCTATCCCCTCCAGGCAGGACTTCTGGTCCGGTGCCGTGATCAATAAGTCATCTACATATTGTAACAGGCTTATGTCGGGGTGTTGGGCTCTGTACTCACCCAGATCTTCATGCAAGGCCTCATCGAATATAGTTGGAGAATTTTTAAACCCTTGAGGCAGTCACGTCCAGGTCAGCTGGCCACTGATTCCTGCCTC
>NW_008349083.1:1110279-1112574 GCF_000622305.1 Nannospalax galili | reverse complement strand
AGGGTGGGGGAAAGATGTCGTTCTCCTCTGTGCCACCCTGGAGAATGGGTTTCTCTTCCGCCTTTGGTCTGAGAGGGAGGACCTGCAGAGGTGGAGGGGGAGCAGTTGGATTAATCGGGGGAAGGAAGGACTTGACCCAGGCTGGGGGTCCATCGGGTCGTTCGATGAGGCATCGCCAGGTCATGATGTATGGGATCTGGTCCTGGTGGCCCATCCGTGGGCAGAAGACGTGGTCCTCTACCCTGGAAATCAAACTCAGGTTAAAAGTCCCTTTGGGGGGCCACCCAACATTGAAGGAGGGCCAATCAACCAAACATAAAGTTGTCCATTTCTTTTTCTTTACATCTACACTATTGTTATGGGCAATCATCTTAACATCCCCCCATTGGACTAGTGTAAGATCTAGAGGGGAAGACGGGGTGTTGTCCATAGTATTTATCAGTCCTGTCCATTTCGCCAACAAAGAAATTAGAACGAAGATCACAAGACACAAGAACGATACAGACAGACAGAGGACCCAGAATAAACTACCGCGGCTTTCAGATGGTCTGGACTCTCGGCCATGTGGATTCCCTGGCTTGATTGTGCCAAAGACCATATGGATAGGACTCGCATGTCCCTACAGGGTCGCGAGGTCCTCTGAGGTTTCAGATGGACTAGTGTCCTGGTGGGGTTGTCCGGTGGGGAACACCCACCCCGACGAGGATGGGGCCATCTCTGGAATCCTCCAGGTCACCTTGCTAGTGTTCCAGCGACAAAAAACTGAGATCAGATGGCCGCAACCAAAGGGAAAGTATAGAAAAGACAGGTGGGCAAAAAGACAGGTGGACAAACACAGTTTTACAAAAACTTACCTGGCCGGTTGATCACAAACCTTTTGGGGTCGGTTCCTCTTGGAGGTCTCTGGGAGGATCCCGGATGAGCCCCCAAATGTTGTGCCCCATCCACTGGACCCCAAAGAGACCACCAAGAACCCAACACACCAAAATGCAAAAGCAAAGGTTTATGGTTTATTCAGGCTTAACCTCGGGCTCTCAGACCTCACCAACTCAACGGATCCATGCTGAGAGCCCAGACTAAGGGAGAGTGGAGACTTTTATAGGTTTAGACAAAAGGGGGGGAGATACCGAAGATACATTTTGGTTGCTTCAAGGAGCCCGTGCGCGCCAACATAATTTTAAATCAATTGGATGTATAAGATGCAGCCCTGGAAGTTTCTTATTGGTAGGTGCTATTCTTAGGGCTGTGGAATGTGCTGACTGTTAGCTGTGGGGCCAGGAGTCTCCTTTTTTACCTTATAGGGCAGTTTTTATGCTCGGGCTTGGTTAATCTAAAGTTTCCTGGAAGGGGGGGTGTAGCAGGTGGGAGTCAGGGCATGCCAGGGTGGGTTTAGGCATGTCTATAGCAGCAGCCAAGCATTTTACAGAAGCTAAAAGAGCAATTAGTGGGGGTCTGGAGGGATTTGGGGGTAGCTGGTGAATGAAGAGGGTCTCAGGGTTCTATATTCCCCCCTTGTCTTGAAATTAGGGAACCCAATCATGGGTTCTCATCGTCCAGCTCACAGATATCTGGGGGGAACTTGCTAAGGGGCATATAGACTTGTTGCCTCTAAGCCATAAGTTGGATGGTGCCTAACCTGTCCTTCATGAACTGTACTAATCTATTGAGGATGCATGGCCCAAAGGTGAGTATTAAAAATAAAACTATAAGGGGACATAACAGGGTGGAGATCAGGATTGTCAACCAAGGAGATTGGTTGAACCAGGACTCAAACCATCCCTGTCTGGCCTCTCATTCTAGTCTCCTCTGTTCCAACCCTTCTCTTATTTTGGCCATGTTATCCTTTATTAATCCTGAGTGGTCCCTATAAAAACAGCATTCTTCTCTTAGCGTGGCACATAGACCACCCTGCTGTAAGAACAGGAGGTCTAATCCCCTACGATTTTGCAGAGCTAGCTCAGCCAGCGAGCTCAGATTCAGAGATCTGAATCTAAGCTGGCTCTGAGCTGGGAATAATGCTGATCTTGTCTTGCCAAGGCTGTGGCTCCTGCCCCTATCCCAGCAGCAATCCCTGTCCCAATGAGGAGACTTAAAGTTACTGCGGTTATTGGCTCCCTTCTAAGTCTAGTGAGGCTGGTAGTTCTTGGGCCTTTTAGACTAGTATAGAGGGTTAAGAAATCTTCATGAGTGTGGTAGGTGATTCTAGGCAGGAGTCTGATAACACAGAAACCAGATGTTCTCTGCAGGACTTCCCGATTTACACAGGCTGTTAGTCCCGTGGTGCAGGCCCACCAG
>NW_008349083.1:1097471-1107145 GCF_000622305.1 Nannospalax galili | reverse complement strand
CTTAATCTATAGTTTCCTGGAAGGGGGGTGGGGAATAGCAGGCGGGGGTCAGGGCATGCCAGGGTATGTCTAGGCATGTCTAAAGCAGCAGCCAAGCATTTTACAGAAGCTAAAAGAGCAATTAGTGGGGGTCTGGAGGGATTCGGGGTACCGGGTGAATGAAGAGGGTCTCAGGGTTCCTCACCACAAAGTAGCAATAACACCTGGAACTTGTTCCAAGGCGGCATCTCGGTCCTCAGCTCAGACCCACTGAACTTGAATACATCCTTTTAACAAGATCTCTACTTCAAATCTAAGTTTCAAAATTGCTCAGCTAGAGGCTCATAATGCAGAACTTCTAATGGGTAGTATGTCAATATAGTGGCCTTTGAAATCCTGAGTATCAAACCACAGCAGAGAAATAGACCTTGCCAGTTCTTAAGATATTCATTGGGTATGAAGATGAATCACTTCATCTTTACCTCTTGAAAATTCCCATTTCTTTCTACAAATGCAACTATATTGGAAATTGCATGTAGACACAATCAGAGAAATTGGGAGCCATGTGTAAGAATTAAATATTATTTTTTTTCTTCCAAATGCTAAAAAACTTAGGACAAGGAAGTTAATCCTTTTAATCTCCCCACACCTGGCAAAGCTTTGGTTTATGCAAATGCCTTCCTGCATTCCTGGGTGGCTGAGCTTCCCCTTTCTCCTAATGCCCCACCTCTTCTTCACCTTCTTTGTGAAATTCTTTTTAAGCTAGCCAACCAGGAAAGACTATGAAGTCAGACCACAGCCATTGGGCAAAAGACATAAATCCTGTCTTAGGGACAAAACCTATCGAACATGGGTTGGGTGTGCCTGCTTAATCTCAATGACACAACATACCCTTTTGCAAAGTTAAAAGCTACTTTGCCAAGTTATTTTCACTTTACACATTCTTTGTGTGGTATCAGTGGGATCCTTGGTCCTCAGATTTTGTGTCTCACGTTTTGATATTCCTTTCACTAGCACAGTGGACAAATCGGGAATGACAAGCAACCTGGAACTTGAACCCCCTATTCCATTAGAATTTTTCAGGTGTGAATTTTTTTTAGTGAATGCTCAATGACAAGTAAATTCTTGTGAAATTGTAACTCTCTCAGTAGGCACGGTGCTACTTAACAATGGATTATATTTTCTGTTCCTAAGACAAATTATCTATTGGGAATCAGTGCTGTGTCCAATAACTTTGTTGATGACCCATTAGATGAGATCAGATAAGTCATTTAGAACATTGGCATTCTTATTTTTCTTGCCTGCAACATTAGATTAGTTCATCTTGATGCATCTTGTCTAAGTTTCAGCACAGAAATGGAATTCTGAAAGTCATGAGTCTGAAAGGACAAAGAGAATTCTCTCCAGAATAATATTTTCACCCCTGAATCCTATTTTAAGTAGAGTCCTCTGCAGCCTACATTCATAGAACTTCAGGTAAGTGTTCTGATTTTTTGTTTCACTATTATTATTATTGCCATTATTGCTATTATTATTATTTCTTGAGTGTGAAAGCGCATCTAAAAATCTCAGTTAACTGTTGTTCAGCATAGCCTCTGAAATATGCATGACTGAAAAATCAAGGAGTGGTTGAAACACTTCCAAGAATTCAAGGAGTAATCTCAGAGCCAGAATAATCAGGGTGGGTGGTCTTCAGGGAGGAGCTCGCTGATAAAATAATGTAACCGCAGACACCAGTTTCCTGGGAATTAGATAAATTGCTACTTGTCTCTTTTGCACTGGGAGTATTCTTTGAAAATAATCTCCAGGAGACCTTTTTGCTCTCAGCTTTCAGGATCATCAAAGTCCTTTGACTCTTCTTATTCAGATCTGAGATTTTTATCTGGATTTCCTGTCCCAAACCATCAGTCTGTGAGCATGGTAGAGCTTTCATGCAAAACCCAGAACTCTGAGGTGAGGAATACTGCATCTATGAGGGCCACCAAGGTCCTACCACCAGATACCTGTCATCTGGGCTTGAAATAAAAGGAAAGTGGTATGTGTTGCATTTGTATGTATGCATGTGTGTGCATTTGTGCATGCACACATTCTTCTGTGTGTGTGGTATACTTGTACATATGTGTGTGTGCACTTGTGCATACATACATTCTTCTCTCTATCGTGTGTGTATGTGTGTATGAGAGAGAGAGAGAGAAAGAGAGAGAGAGAGAGACAGAGACAGAGAGAGAATGTGTTGAGAGAAAGAGAAAAAATGAATCCCAGCAGTCCAGGCAACACTGAGTTGGGTAAAGTCCAAAAACACATAGCCAGCAGGCCTAAAACTTAGCAAACAATGTTTATCATTGAAAGGAAATATGCTTTCCCTACATTAAGGTGGTTGATTCTGACCTCACCTCAGTGAACCTGGCTGGCATGTATATGTCGTGGTTAAAGGGAAAGCAAGAACAGGACTTAGCAAAACCATGTGGTGGTGTGCTTTCTGCTGCTGTGATAAAATACTCTAAGCAAATGCAACATAGGGAGGAAAAGGTTTATTCGGCTTATACTTCCAGGTCACAGTCCTTCACTGAGGAAAGTAAGGACAGGAACCTGAGGCAGGAACTATGGAGGAACAATGCTTGCTGGCTCGCTCCCTGCCTGCCTCTCAGGCTCATTTTCAGCTGGCTCTCTTATGTCACCCAGCACCACCTGCCTAGGAATGGCGCTCACCCACAGTGAGCTGGGCCCTCCTATATCAATCATTAGTCAAGACGGTATCTCACAGACCAGTCTCTTCCTGGAAATCCCTGTTAGTCTCCCTGAGATGACTCAGTGTGTGTCAAGTTGAGAACTGAAGCTAACTAAGACCCCAGGACAGAGAACCCAGAACTGTAAAGAATAGGCAGGGTCTGGGGCACAGGCCTCTCAATGGACTATGAGACCTTTCTAAGACTCTGCTTCTCAGGTCTAGAGGGGCTTAGGTATTCTCCATCAAAAGCCCTTTCTGTGGATAAAAGACTTAAGACCCAAGGGCTGTGTGTCGGCTTGCCCAGGTCAGTTTTCCTGGAATTGAAGCAAAGCCCCAAAGTCTCCCAATTTCATTTAATGGTGCTGTGTTTTAGAGGTGTCCATCTGGGAGTAGAAAACTTCTCAGGGATATAGTCTCTGGAAGAAACTGATTCTCCCTCAGCATCCATTGATTGCCTATAGCTCTTCTTCTTGAGGTGGAAGTCGTCCACATCAGCTGTCTTCTCTGGCTCCCTCTCTAGTTTTCCCACATGCCAGTCAAGAGATGCATGCTTTCACATATTATATAAATCATAATCTTTTCCTCTTATCTGAAGTGTATGCCAACATTTTGTTCTTTATCTGATTAGTCTCTGTTTTGCTTAGGTATTCTTAAGAAATTGAGTGCTAACCCATAGCTATACTTAGATTTAAATTGTGTGTGTGTGTGTATGTGTGTGTGTGTGTGTGTGTGTGTGTGTGTGTGTGTGTGTGTGTACATGCATGCCATGGTGTGTATGCAGAGTTCAAAAGGCAACTTGAAGGAGGTGGTTCACTCCTTCCACCATGTGGGTCCAAGGGATCAAACTCAAATCATCAGGCTTGGTAGAAATCACCTGTATCTGCTGAGCAATCTCACTGGCCCTTTCTTAACTATTTCAAATATGACAGCAGTTAAAAGCCAGCACAATACTGAAACTCAAAAGCCTTGATCTATATGCATCATGTAACTTATTCTACAAAGTGTCTTTGTCCACAGCAGCACTAATATTGGAACTACTTTACAGTCTCCTCCAAATGAAGGATTTCCACCCTCCCAACCTCAATCTCAGCTCCATGTATAAAGAGAGATGGGTGGTCTGCTTAGAGTCTCACAGTTATTCTCAGATAACCCCTTGACTGTTGAGCTTTACCTATTCCAACTGTGGTAGGGAAAGTGGGTGCATCTGACATGTTAACACTGAAGTTTTACACTCTTCCTGATAGCCAGTAAATGATATGCGACCTGTTTGTGGAAAGGATAAAGAGATCTTGTGGGTTTTTCTCAGCAAAGAAAATAAAGAGATTGTTTATGGTCTGTGTTTTTCTACAAATACTAAGGGTGTCTGTGTGTACAATAAGTCTATGAAACACAATACTGTGGTAGGAAAACAGTCATCATAGGGATTGTAGTTTTACTGACACCAAAGTGTCAAATGACTCAGTGGGAAATAGAGACACCAGCTGCAGCATGGGGTGTCTTCTTGAAGTAGGAAGACCTTAAAGATTGAGTGGAGAGCCACAGCCCTGCGCATCAGTGAACACATGTAGAGCTTTGCAGGTGGCATGGTTTAAATGTGAAATGCTCCCCATAGCTCCCTGCGTTTGAACACTTGGCCCCTAGCTGGTGGATATGCTTTAGAAGGTTGTAGAACATTTACAAATAGAGGCTTCTTGGAAGAAGTAGGTTACTAGAAGTGGGCCTTGAGGTTTTATAGCTAGGACCCACCTCCTGTTCACTCTGTTTTCTAACTGCAGACCAATGTGAGCTGCGGTCTCATGTTCCAGCCTCTGTTGCCTTCCTTCCCATGAGCCCCTCCACCACTATGACGGACTGTTTTCTTCTTAAACAATGAGACAAAATAAACTGTTCCTCCCATACACTGATTCTTGTGTGTTTGGTCACAGCAACGAGAAAATTAATGAACACAACAGAACTCAAAGAAGGGTTTTCTGCTAACCTGAGCCTGCATGGATGCCAGCCTCAGTGTTCCTGTGTATTTGACTCTTGCCAGCACCTTGTGTGTATTACACCAAGAACACTCAGAAATAGCTCCACAAACAGCCCTGTGGAAATCCAAAGTGGAAACGGTATTTGAATGCCTCATTTGCAGGAAGCTATCAGATACCTCCAGAACAGGGGTAACACAGTGCAAGCTCTTGGCTAGTTAGAAATCAACAGAGTCTGGAGATAGGAGAACCCTGGGACTGACATGCAGCTCTGTGTGTTTTCCCTTATTTAATTTCTGTGGAAAATATTTGAGGTCAAGATGTGTTTTCTATTTGTGTGGAATTCCGCAAAGAAGGGGGGAGCAGTACTTTAGTATGTTCCATGGATGAAGGAATATGTGGAGGGAAATAAATTCTACCCTCTTGTTATGCTGTGGACAATGTGTTAACATGTTGCTGGCTGAATTTCCCCTGACTGAAAACATCTGAACGTAATAAATTCAAGTTGTGTCAGATGACTCATTGGAAAGACACGTTCCCCTTTTTCCTTCACATCTACAGCTCTGTGCCTGAGCATCGTGGTTACCTGGAGGGTATTGAAAGAAGACTGCTGTGTTTGTGATTTAAGTGTATTTCTGTTCTGGGATGTGGCCTGTGAATCTGCGTCTCACAAAAATTCCAGGTGATGATGATATTGCTACTCTGGGATCACCCTTTAAGAATCATATTCTGGGGCAGGAGAGATGGCTCAGTGGTTAAGAACACTGGCTGCTCTTGCAGAAGACCTGGGTTTGATGATTCCCAGCACCCACATGGTGGCTAACAACCATCCTAACTCCAGTTCCAGGGGATCTGATACCATCTTTGACTTTCTCAGACATTGCACAGTGCAGGTACATTTATATGCGTGCAAGCAATACACTCATCCACATAAAAAAAAAAATCACTATCTTAGGGGTCTGGGTTGTAGCTCAGTTGGTAAAGTGTTCCTCGGCATCACATAAACCAGGCATAGTAGTACATGCCTGTAATCCCAGAACTCAGTTTCAGAAGAGGCGGAGGAAGAGGTGGAAGAGGTGGAGGTGGAAGAAGTAGAAGTGGAGGCATAAGAAGCAGAAGTTCAAGGCCATCCTCTTCCACACAGCATGTTCAGGGATATGTTAGGCCATACATAAAACATAACAAAATAAATAAATAAACAAACATATACATAAAATCGGTATCTTAGGACAAGTAGTCTGTTCGTAAACCAAAGATTACTCATATGATTCTCTTCTTAGGGGCAGTGCAGGGACCCTAGCTACCCATTACATTAAGGTTTACAACCTCAGCCCTTTAAGATCCAACCAATTAATTCCTCCTAAGCTCTGTTGAGACTCAGAAGGCCAACCCCTATTCCTTGGGATGCTATGACTTGGGTGTTTTGCTCAGCTCATACAGTGTTTCCTTCCACTGTGCTTGCTTGAGCCCAGCCCTGTGAATGGCCTAACAAACAGCTCAAGCATCCCCATTCTGCCCCTACCAAAGAGAAATCCTGGTCTTGCCTCACTCCTTCCTCTCCCTCCTTAAAATTTGCTTATAGCAATAGTAAACTCCTCATATCCACTAAAAATCCCACAATTTGCAGTAGTGCCCACCAATGTGTCAGACTATACAGGGTCTGCAAAGAAGTGTAGGGAAGAGACAAAGGAACAACGCCGTACAACTGGCATGTGTCACGGTTGATTTGACTGGATTTGGAATAATCTAGGAGACACACCTTTAAGCATATCTGGGAGAACACTTCCAGAGAGATTTAACTGAGTAGAAAAGACCTAGACTGAATGTGGGGGGTGGGGAGCAGGCACCGTTTCATGGGCTGGGGTCCTGGATGGCACAAAAAGGGAAAAGTGAGCTGAGGAGGAGCATTCGTCTCTCTGCTTCCTGACTGACAATGCGATGTAACCAGCTGCCTCAAACACTTGCAGCCGCGCCTTCCCTGCCATGCTGTACCGTACCTTCAGATTCGGAGCCAAAATAAACCCTTCCTTCTTTAAGTTTCTTTGGTCAGGTATTTTATCATGAATCCAGAAGAACAGTAACACAGCATGATTCTCAGCCATGAAATAATTCATGCTGGCAAGAAATACCACATTTCTGCATTAAGGATTAATCTAATTCTAACACCAAACCTTTACAAGACTGGCTTTGTAGGAAGTTTAATTGCAGCCTATGTAGACTCCTGTGCTCCACTCAGAGTTACATTACAATCCAGGAGGGGTCATATGGTACCTGGAAAAGACAAGGGCATCTCAAAGCCAGTCCTCAGATGTTCAGCATCCCCATTATCCAAACCCACAGTGGTACATCTCAGTGTCTGTGATGAGTTTGAAATGCAGATGCCCCGTTAAAGCTGGAAATGTCACGAGCAGGGTCCTGCCTCCCTGAGGTCTGCGTGGTTTGCTGTACATGTGTGACAGTGTGACATGCATCCTGGCTGTTCTTGCAGTCCTTACATCACTTTCTTTTGAAAAACTTTAAAAACACAAGTCCAGATGTAAAAGTCTTAGTCTAAAGGATCAGCCTTCCTATGTGTTGTTTATTTCAATCTCTACAGACTGGCCCCAAGCAATGACAAAGACAGCACTCAGCAGCCTCAGGCTTGCCTTCTACCGGATTTGCAAATTGAGCAGAGACATTTTTCCCCAAGCAGAATTTTCATGGGTTGACATGAGTCATAAGAGAACTCCTGAGCCAGTAGCTGTGATCAAAGCAACTGTTATTATGATCAATCAGGCCTAATTAACAGGCCAAGCTCCAGAACCAGAGGTGGGATCAGTCATCCTCTTTTATTTTTTAAGTTATGAATAGAGGTGTGTGTGTGTGTGTGTGTGTGTGTGTGTGTATGCACAAGCACCAAGAGAGGCCAGAAGAGGGCATCAGATCCCCTGGAGCTGGCATTACAGGCAACAGTTGCCTGTAACTGTGAGCCACCTGACATAGGTGATGGCAATGGAACTTGCTCGTTTGCAAGAGCAGGATATATTCTCTTTGTTGAGCCAGTTCTTCAGCCTCAAAGGACCAGTCACTCTCTAGCTACATGGTAGACAAGGGGCAAGACGTGGTTCTCCACAAAGAAAAGATAAGTTGTTATCAAGACAAAGATAACTATGCAAGGAGATATCTGAACCCATAACCCTGTGCTGGTACTCAATGATTGGGCCACTTGGCAATCAAAATGCTCAAGAAGAAAACCTAGTCTCCTCTTGGTATATCAGACTAAATGGATACTTACAGAGCTCAAGGAACTTGTAAAGGCAGTCAGGGAAAGAAGGGTCTTATCTTGGATTATTATTATTATTATTATTACATGCTCTCTGGTATGTTTTAAATGTGAAATGTCCCAACCAGACTTATGTTTAAACACTGGGTCTCCAGCTGGAGACACTGTTTTGGGAGGCTGTAGAACCTTTAGGAAGTGAGGAACACAAGCTATGTCTTTGCTTCCTAGTGCCCCTAGATGTAGCAAGCCATGTTGCAAGATCCCACCACCATGGATGGCTGCCATGCTTTGCCCACCATGATGAACCATATCCTCTTGTGCTGTGAGCTCAAATATCCTTCTCATCCCTTAAACTGCTTTGGTCAGGGATGTTACAGTGATGAGAAAATTAAGTAAGCACTCCCTGTGGTTTAGGTCCTACAGTATTAGACACTGACTGGAGTCTTTCTTTCTGAGATAAGACTTGTTAAGGACAAGTTTTTTTTTTTGCCTCTAGACAACCCTACTCTGTTTATTAGAACAGAAGCAAAAGAGCTGCTTCTCTTAGTACTTATTTTAGAATGTCAGTCTATCTATCGAGGTAATATTTGTATAGTCTTCCTTGGATAGTCCTTTTCAAAAAAGCAAAAAGATGAAGCCAAGATGGCTCAGTGGGTAAAAACACATGCCATGCAAGCCTCGTGACATGCATTCCATATTTGGAAACTATATAAAGATGAAAGGAGAGAAGAGAAATTAAATAGATGTCCTCTGACCTCCACACATGCTCCATGGCAAGTGTCCCTCCCATCATACACACACACACACACACACATTTGTAAATAAAAATTAAAACAAAGCATTTTTAAAGTAGTAAATGAGAGTCACTACAATGACAAATATTTCATGTGCTGTTGGCAGAAGATGCTACCTAAAAGCAGGAAGAATAGTTTTCAGTCAATCAGTCCTACCCATTGATTCATCTTCATCCTCTGCATGGCCAGTATTTCAGTATTTCAGTCAAGGATGATGGAAGGATCCAGAGTAAGAGAAGGAAATGCAGGAAAGGGTGTGAAGCCCTGTGAGATGGCTCAGCAGTACAGATGTCTGCAACATAAACCTGACTACCTCAGTTTGATCTCTGGAAATCACATAAAATTGGAAGGGGAGAATAACTCCACAGAGTTGTTCTCTGACCTCCACATACATGCTGTGGTGTGTGCCCACACACACATCATGCATACACAGTAATAATAAATAAAGATTTTAAAGATCGGGCATGGTGGTGCACGCCTATAGTCCCAGCCCTTGGGAGGCAGAGGCAGGTGGATCTCTATGAGTTCAAGACCAGTCTGGTCTACATAGTGAGTTCCAGGACAGCTGGGGCTACAGGGAGACCCTGTCTCAAAAAGACATAAAAAAAGATCTATTTTATTTTTAATTATGTGTGTATGTATGGCCAGAAGAGGTCAATGTGTCTCCTGGAGCTGGATTTACAGGCAACTGATATAGATGCTCAGAATCGAACTCAGGTCCTCTACAAGAGCAGCAAGTGCTTTTAACCACTGGGCTATCTGTCCAGGACATAAATTTGAAGTGTGTGAAACATGATAGTAGAAATGTAGTTGTTTGTAAAACAATATGTGTTATTTGATTTTATACATGCTAACAGATATAAATACAAACATGTTTGGACATAGTTTCAAAATGTTCATAACACTTCATTTAGAATGTTAGGATTATGGTCGATTCTGTTCCT
>NW_008349083.1:1086620-1096904 GCF_000622305.1 Nannospalax galili | reverse complement strand
TTTTTTTGGTCTTTTTGAGTCAGGGTCTCCCTGTAGCCCCAGCTGTCCTGGAACTCACTATGTAGACCAGGCTGGCCTCGAACTCACAAATATCCACCTGCCTCTGCCTCCCAAGTGCTGGGATTAAAGGCGTGTACCACCACGTCCGGCTGGAGTGTTTTTTAAAGCTAATAAACCTGCATTGTTCATATGAGAGTGATATACATTTCCTCTATTTCATCTGCAATTTTAAGGTCATCACAGAATTAACAGCTTTTTGGTTTAAAAAAGTTGCTTTGCTTTATTTTGTTTTTTAAATCATTCTGGAAGTAAAGATGATGATACAAAATTGGAGTTTTTCAACCAAAAGGAGAAGGAATACATGAAGTCAGACCTTAATTAAAAGTTAATGATCATATCTTTGTGATGTGGATTTCAACATTTAGAATGTTAACACTAAAGTGGGCATCTGCCATTAAAAACGAACAAAAGTCACTTGTCAACACTGTAAATTCACAGACATTGAAAAAAAATAGTGCCAAATTAGCATGTTTTTAGACATTGCTTGAAGGTCAACCCAAATAGCAAGAACACTTAACACAGATGAAAAAAAATTAATTAGTTTCCACCTGCTTCTTCATCCCAGGTCAGCTCATGTTGCAAATGGGTTCCACAGAGACTAATTATGAACAACTTTTACCTTCCAAGATAATCAATATTGAAACTTTAAATTTTTTTCCAATTATGTTTCCTTAAATATTTTATTTTTACTTATGTATATGTGTGCATTTATGCCATGTGAGGCCAGAGGGCATCAGACACCCTGGGACTGGAGTTAGAGGTGGTCGGAACTGCCATGTGCATGCTGGGAACTGAACTCAGGTACTCTGCAAGAGCAGCCAGTGCTGTTAACTCCTGAGTCATCTCTCCAGCCCCAACAATGAAACAGGGATAACATCCATCTGTTTCAAAAAGAATGTTGTCCATGCAGAGACCAAAGAGGTCCAGTTTGGAAGGTGAGTGTCATAGCTGTGTTCCTCATAAACAGACACCACACAAAAGTTATCTAGTTGTATCAAGGAACAGTAGCAGGTAAGCTAATGTGAGAAAGCCAGAGGAGACACCGTCCCTACAGAGTGGTTACTGAGCCTTCTATCTTTTGGACAACTTGCAGTTATCTCCACGGGAGAATATCTGGGAAATGGAGGAAAACACTATCTTGAAGTGTTAGATTTCTGTGAGTGTAACAAAATATTTGAGATAATCAACTTTTAAAGCGAGTAAGCATTATTGTATCTCACAGTCTTGGAGGATTCAGTCAATGGCTAGCTACGATGGGGCCTGTGGCAGGACAGTACAACATGGCAGGAATATGTGGCAGAGCTAGCTGCTTATCATGAAAAGGGAGCCCAATGGCTAAAGCCTTCTACTAGGCCCTACCCACCTCCCAAAGGTTCCACCACCTCCCAATAGCTTCGAGTTGGGCAGCAAGCTTCTAACTCCTAGATCTTAGAGACCACTCCACATTCAAAGGATAGCACGGGGTAACTGTATGTCTGCTCCAGAGAGAAACTGTTGAGTACTATTCCTGACGATTGCTAATTACCTGGCTTTTGTGTGTGCCTGCACCTATCACTCATGTTTTTGGATTGAGGAATTCTCTGTGATACTGACAAAATAAGCTCTTACGTGCAAAGGCGCTGGTGACATCAGTGAGAAGACAGTGATGAACACAGGGATATGAACAGAACAGTGTCTACTGTGAAGGATGCAGGGAGTCAGCCGCTCATCCTCAGTCCTCGGAATGTAGTGGATTTCCTTCTTACTAGTTACAAACATCTCTCTGTATTCATCTCTGTTTCCTACTTTCTCACTCTTGATGGCCACTTACTAGTTTTCTATGTTATTGTTCATATAACTTTTGCAAATCACTTTTGCAGCAACTCTAGATGTGTTTGAATTGCGTATCCTATTTTGGCATCTGTATTAGTTTTGTTTCTGTTGCTGTGATAAAGGACCCTGACAAAAGCAACTTAAATCAACTAGATGGTTCAGTTGTTAAAGGCACTTACCAAGCCTGATGTCCTGAGTTTGATCTCTGGGATCCACACAGTGGAAGGAGAGAACTGACTCTTGCAAGACAAGTCATCCTCTGAATTGCACAGACATGCCATGGCACATGTACACACACACACACACACACACACACACACACATTTTCCCAAAGCTCATTCATATCATGATGCCCTTTCTTCTCAGGGACTTGCATCTTGAGGATCACATCAAAACCCATGCCCTTAGGGAACTGGGACTCTGGCTTCTGTCCTCATTGGTCCTGGGTACTCCCAGGTCATCACAACTGAGCATGTATGAACCAGATGGAGCTCATCAAAGGTGAAGATCTGGAGGTTGGCAGGACTGAGATTCATAACCCCTGTAAGAAGAAGAAACTACCATTCTGGGACAGAGGACTCCCACCTGGCTCTGCAATAAAACCCAGTGGCCATTTCAGGCAGAGATGACCAGAGCAAATCTATTTTCATATTAGAGAAAGGTTACTTGAATCTTCATCATGTTCTTCCTGCCTCCCCGGGTCCTCATTCCCCTGGCTTCACCTCAACCAAGTACACATATCTTCAGGATTCTTTGGCAACATGAAAATATAGGAACTGTTCTTCCCAAAGAATGGAATTCCTTGTCATGAGCTAGAAAATTCTTTTTTCTTATAAAGCATACACACAGTTTTCCAGGGAGAGAAGAATCTTCCGAAGGGAAAATGGATGAACCTGAGAAAAGCAGGACGCTCTGAGTTGGGTGTAGCTGGGTGGCGGTGAGATGCTCTGAGAAATGCCACTTGAACTCCTGGTGATACAAAGGTAGGGTCTGAGGAGCAGGAGAGGAACCAGATAAAGAAACCAGGACGCAGTGGAGCCTGTAAGATTCCACTGTGGAAGAACGATGCCTAACTTGGACCTTCAGAAGACATTTCTGTTGGGGAAGGGCAAATCCCTATCTATTATTTAATTTTTAATTCATTCAGCTTTGAGACAGTCTCACTCAGTAGCCCAGGCTAGCCTGGAACTTACCATGTAGTGTAAGCTGTTCTGAAACTCACTAATTGACCAAAGCTGTCCCCAAAGTGCTGATAGCCATCCTATTTCTACCCCCTGGTGACAGGATTACAGAGGTGACCCCGACACCTGGGTTTTGCAGTACTAGTGATCAGATCCAAGGCTCTGTGCATGCTCAGCGAGTACTCTACCAACTGAGCTTCACCCCCAGGTACTGTTTGAATCCATATGCTCCTTCTTCAGTTCAGGGATATCTCTTTTTCTAATGACACGTTTGAGGCCCATTTCCTTTCTGACAGCAAAAGGAAACAGCAGAGCTGGGATTCAAGTCAAAAGGACTTAGAGGGAGAAAGACCAAATGAGATCCAAGCCTTTGAGATACTGCAGTAGCCTTTAGAAGGGAAGCTAAGCTCTGCCTTAGTCATTCACCACAGGATGCACTAAAGACAGGGTTCATCTACAACCCAGACACCTGGAGCTGGTTTGAGCCAGTTACATCTCTGTACTGAAGGTCTAGGTGACATTCAGCTGAAATTTGACAGATGTATGAATGACAGTGTGGTATCTATCAGGTACATTAGAACACTACGGGAAACTCATTTTTTCCTCAAGAAAAGTTTTATAAAAACGGGAATGTTCTGTATGATATACAAACAAAAAATCAACAAATTTTTAAAAAAGACATATTTGAGGAGGAAGCATAAAAACTTAATTCATGTTAATTCGTAGAGGTGATAAATATTGCCATTAAAATCTACCTGATGAATTTATATCCATACTCAGATGCCAAGGATCTGAGTGTAACCAACTGTGACTAGTAGTAATCAGATACATAGAGATTAAAGACATGTGCAAACATCTAAGTGTTAGTAGCATAAAAATGTCGGAAACAGCATATTTTAAAATGACATGGAGATCTTCTTTAAAGGGTAAAAACTCATTCAATTTTATGTCTTACAGGGTTTATAGTGAGTTCGCTATTGTATAACCGTATTAATTCAACTGTGAACCTAAAAATTTACAGCCGCTTTTGAAAAAGATGTATCCTTGCTCTGGAAATTATTACTGAATATGTTAAAGCTGTAATGAAATGCTTCAAAAAAATTTAAAAATGCATGCTGTGTTTCAATGGCATTTAAAGTAAATACCTAATTTTATTCTTTTTATTTTTTGGTCTTTTTTGAGACAGGGTCTCCCTGTAGCCCCAGCTGTCCTGGAACTTACTATGTAGACCAGGCTGGCCTTGAACTCACAGAAATCTGCTTGCCTCTGCCTCCCAAGTGCTAGGACTACAGGTGTGCGCCAACCACGCCCGGCTAATACCTAAATTTTAATATTTTGTCTATTTTTATTTAATGTGTATGGTTGTATTACTTGCATGTAGGGAGGTGCATCAGTGCCATGCATTGCCCGCGGAGGCCAGAAGAGGACGTCAGATCCCCTGGAACTGGAGTTACAGACAGTTGTTGGCCGCCATGTGGCTGCTGGGAATTGAACCCAGGTTCTTTGCAAGAACAGTCAATGCTCTTAAATGTTGAGCCATCTCTCCAGCCCTGTAAATAACTATTTTATTGCTTTTAAAATATTTTATTTTTATGTATGTGTGTTTGGGCAGGTGCCCAAGAAGGCCAGAAGAGGGTGTTGGATCTTCTGGAGCTGAAGTTACAGGTTGTAGTGAGCTATCTAACAGGTGCTGGGATTCAAACTCCATTCTGCAAGAGCAGCAAGCTCTCTAACTGCTGAACCATCTCTCCAGCTTCATAAATGCCTGTTTTATTTACTACTATACAGTCAGGGTTGCATTTGGATCACTGTCCTTGCATTGCCATACCCTGACCTTCAGCTCTGACTAATGTGAGGCAAACTCTCGTGTCTGTCAATCGGCAGCTAGGTGAGAAGTGAGGAGATGGCAAGTGTTTGTTTTAGTTTTTGAAACGATTATAGCTTCTGTTGTACAAGATAAGTGACTTCTAATGAACGTAGAGTTCATCATTACACCAACATCGGTGTAGATGACACCCCGAAAAGAACTGTGGTGGAGATGTTAGACTTCTTACAGGCAAACCCTGCCTGCTTCATTCCATGGAGAAATGGTAATATTGCAGTGAAACACTGGATAACTTAGATACAGAACCCATAAACCCTAAATATTCCCACTTACTAAATGTGGTGGTTTGAATGAGAATGTCCCCCATAGGTTCCAAGTTCTTGGACATTTTGTCCCCAGTTTGTGGCAGTGTCAGGGAGATTTTAGGACGTGTGGCCTTGCTGAAGGAAAGACTTCACTGGAGGAAGCTTCCAGAATGCTTAAGCTTTGTTTCCCCTCTGTGCTTTCCAACCCTGCTTGAAGGTGTGATCGCCCAGCTTTCTGATGCAGTTACCTCTGCTGCCAGACCTCCCCACCACCACAGACGCTGAGCCCTCTAGATTGGTCAACCAAATAAATTATTTCTATAAGTTGCCTTGTTCATGGTATTTCATCACAGCAACAGAAAAGTAACTAATGCACTAAACCACAAATAATTCATCAGGTTTTTGAAATTTAGCAAATTGTCTATGATAAGGACTTAGTTTTATATTAACTAGGACATTGAATAAACATGTAGTTTATTGCATTATTCATATTGAATAATTAATTAAGTCTGCTTTTATTCTGTACAAAAATATACAATCCATATATAGCTTTTGGAAATTTTTCTAGGCTTCTAGGAGTGATGGTGTGTACATATTTGTCATCCCTGCACTCAGGAGGCTGTGATGGGAACATTACATGTTTAAGGCCAGCCTGGTAAACACAATGAGGTCATGTCTTTTTTTTTTTTTTTTTAATGCCTGACACGAAGCTTTATTTCTATGCCAGGGTACTGATAGTCTATGCCAGGGACTGATACTTTCTCCTGTGGAACAACGGTTTCCAAGGTGAAGTGACCAAAAACATGCTCAGGGATACAGAAAGAAAATATTTCTTATTATTCATGTTTTTAACAACTTTATATTTTTCTGCATATCTTTCTCAAGATAAATATTCCAATACTAAATGAGCACATCTATATAATTTTAAGTATATATACTCAGAGACTTTAGTTATGCTCTAATTTTTATTAACCACTAGATGTATGCAATTAAATTTTGGGGCTTGCCAGGAGTGGTGGTGCATGCTTGTAATAAAAACACTTGAGAGATGGATGTAGGATCATTCTGATTTTGAAGTCAGCCTGGACTGCATAGCAAGTTCCAAGTTAGCTAGTCCACACTGTGAAACAGTGTCTCACAGCAACAACAAAGCAAGACAAACAAAACCGGAGGGAGCACCAGAGACAACAGGAGAGTCAATGAGATCTTTTCAGGAATCTTTTTTGTGAAGAAGGACACGTGTGTGTGTGTGTGTGTGTGTGTGTGTGTGTGTGTGTTGGGCATGCACATGCCAAGGCATGCTTGCGTGTGGAGGCCAGAGGACAACTTGCCAGAGTCACTTTCCTCCTTCTACCATGTGGGTCCTGGGATCTCAGGTCCTCAAACTTGTCAGCAAACACCTTTACCTACTGAGCCATCTTGCTGGACTGTAACCAGTAACCCCAAAGAATCAAGTGGGAACTAACAGAAAATACTTTTTTTTATTTAATTTAATTAATTAATTAATTTATTTATTTATTTATTTATTTATTTTTTGGCCTTTTTGAGAGATCTGCCTGCCTCTGACTCCCAAGTGCTGGGATTAAAGGCATGTGCCACCACACCTGGCTTAATTTTATTTTATGTGTACGAGAGTGTATTTCCTACATGTAGGTGCACCTGTGTGGTGCAGTACCCACAGAGGTCAGAAGAGGGTGTCAGATCCCCTGGAATTGGAGTTATGGGTAGATGTTTGCCCCCAAATGGGTGCTGGGAATCGAACCTGGGTCCTCTAGAAGAGCAGTCAGTGCTCTTAACTGCTGAGCCATCTCTCCAGGCCCATATACGTTCTTTATTTAATGATTACTGCAATCAAGCTAATTAACATATTATCTCACATAGTTATGTATGTGTGAGTGGATTGTGTGTGTGTGTGTGTGTGTGTGTGTGTGTGTGTGTGTGTGCTGAGAACACATAGCATTGGAGAATGCTATGAAGGTGCCAAGGGAAAACATCAACAGATGATCCAACACCAGCTTCAAGACCAAATAACCACATCAATGGCCAGCACAGCATACAGCATTGGTGTAGTAGTGGCACTTTTATCTTGGGGTAGAGAAAACTCTAAAGCTCTCATATCCCTAGACTAATGTAAGTTCTTACTATATGCAAAATATGTATCCTTATATTTACAGACAAATATCCCAGTCACCACTCATCAAAGAAGCTCATTTTGTACAGTCAGAGACTATTACCAAGTATACCTAAGGCTCATGGAACATAGAACAGGGATAAAGAAGAGGACACTAAAGAATCAGTTCTTAATAATGAAGCTCCTTCATGTAGCCAAGGGCCAGGAATGCAAAAGGTCACAAATGGCCAAAGTGTAGAGATAAAGAGCCTGTGGGGCTGGATATATGGCTCAGTGGTTAAGAGCACTGACTGCTCTTGCAGAGGACCCAGGGTTCAATCCCAGCATCCACATGGTCGCCAACAACCATCCATAACTCCAGTTCCAGGGAAATGCGATGCCTTTTTCTGACCTCTGTGGGCATTACACAACATGTGTGCACTTACACACATGCAGACAATACACTCATACACATAAAATGAGAATAATAGGGACTGGAGAGATGGTTCAGCAGTTAAGAGCTCTGACTGCTCTTGCAGAGGACCCGGGTTCAATTCCCAGCACCCACATGGCAGCTATAAACCGTCCTTAACTCCAGTTCCAGGGGAATCCGAAGCCCTTTTCTGACCTCTGTGGCATTGCATGACAAGGTGAATTGTCCAGACCTAAGTGACACATCTACAATGCAACCTCTGCACCTAAGGCTCATGGAACATAGAACAGGGATAAAGAAGAGAACACTAATGAATCTCTCAGTTCTCAATAATGAAGCTTCCTCATGCAGCAGATGGCCAAGAACACAAAAGGTCACAAATAATAAAATATTTTTTAAAAAGAGTCTGCTGAATAATGGTCCTTGAACAGGACCCCTTTATTAAACTTCACCCACCAAAGGCTCAGGGACCATCTCAGAAGAGGGGACAGAAAGAATGTAAGAGCCAGGGAGGAGGTGCATGACCATATGGAAAGAGTCCTAAAGCTCCTGGGAACCTGCTGATACAATTCTAAGGCAATGGTGTCAGCATACGCAAGTGCCGTGTAAACTCAGGCAGACAATAACCCAGCACAGAACTGGGAAAATGAACAGCAGACCTCAATCTTATTGGAAGGAATGTTGGCAACTGATTGCTACTAGATGAAGAAGAGCTATCTTCCTAAAACAAGGGACTCTAGATAGGCTGACTAGACTCAGTGGACAGGCTTGCATTGGGGAACAGGTGGACGCATTGACAACACAGTGAGCCTTAACAGGGATGACAAAGTATATGAACTCCAGTGGGGGGGAGCACTATGGGAGGATGCCAGTGGGGATGGGGATATAAAGATGATCAAGATTGTTTTAGATGTTTTGTATGAAATACACAAAAAAATAGGTCATGCATTAAAAGAGAGACAGAGAGAGCAAGAGAGAAGAGAGAAGAGAGAAAGAGAGGAGGTAAAAGAAACAGAGACAGAGACAGACAGAGAGAAATGAAAGGAAAGGGGGAAAGAAAGTTCTGGAACAATGTGCATCACATTTTCATCAGTTAACTCCTGGTGATGAGCTACTTTATGAAACTCTTTTTCTTTTCCTAATTTGATCCCATTTGCTACAGAAGAAAATTGTCTATCTGGGTTTTGTGTTGGTTCTATTTGTTTTAAATTAGTACAGAATTTAGAGTAATATTCTGACACCAGATTTAGAAAGAGACATGATCTAGTTGATGCTAAGAAACTGAGCCCTGAGTCTCGAGTCTCCTCAGTGTTCTACACTGTAGTTTAATCAGCTTGAAAATGAGGTAGGGGGAAATCTATGGAAGAGGATCTCTCTTCCTCTCTTGGAAATCTATTACCTACTTCAAAGACAAGGTTTCTTTTGTAAATCAATGCTTACTGCTTAATAAATTATTATTGTATAAATAGTATATAATAAGTAGTCATAATAAATAAAGTTATACAGAAAAAATATATGCTTTGTGCCTAATAAATATCCACCAGTTTATCCAAGGAGTATGGCATGGGTGGGTGTTCTTAAGTATTAGGCTGGAGCTCCAGTTAAAGAATCATTATTACAGAGCCAGGATGGAAGGGCTCCAATAATTGGGCTGTCAGGTCATGCTTTGTTGTAAGAGAAGGGTTAACTTTTAGAGGGTTAGAGGGTTAACTTTTAAATCTAGAAAACCCTAAAGATCTCTCAGTCTTCAGAGCTTAAAGGCAGAGCAGTTGGTGGATTTTAGTATTTGTTTATTGTTTAAATAGTTCACAAATATTGCTCCTCATATAAAAATATAAGCATAGGCACACAAACACGAATAAACTTAAAACCATCTAAAATTACACAACACAAAAGTAGCTTCCCCAAGGACATGTTTAAATGTGTGTGCACGCGTGCATTTGTGTGTGTGTGTGTGTGTGTGTGAGAGAGAGAGAGAGAGAGAGAGAGAGAGAGAGAGACAAACATCATGCTTTTTCCTATGCAAGTGAAATTACTTCAGCTGTGCTCCTGTTGACTTTCATTTCTCATCTGACGTGTCCCAAGCAACCTTCCATGTCAATACATTTATTTCCACCCCATCACTTCTAATGGCTACCTGTGTGGACACACCTCTTTCTCACAACTTATTTAACCCATTCTTATTTAACCCATTTTTCACAAGTCTGCTGTTTATTTCTTATAAGTCGCTCTCTGAGCTGAAGGCTCTCACACATGAGACTCAGATTCCTGCTTTGTGTGGTTTTCTGTCCTTAGGCGATCACTGTGGCTCAGCAGTCCTGGCAAGCAGAGAGTCCAACAGACTTCGTAGCAGATGGTCTTCTATGTTTCTACACATGGGGTCAACTGATATTTGACTAAATTGAATGGGCAATTAAATTCAGAATTAGATTGGCTTTTTCCTCTCATCTATTTGATTTATGATTAGCCCACATGGATTAAACAGCTAATGGTTTATTTTAAGCATCCCTTTGCTTTCCTGCATAGCTCTCCTTTCCCTTCTCTACATAAAAACCCTA
>NW_008349083.1:1081634-1086577 GCF_000622305.1 Nannospalax galili | reverse complement strand
ATACTAAAACCATTTGTTGCATATAAATGGTAGATTTAATTGTACATATGCTATTTCAGATTTGAAAGCTCATAACCATTTACAGAATCAGTCATTCTGAATATCTAATCTCTAGTAATACACCAAAGTCACATGGTTAATAGTGGCAGAACAGAAAATAAAACCAAAGATGTCTGCTCCATGTTTATTGTTCCCAAACCACACAATCTGTAATGTGTGTGTGTGTATACATGTTTATGTGTGTGCAAGCGTTCATATGTACAGGTGTATGTGGGTGCCAGAGGTCAATATCTTGGTGAGGTCCTCAATTCTTTTCCACCTTACTTAGTAAGACAGGGTCTATCACTAGGACCTGGGGCTTGCTGATTAAGCTAGTCTGGTTAGCCAAGAGACCTAGGGATTCCTCCTGTTTCTTCCTCTTGAGCACTGGCTTATAAGTATGCCACCATACATGTTTTTTTTTCATGGGTTCTGGGGATGGAATTCAGACCCTCATTTTGTGTGGAGAGCACTATAAAGACTGAGCTATCAACCAACCTCATGATTTGTATTTCTATAAAAAGAGCTGATGATGGCCTGGCACGGTGATTCAGCACAGAAGCTCTTGTGTACAGGCCTGAAGATTTGAGTTGAATCCCCAGATCCCACAAGGTAACAGGAGAGAACAGACTTGTGAATATTGTCCTCTGACCTTCTTGGAGTAGCATGAATTTTTCAAAGGTTAAGAAACAAGTTCCTACTAATGGGAAAACTTTGGCGGCTATGGGGCGAATCCTTTTGCACTCTGGGGACTGTCAGTGGCTGGAATACCTGGCAAATGTCAGAAGTGGGCTGAGGGAAAGCTCGGGAGGGAGGCACACAATGAAACCACGCGTGACGATTGCCTCACCCTGAAAATCCACATTTCACCACTTCTCAGACTTTATTGTCTGCTCACACTCTGGCAGAGGATACGATTTTGGTTCTGAGGACAACAGCCTTTAAAATGCTCCCATAGAAAGGGAGGGCCCCATGCAGCACGCGGCTAGCAAATGGACTTTTAAAACGCTGCTTTTCGCCTGCTGAATAGGTCAGCTGGGAAATCGGGAAATGAATCATTGCAAACAGCTGTGTATGTTGAGCAGGATTTGGCACTTGGCCTTGTTTGCCAGTAAAATGGAGCAGAGCCATCAGCCTGCCTGAAAGCTGTTCTTACACGCAACTGAGTCTCTCCAAACTTTGCACTTCACAGCGGAGTTTTCCACACCGGGTTCCCTGTCAGCGGGCAGGCTTATGGCAACTCTTCTACGTTTGCAGCGTTGAGAGTTCGTGAAGGAAAGCCTGCCTCCTCTCCTATTTCCTAAATCAAAGATGGGGTCACTGGTATGTGTGGAACACTAGCCTCTCTTGGGAAGGAAACAAGACAGTCAACTTGAAACCCAAGGTTGTTCTGAAATAATTTGTACTTAAATTCACCAGATTTGGGGCTATTCTGGGACTTATCAAAAACAATTATTTTACAAAACAGTTACAAGTTCCTACTACTGTTGCAGGGGCCTGATTTTGTTTCCCAGAACCCATGTCAGGAGACCCACAACCACTTGTAACTCCAGCTCCATGCACATACCCACACACAGACACAAACACAAACATGCAATTAAAAATTAAAAATGAAATCTTTTCTAAAAACCATAACATACGCCATAATGAAAATATCAAATGTGGACAGCCCCTGCTTAACATGAGAAAACGGTTTCCCAAATCATCTCACAAAGAGCATTAATTTCCCCCATCAGTAAAATATCTAAGTATTATGGGGTTAATTATGTCCCTATACCCCTCATACTTGACAACAGATGTCAACATTACTTTTCCGCTTTCCTTCAACTTAAAAAAAATCTGTGTTAGCCACAAGAGTCACAAAATTATCAGATAAACTAAGTATAAATAACAGTTTTCAGGTTGTATTTTATTCCAAGTTTCACAAAAAATTGAAAGAAAAATATTTGGGAAGTATTTCTAGAAAATTAACATAGAAAAACTGGCATCAAACTAAAGAAGCATTCTGTTTTTCTGGAAATTATAGTTACTGTAATTGTCATAGAAAATTACACTTAAGACTGGGGAGAAGGCTCCACGGGTAATGAGCTTGCCTTGCAAGCATGAGGACCTGAACTTGGATCCCAGAAACCCTGAAATGACAGACACAACAGCATGCATCTGCTATCCTACTGCTCCTGTGAGGAGATGGGGAATGTGGACAGGACAATCCCCAGAGGCTCCAGAACCAGCTTGACTGGCCTGTGCAGAGGTGAACAGGAGACCTTGTCTCAGACAAGGAAGAAGTTGGGGACCAACATCAGAGGCTGTTCTCTGATGTTCACAGGTATACCATAGTACATGGGCACCCATACACACACAGACATACACATACATACACATATTACATGAGAGAGAGAGAGAGGGAGAGAGAGAGAGAGAGAGAGAGAGAGAGAGAGAGAGAGAGAGAGAGAGAGAGAGAGAGAGCTTTAAAAAGTAAGTTAAAGAATAACTAAATTTACGACCTGAGATTAAAGATCATATTTGTTTCAAGTCAAAAATCCACTAGCAAATGGCTATCCAACCATTTCTCATAGACATAATTCTATCAGTCTAATTTCTGTTGAAAATTTTCTTCATAGATATGCAGTAGTTTGTTTAAACTTTGTGAAACTGTTCTAAGATATTTTAAAGTATCTTCATAATTGATAATTTCTAAAGTAAAAATATTCCTTGTTTTTTTCATGGAAAACATATCACTTTAAGACAGGCAAAGTTTGCTTTCTGAAAAATCATGTTATAATTAACAGTGCATTTAAATAACTGATAACATATTTTATGGCAATTCTTGAGACCCTAGGTTCAATCCTCATTGCCCGCACACAAAAAAGATAACCAGGTAATTCTATTAAGTTATATTTTAGTGAGAAATTTTAATGTCAGAGATTTCTTGAAAGTGAATAAGTATTTTGAATGAAACTACATGACATTAATGGGCCCTTTTCAAAAGTGAAATTGTATAAGTCTGAGAATTAAGTCAAATTTATCTTTTATCTACCTATCTTTTGTCTTCATAGAAACAACATTTATGTTCTTAACTAATATATAATTTATCTGTATAAACACTACCAGCTTTTCCATAGCTCATTATTTAAAAAGAAACTAATGTTTTATTTATGTATAGATACGTTTTGGTTCTTAAGAAATAGAAATAATAAAAGTACTGTCCAATATGAAATTTAAAAAATTTCAGTGTGTGAACACAAAGCCTTGTGAACATTTTTGAAGCACAAATCTCTATTAGTCACACCAGAGGTATATAAAAGACATTTAACATATGACCTGGTTATACCACTCCTTGACATATACCCCAAGGACTCATCCCACTGTGGAGACACTGATACAACCATGTTTGTTGCTGCTCTTTTCACAACAGCTAAGAGATGGAAGCAACCTAAGTTCCCCTCAACTGAGGAGTGGTTAACAATAATGTGATATATTTACACAATGGAGTTTTATTCAGTAGTAAAGAAAGATGAAATAAAGAAGTTTGCAAGTTAATGGGTGGATCTAGACACTGTTATACTAAAGGAAGTAACAGGCTCAGAAAAACAAAGGACGTATGTTCTCCCTTATACATGGATTCTAGTACCAAATCCTTTTAAATTCCAGGTCCTTTTAATAAGATGATGCTATGCACCAGTCCCTTCTGCATGAAATAACTACCATCATCATGTCTTCAGCTGAGCCTGATCACTAAACATTGTCACGATCATGACCGTTATGCTCAATCATTAAAGGAGGGCCAAGCAGGGTCATTGGACCCTCATCAGATTATTCAACCACTCTTCCCAGCCAACTGTATGTAATTTGGCCCTAATCACATGTGGCCTCCTGGATTTGGGGAGGGCTAAAGTATACAATCTGAGGAAGGCTAGGAAGAGAGGGCATGACCCATGCTGGGTAAAGGCTTTCCAGTGTGCATACCCTCTGGTCATATACCTTAGCAACCCCTCAGTTATCTTGGTAACTAAGTTCAATAAATTCATTGGTTCCCCCAGTAAAACCCTAATCAAACATTGGCTTGACACTAGAACCTTAAAAGGGAATAAGCATTGCTTAGCATCCCCAGGAAAAGAAGTCTCACAACAGATGGAAAATTTATTTGTTAATGCTATTATGTCTCATAATTATTTTAAAAAAAAGAAAATGAGAATGTAAAAGATGTTTAAAGGATATGGGAATGGAGATATTTTCCAAAATAAACAGGAAAAAATGAGAAAGCCCAAGCAAGTGATGAAGGAATGTATAGGTTTTTTATGATATATAAAGGATGAGACAAAAATAATATATACATAATCTTAAAATTTCTATGGTCATAGTTTAGTCAACTAGGTTAAGGAACAAAATATATATCTAATCAAGGTTTATCTGAGAATATTTTTTTTTACCCAAGTCTTATCTGCACAGCACATG
Source organism: Nannospalax galili (assembly GCF_000622305.1). Taxonomy (NCBI): domain Eukaryota; kingdom Metazoa; phylum Chordata; class Mammalia; order Rodentia; family Spalacidae; genus Nannospalax; species Nannospalax galili. Next base: position 1,082,083 of record NW_008349083.1, on the reverse strand, counting down.
ATAATTAAAAGTACCAGACTGGTGGAACGAACCTTATTGGATGTTTAACAGTCATAGTTTGAGGCCTATACTAATGTGGTCAGAGGGACTCAAAGGACACTTTTTGCTCCTTGCCCTCCAAGGTCAGGTAAGTTCCAGGGGACTATGAAACATCTCTCACCCAAAATGTCCTGTAACTGTGGTGAGTCACCAGTCCTCTTGTTCAGGGAAGACATGGAGACCCGGGGCTCCTCCCAAGCCCATGTGACCCCTGAGGAACAGATCCTCAAACAAGATTTAGAGTAAAAATAAACTGGTTTATTTGGGCCAACTTTATGGTCTTAAACACCCAAAAGGAAAGTATAACAAGAGATTAAAGTGATCAGTGTATTTCTTTTAAAGTTCAAGGGATTACACTTCCCAGACATTAGGCTTAAGTCCATATAAAATGTTATTTAGACAATTATTTC
>NW_008349083.1:1048659-1081255 GCF_000622305.1 Nannospalax galili | reverse complement strand
GAGGGATGCTTTTGGAAGCCCTTGTCAAGAAACTCCAATGGACTCTCATATGAACATTTGAAAATTGCCCTGTTCTAACTTTTTTTCTAGTTCCCTGTCTAGAACTTGTAATGCTAATGACTCCTGCTTTTACTTCCCATTCACATCTCCTATTCACCAGTCAAGGACTTTCTTTTCCCCCTAGAGATAAGAGATGTGCAATTTGGGAGTCTTTTATATAGACCCACTAAAGGGATACTCCAATTGCCTCACCCTGCGTCCCTGTTCAGGATGGAAGAAGCCATAGTGGTCTGCATCCCGATTCCCTATTGGCAATTTGGGTAACCTCTTCAGAAGATGGTGTGATGAGAATAGGAGGTAGGAATTGGCTAGGCAGTTGGGGTAAAAAGACCCAAAAGAAAAGTAGCCAGTCTCTTGGCTAAACCTCACAAAGTCCTTGGGCCTCTTAGCAACATACTCCGTTCCAAAGGCCAAAAATGTCTAAAGTATTTGGGAGCTCTTATTTAATCCTTAAAAGATTTTAGGGTTACCTCTTCAGAGGGAGGAATGTTAGAGTAGCCAAGTCCCATAAAAAAAAATCAAAGAAGAAGAATGAGTACATGGAGTTATTAGAAAAAAAGTAATGGAGAGATACGGGAGGAGTTGGAGGAGAGGGATTGGGCATGGATTTGATCAAAACACCTCATATGCATGTATGAAATTCTCAATAAGTTATTTATTTTCTTTAAAAAAGACATTTAACTTGAAGAGTTTCCCTCTAGTGCTTCTAGTGTGTCACAGCATCACTACTCTGAAGACTTGTCTTGCTGATTCTCATGCAGTATTCTCTGATAGCATATTCTGATTTAGCAAAATCTGATGAGACTACAATTATGGGAAAAAAAAACAAACAAACAGATGTCCCTGGAAGGAAGGAAAGTTGCCGAAGTCCTGATTTTTTTGTTTTTGTTCTTTTCACTTTCATTTAAAGCTCTCAGAAGCTGAACCTACTTTCTCCAGGGGCTGAAGGTCTAATGGTAAGGATTTACTGTATTAGTTTTCTGTCAATTGCTGACAGATTCTTTATTTCACACATGGTTAATTGTTTTTAGTGACATGAATTTATAGTACTTTTCCCATTTATTTTTTTAAGTCTTAAAGTTCAGTAGCACGGGAGGCAGCTGAAGCAGGATTGCTCCAAGTTTGAGGCTACCTTCGTGTACAGAAAGCAAGTACCCAGCCAGCCAGGACTGCATGGTGAGACTCTGTCTCAAACAAGCAAAACATAAAAGAGAAAGAAAAAGTGTCCAATAGAGGCAAACCCTGACACATCATTTTTTCATCACTCTTAGCACATTAATTTATATCACACATGTACGAAATCTGTTTAAATAGAAATCAAAAGTCTCAAGAATTAAATTACTGATTTGCCTATAAAAGTTTTCTCTTCGTAAATAGCTCTTTTTAATGTCCAAACTTAAGCAGTGACACTGGTCTCCATAGTACACGGGTGGGTCTTAAAGCAGAGGAGTAGCAAGAGTATACGGACTCCCACTGTGTGAGCACTGAGGACTGTGGCTCAACTCACATGTCAAGGCACTGAGAAACATTGAATCTTTGGTCTCCATTAAGAGCACACTCCAAGTTCATGACCCAGCAGAGTGATCCGCCTTACCACAAGAGCCATCTCTTTTAAGTGCTTGATTGGAGCTAACTCTGCCACAAACTTTACAAATAGATTGATACATGTAGATAGTTGCATGCAATGTACCAACAGGTATTTGGGGCATGCTTATTATTCAACCTATTGATATACTGACACTCCTTAGAACATCTTAATAATTTGTACCATCTTAAGAGCAGAACGTCCCCTCAGTGGGGATAAGAAACAGATTTGTATTTTCTTCAGTGTCCCTCTGTGTTATAATTCGCATAGTGGACTCTGTTCTCTTCCCCATCCCTAGAAAGTATCAGGAGTCCATTTTCCTTCTTAAATTCTTCCATTATTAGTCCACTTATACCATCAAAAGCTTTTTCTATGAAGGGATATATGAGGACTTGTCTAGATTTGCTGAAAAGTGACTTGGCATTTCTCCACATTGGTAAGAGTTCTGGTCATTTAGGAGTTGCTACACATCATGGAGTATTATGGGGTCGCTGATTCATGACCCCATTGAAGATCACTGCATGATTAAAAGGATGTGTGCCAGTGTGGTTTATTCACTGCAGCCCCTTGGCTGAGTGAAGGGAAGTCAGGTACATGGAGAAGATAAAGGGATGCACTAACCCTTTCTTTAGATAACTCCACATACCAGATTTGAAATCTTCTTCCCAGAGAAAATCTATCAACCTAATGAAGTTATCATTAACAAAACTCCCAAGTGTGTATATACATGTACATAGATTAAAACCCAGATAGATGATAAATAGGTAGATGATAGACTCATAGATACATAAATATACAGATATATTGGTTTGTTCTTTTTGAAATATTTTATTTATTTATTTTTTGGTCTTTTTGAGACAGGGTCTCCCTGTAGCCATTTATTATTTTTATTTTATGTGTATGCGTGTGTTGCCTGCATGTTGGTAAGTGCATCTGTATCATGCCATATCCGTGAAAGACAGAAGAGGCTGTCGGATCCCCTGGAACTGGAGTTAGGGACAGTCGTTAGCTTCTAGGTGGGTGCTGGGATTCAAACCCAGGTCTTCTGCAAGAGCAACCGGTGTTCTTAACCACTGAGCCATCTTTCCAGGCCCCTGGTTTGTTCTTCTGAGATGAGCTTTCACTGGGAAGCCCTTGCTAGCTTGGAATTCACTATGTTTACCAGACTGGCCTGAACTTGTGACCATCCTCCTGCCTCAGCCTCCTGAGTGCTGAGATTACAGAGGTGCACCACCATACCCGATTCCAAAGTCCAATATTTTAACGATAGATAGACAACTGCCTTTTCTACTCTGACAGCTCCTCACACTGTCTTCAAGTGTTAGAGTGGCCACATTTTCAAGTTCCAGCTACAGGGAAGACAGCAAAACATCTGTATAGCTGCTAATACTATTATGTATTATTAATAGTTATTCCATTGTACAAGTGGATTCTAGGAGCCATTTTCCAGTTGAGCTTGAGAAACAACATGGAAGACATTAGAAAGACCTTGAACTAGAGGAACCAGCTACAGCACACCAGGTTCCTGTATCCTCAGAGCTGACCTGACAATGTTTGCTATTAGACATAGATAAGTTTTACCAAAAAACATCACATAACAGTATATAATTAATGTATTAAGGAAGAAAAGGATAATTTAATCAACCTGCTAAATCCTTCCTCCCAGCATGAAAGTCATAGTGCCTTACTTAATGAAATATAATTTCCTAATAATGTTGAAAATCCATTTCCTTATTTCATATGTAGTTCTGAAGAAATTTGTGAATGAATATGACATTCATAATGATGGGTATTAGTGATTGACAAATAATTCATAAACTGAAGAATTTGGTTTTTTAAAGAAATTAATATCTCCTAAAAAAGAAACAACTAAAAATAAAACTGCCGTCTGATCCAAATATATCACTTCTGGGGATGTACTTGAAGAAAACAAAGTCAGCATGAACCAGAGATGTCTGCAGATGCATCGTTTTTAGAGAATAATTCACAATTGCCAAGACACACAGGACGTCTAGATGCTAAACGTCCATCAGCAGTTAAAATAATGAAGAAAGTATGACAGATGCATATGAGACATGATTTTATTCAGCCTTAAACAGAATGGAATCACGTCTTCTTAAGGGACATTTATAGAACTTGAGATTACCATTTTAAGCGAAACAAACCAGTCACACACAGAGAATCTGTTTTTCTACAATCTGTGTATATGTAAGTCTAAATGAAACATTAATGGAATGTACAAACTTTTTCTTTGAGAGCTGGACAGAAACGGAGAGCAGAAGTTATGAGCAGTTTTGATTTTAGAAAATTACTTCCAACAGTGTAGTTATATTTTCAATAAAACTTCAGTCGTTTAAAAATAAATTTTAGCATAAGGTATAAATATTCATAATCCTTAGCTGTACTTCATTTTTAAAATTAGTATATTATTTTTAAGTACTTAATAATAGAATGTCTTCAAAAGCACTTGTAAAAATTTATTTTAAAATGTTTTACATTTATTTTCATTTTGACAAAATATGACATTTGTCTACCATTTTAGTCTAACAAAAGTACATTTATTTTCATCCTTCGGGCTATCAAAACAAAATTACATCAAAAATTTGATTATTTTCATAAAGATTTTCCTGATATGAAGGAATAGAAGGTAAATTTTATAAAATAAACATAAGATGCCCTGAATTATACATCCATATTTGATTTGATTCACTTAAACATGACTGACTCATGAATAGAGCACCCAGAAACACATGCTGATAATTAAATTCAGTAATGTTGGATGCTTTCTGTCATACAGAATTATACATAATTTCTAAGTTAGTTATTATGAAAATCTATTTCAAGGTATGGGGAAGTAATTTATTTTCATTAGCCGTATTAGTTTGATATATAATTCTGGAGTATTCTTGTATGTTTGTGGACTTCCTTGGGGTTCCTGCTCTAAGCACTGTGAATACTCAAGAGGCCTGAGATTCCCAACAACCCTGTTCTACAAGCTCAGCTTCGCGCTCCCATGCACACGTCTCCCTCCTCCAGGCTCACCTTCTTTATCACCCTTCTGAGCATTTCACACAGTGCGCATTCCTGTTGTATTTATTACCTTATTTTCTTTGCTAGAACATGAGCTCAACTGAGCAGGGATTTGTTTCTTCTGGTTATCGCTATGTTCTCAGTTCCCGCCCTGCTTAGTCTTCACTGTCATCTTGACAGAATCTAGAGTCACCCGGGGAAAGGGAACGTCATCTGAACGATGTCCTAGGTCAGACAGCCTCTGGACAGACTATCTTGCTTGACGATTGAGGTAGAAGGGCCCAACGCACTGTGCGTGGCACCATCCCTAGCCAGATGATTCTGGATTGTATTGGAAAGCTGGTCAAGTGCGAGCCAGTGAGTGATCCAGTGAGAAGCAACCCTCTGTGGCTTCTGCTTAAGTTCTCGCTTAGCGCTTGCCTTGGTTCCCCTTAATGATAGTTACTTGGAAATGTAAGCCAAACAAACCCTTTCCTCCCCTACATTGCTTTTGGCCAGAAGTTTTTATCACAGCAACAGAGAAGATACCAAAATAGTCTTTAAAACAAAATATAGCACATATGGGGTGCTTAATAAATTCAACTATTCACAAATCTTTCAAAAAAAGTGTTGAACACCTGTTTTAATCACTGTTGGATTCTACTCATTGGTACTTGAAGATTAAAGATAGAGAAAGAAGATAAGAAATTATTCATTACTATTTTTAATTAAAGAAAGAAATTAATGAAGTGATCTCATCTCAGAACAATACAGATTTTTAAAGGGTGTGGAACAGTATTGGCCACTGACCACTCCCTCTGTCCATCACTGTATTCTAACAAACTTGTAAGTACAAGGGTGTTTCTTTATCACCCATCTGGGAAGACAAAAGTGACTCACAAAGCCTTTAATCCGACTTGACAGCAAGTTTGTCTCTGGGCCCACATGCTTGATTGTTGCCCCAGGATTCGCCCTAGAAGAAAGAAGGCAGCCGACCAGCATTCAATTTTAAGCCTCCAGTGCCAGATACACTGCAGAGCCTTCTGTGGTTCTGCACAGGGGATGCCCACATGTCCTGCAGAGGTCAAACACTGTGTGCAGTTAGGCAAGGTCTTGTAAGACAACTCATGGACTTTGTGTAATGAGATTAAAAAGGTGAATTTAGTTTTTGATGTGAAGTTGTGTCATCACCTCTTGGTAAATATTTGTTTACTTGTGTGTCTGTGTGTGTGTGTGTATGTGTGTGTGTGTGCTTTGTTTACTATCTGACCTACATCCCAGTCCTTCACTCACTTTCCTAAGCATCTCCTACCCGTAATCTCATTCTGCTCTCCCCATTGTTCCAAGATGTGGCTGTAATTATTTTCTGTTTTCATAGAAGAGGAAACAGAAGATCAAAGTAATTAAATGGTTAAAACAGCCCAGGAACTCATGGCAGAAAGTGAAAGGGTTAGATTTAAGTTCAAGAAAATTTGACTCCAAAGTCCAAACTTCTAAGCTATTAAGCCAATTTTAAAGATCTGTGTCCATACCATGTGCAACAAATATATACAATAAAAATAAGATTTTAGAAAGTCTGTTTCAAAAATGCATAAATTAAGTGCTGTCTTCTAAAAGTACCTAAGTGATGAGGGTGGTGGTGGTGGTGGTTACTGTTACTAAGAGTGAATAAAGGAACTAAGCATTTCAACTTGCAAGGCAAGATGAAAATTTACAGATAGATAAGTCCATAATATTCTAGTTACAGGTCTATAAGAGGAAAAATTAACTGTCCCCCAAAAATAAGATGTTGAAAAATAGATTCAAGAAAAATATTGAGATTTAGGAGAATCTGCACAGCTAAATAGGCTATGTAGAATTGGTTGACAGAAAGTATGAGAACGTAAGGGGTGAGATGAGCCTCTGAACTGGGGAGGGGGAACAGAGAGAGGCGATAGAGGGGAGAGAGAGAGAGAGGGAGAAGCAAAGAGACACCCCAAGGTCCCATTCTCTCTCTAATTGCTAGCTTGAAAGGAAAAGGGAAAAGCTCACTGTGGGAGGGACTAAGCATCTGAAATCAGAACAGGCTTTTCTTTTCTCATTTCTCGGTACTGGCATTTTTTCTGTGGCAAAATTTCAGTTGACCCTTTAGAATGATTCAGCCCAGATTTTCTTGCTTTTAGAGCAAGGTGGAAGGCATAGCTTTCTTTAAACCCTTGTGGAATTTCTTACACAAGATTATAGCATTGAAAGAGACGGAAGAGCAATCAAAGGAGAATCCAACTTGTTAGCTAAGAAATGTATCCTAAATGCAATTTTAGATTTTGTTGTTCTGTCTGAAAACTTTTCTCTTCCCAAGAAGTTGTTTTACTAGCAGGAATGCTGGGCTATTTCTGCTCATCAGCTGTTTGGTTACAGAGGGAAGAAACCCACAGTCTAGGTGCAGAGCAAGGCTGTGAGTGGAGACACGCTAGAACTTTTGCAGTGCGATGTGTTACCAGGTGGTAATTTAACCTTACTGATTCTGCATCTCCACACCTTCCATATTTAGTCACAGTATTTACATCTAAAGGTACCAATTAGTTGAATGAAGAAATATCATTCAGGTACCAACTCAGTCTTTTTCCCTCTTTCCTATTCTTTTCTTCTTTGGTTATAAAATAATTGGGCTGCTGATATTTTCTCCAAAGCCTCCACAAACTTTATTTTCTCTGGAGGTGAATCCCTTTTGCCAGAAATATTGTACTCAGTTTGCTGTCCTGGCTGAATTTCCTGTAAAATTTCCAAGGATCAATAGAGCATGGAGGCAAACAGGAAAGACAGAGCATAGGAAGTATTGCAGTGTGGGTTCTTGTCTAGCTGACCACAGCCACTTGTGGTTTGAATGAAGGAAAGCTGTAGTCAACCACTAGGGCAGAGACTTCAAAAACCGCTCTGTGAATACTGAATGAACAGATGTGTCTCAAGAATGCCAGCTGGGAAGGACTGCAAAGGGTGGTGGGAAAGTCTAAGGACACAGAAAGAGAAAGAAAAGACACTAAGAGAAAGGAAGGCAGAAGGAAGGGAGGAGGAGGAGGATCATGGACAGGGAGGAGGGAGGGAGGGAGGAAGGCAAGGGAAGCCATTTCTTCAACTCTCACATTACAAGGGACTTTAAAAAATATGAGATGTACCTTAAAGTTTGGCCAGTAACGTAGGCCATGAACACTTTAACTCCGTTTTGCAAGTAATTAACCAATAAGCGGATCAATTCATGATCAATCCAGACAAAAGTCGCAAATGGTTGTCTACTTCACATTCTAATTCTAGTGGCATATGAGGCAGATGTACAGCTCAGATTAGAATAATTGAAAATAGATAGTCTATTAGTTCCTCCCCGAGTAACTGGTCCCAGAAGTCATTGTAGTGATTATGTGCACGGTCACTTGCTAGTACCCTCCCCTAGCACTTATTTATTTATTTTTTTCTACCTCAACATCTATTTGTTTCTCACTGCATGGTAGCTTCATACTGTTCCGCCATCTTTCTTATTACTCTGAACTCATCACCATAGATGACTTTGGGGTCAACTTTTGTAGCTGTTTGACCAGGGAAATAAAGGTCTCCTCACTTTTTCCTGAGAGGAACTACTTTGCTCTGGTTTGGGTGACTTTACATTTCTGAACCTAAGAACGCACTTGGGGCATAATAACATTTTAGCAAATAAATTTTCCATCTGTTGTGAGAATTCTTTTCCTGGGGATACTAAGAAATGCTTATCCCCTTTTAAGGTTCTAGTGTCAAACCAATGTTTGATTAACATTTTCCTGGGAACCAATGAATTTACTGAGCTTACTTACAGAGATGACTGAGGGGTTGCTGAGGTGTATGAGTGACCTAAGGGTATGCACACTGGAAAACCTTTACCCAGCATGGGTCAAGCCTTCTCTTCCTAGCCTTCCCCAGACTTTAGTCCTCCCCAAATCCAGGAGACCATGTGTGATTAGGGTCAAATTACATAAAGTTGGCTGGGAAGAGTGGCTGGATACTCCAGTGAGGGTCTAATGACCCTGCATGCCCTCCTTTAATGAGGGTGCACAACTGTCAACAAGCCCAATTGTGACTATATTTAGCAAGCAGGCACAGCTGAAGTCGTGATAATGGTAGTTATTTCACGCAGAAGAGATGGCTGTACAGGATCATCTTATTAAAAGAACATGGAATTTGAAAAGATTTGGTGCTGGGATCCACAATTGAGGGAGAACATATGTCTTTTGTTCTTCTAAGCCTGTGTTTCTTCACTTAGTATAACAGTTTCTAGAGCCATCCATTTACCTGCAAATTTCATTATTTCATCTTTCTTTACTGCTGAATAGAACTCCATTGTGTAAATTGACCACATTTTTGTTAAACACTCATCAGTCAGCTGAAAGACTTTTAGGTTTTTTCCATATCTTAGCTATTGTGAGAAGTACAGAAACAAATGTGGATGTACAGGTATCTCTGTAGTAGGAGGAGTACTTTGGGTATATGCCAAGGAGTGGTGTAACTGGCAGATTATGTGGCAGATTCATTTTTGGTTTTGAAGAGTTCTCCATATGGCTTTCCATAGGGGTTGCATGAGTTTGTATTCCCACCGGCAGTGAATGAGCATTCCCCTTTCTGCACATCCATGCCAGCTTTTGATGTCTTTTCCTCTCTTGATCTTAGCCAGTCTGACTGAGGTAAGATGGAGTCTTAAAGTGGTTTTTAATCGGCATTTCTCTAATTGCTAAGGATTTTGAGCACTTTTAAAAGTGTTTCTTAACCATTTTAATACTTCATTTTAGAACTCTCTGTTCAAGTCCTTAGCCCATCTTTTTTATTGAGTTGTTTTCTTGTTTCTTTGCTTTTTTAATTCTTTATATATTCTGGATGTTAATCCTCTGTCAGATGTGTCACTGGTGAAGTTTTTTCCCACTCTGTGAATTTCATCTTCCCTTTTATGATTATTTCTCTTGCTGTACAGAAGCTTTTTAGTTTAATGAGGTCCCACTTGTTGATTGCTGACCTTAATTCCTGAGCAACTTCTGTCCAATTTAGAAAATCATTTCTTACAACTATTGTAAGTTACTACCAATATTTTCTTCTAATAGTTTCAGCGTTCCCAGTTTCACATTGAAGTCTTTGACCCATTTGGAGTTGACTTTTGTGCAAGGCAAAAGATAAGGATCTAGTTTCATTCTTCTACAGGTAGAGATCCAGTTTTGTCAGCACCATTTACTGAAGATGCTTTCATTCCTCCATTGTGTGTTCTTGGCACCTTTGTCAAATAGCAGGTGGCTGAAGTTGCATGTCCTCAGGTTTGGATCTTCAATGATGCTCCATTGGTCTATATGTCTGTTTTTGTGCCAGTACCGTGCTGTTTTTTGTGATTACAGCTCTGTAGTATACTTTGAGATCTGGTATAGTAATCCCCCCAGCATCGCTCTTTGTACTCAGGGATGCTTTGGCTATCTGGGGTCTTTTTTTCTTCCATATAAATTTAAGCATGTTTTTTTTTATAATTCTGTGAAGTATGGCATGGGGATTTTTATTGGGATTGCACTGAATTGTATATTGCTTTTGGTAGGATGGTCATTTTCACAATATTATTTCTTCCAATCCATGAGCATGGGAGGTCCTTCCATCTTCTGATGTCTTCCTCAATCTCTTTCTTTAAAGATTTAAGATTTTCATTGTAGAAGTCTTTAATATCTTTGGTCAGGTTTATTCCGAGATATTTTATTATTTTTTTGCAGCTATTGTGAAGGGGAGTGTTTCCATGTACTCTTTCTCTAATTGCTTGTTATTGGTATATAGAAAGGCTACAGACTTTTGCAGCTATTGTGCTTGGGATCATTTCCCTGTACTCTTTCTCCAGTTACTTGCTATTAGAATATAGAAAGGCTACTTATTTTTGTAGACTGATTTTATAACCTACCACTATACTGAAAGTGTTCATAAGTTCTAGAAGTTTTCTGGTAGAACTTTTGCAATCTCTTGGGTATTGTTTTCTCCCCCTATGGAAAAGCCTTTGAGAGGGAACCAACACTGATTCTAACCACTCCAATAGCTATCAAAGTGCCTGAAAACAAATTCTGGGTCCATCACTCTCAAGTCCAGCCTTGGCAGACAAAAAGAAAATGAAGAGGAACTCAATAGAGGGATGCTTTTGGAAGTTCTCATCAAGAAATTCCAATGAACTCTGATATGAACACTTGAAATTTTCCCTGTTTTGACTTTGTCTGGCTCCCTGTCTAGAACTTGTAATGCTAACTGCTCTTGCCTTTGCTTCTTCTTCACATCTTCTAGGCACCAGCAAAGGACTTTATTTTCTCCCTACAGTTAAGAGTTATGCAATTTGGGAGTCTTTAAGATAGACCCACTGAAAGGGTACCCCAATGGCCTTACCCTGAGTCCCTGTTCAGCATGGAAGAAGCCAGAGCAGCCTGTGTCCTGATTCCCTATGGGCAATTTGGATAACCTCTTCAGGGAATACTGAGATAAGAATAGGAGGTAGGTGGGGCTGGAGAGATGGCTCAGCAGTTAAGAACACTGTTTTTTGTAGAAGACCTGGGTTTGAATCCCAGCACCAACATGGCAGCTAACAACTGTCCGTAATTCCAGTTCCAGGGGATCCCACAGCCTCTTCTGTCCTCTGCTGGCATTGCATGACATGGGTGCACTTACCTGCATGCAGGCATAACACTCATACCCATAAAATAAAAATAATAAATAAAATATTTTTTAAGAGAGTAGGAGGTAAGAATTGGCTATGCAATTAGGGAAAAAAAAAAAAACCAAAGAAAAGTAACCAGTTTCTTGACTAAAAATCAAAATGTCCTTGGGCCTCTTAGCAACTTACTCTGTTCCAAAGGCCAAAAAATGTCAAAAGTATTTGGGAGTTCTTATCAAAACCCTAAAAAATTTTAGGGTTAACTCTTCATAGGGGGGAATGTTAGAGTAGCAAAAAGCCCCATAAAAAAAGAGAAAGAATATATGAAGTTGTTCAGGAAAAAGAGATGGAGAGATATGGGAGGAGTTGGAGGGGAGGGAGTGGGCATGGATTTGATCAAAATACCTTATATGCATGTATGAAATTCTCAATAATTTTTTTAAAAAATAGAACGCACCTGGGGTAGTTACAGGTTGCTACATATTAATCAATAGCTTTCACTCATGACTAAGAGTCTGTAATATTAGAATTAACCTACCCAAACCAAAACATCAAAAGAAAAAGCAGCCACTCCAGAAGAAGGGGAATGTTGGACCCTGACCACTCTCCAAGAAGAGAAAAAGCAAAAGAGTGTAGACTTGGAGGCAGGTAGAAATAAATATTAACCCTATTCTTTTGTTTCCCGGTACATGACCTTGAACTTCAGTTTCTCTAGTTAGTGAGATGAAATCAGAAACTGTATAGCATCCAATACTCAATGACTAATTAATAATGCAAAGATGATCAAAAATGCTAGCTAACTACATGTAAGGTTCCAATAGTAATGTGACTCTGATCATTAGCTTAAGATTTTGATTATACACACCCCTACTTTATGTCAACATAGTTATTACAACATTTTTATTAATTCTCTGAGGATTTCAGTCACACTATGTCAACATGTTTGTGTCTGGCTTAAATCATTGAGAAGATTTACAGACTGTCCATGTGGAGAGTGTGCTCCCAAATTTAGCACTGCTTGGGCTAGATGAGTTTTTAAATAAGTATTTCTAGGAGTAGGTATTCAGAGTGTTAATATTTATTTTTACTGAAAATGTGGAAATGAGTGATTTTATCAATTTTTTGACCTAAAATTGTAAGGTTATATGAAATAATTTTCAAGTTCATTAGTAAATTTGCTATGAAAATATAGAATATATGAATTTTAAGCCCTTGTAATCCACCTTGCATTATGAGCTCCATTATTTAATTCCATCTCTCTGAGGATCCCTTTTGATACATTTCCACCTGTCAATTTTGTTCCTGTTCCTGTTTTGAAATAACCACTGCCAAGTTCATTATATATGTTGATGGAAAAACACTTAAATCTAAGTGACAATTTATATTTCTTTTTGAAAAAATAAATTTAGTAAAAAGTCAAAATAAATCTTTGATGAAAGGGTGCTTGTGAAATGGCTCAGTAGTTAAGAGCACTTACTGCTCTTGTAAAGAACCTACGTTTGGTTCCCAGCACCCACATGGTGGTCTACAGCCATCTGCAACTCTAGTTCCAGGGGATCTGGAGACTTCTTCTAGCCTCTTCAGGTACCAGGCACACACATGGTGTACATACATATGTACATGCAGGCAAATGTACACATAAAAAATTTAAAAAGCAAATCTTTTTATGAAAACCATTTTATTTATTAAATGATGTCATAACTTATTTGCCACTTGCCATTGCCATAATGAAACCCGGAAAATAAAGATATCCATGTGATCCATTCACTTGAGTTTAATTCTGCACAATATATTATTTTAGCAACTTTTAACATGTGACTAATTATTGAATTGGGACTTCTTTTAAGCTACAGTTTTCTATATTTTGATATAGACGTGGTGGTTTTAATGTTTGTTTTTATTGAGTTCTTGTGCATTTTGTACAATATATCTTAATCATATTTAGAGTCCCTCCTCCATCTGCACCCACCCATAGTCCCACACACATAGTTCCTGCATTCTGTCATATATTTTGAGGCCTATCCAACTAAGCTTTTGTACCCAGATGTCCTTGGTTGCCAGTTCTTCCAATGGAATCTAGTTAGCCTATCTAAAGCCACACCCTTAGAGAAGATAAACCCTCCCTCACCCAACAGTCTTCTGTTGCCAATAGTTCCTTGGCTAAGGCTGCAGCCTGCTGCCCACTTCCCCAGTTCTATGCTGGGTTTCTGTCTTATTTAGTCCACATAGGTCTTGTCACGCTGTCATTATTTGCCTCAAGTTCATATGAGCAAGTTCCCAGAGGCCTGAAGGCCTCGGTTACCTTATTTTCACGCACCAACCCTGACTCTTAGAATCTTTCTGCCTCCTCTTCCTCAATGGTCGCTGAGCCATGGGTGGGTGAAGTTTAATATAGGAGTTGTATCCAGGTACACACACCCTGCAGTCTCTTATTCTCCACAACTTGGTCATTTGTAGACTTCTGTGTGCATCACACTCTGTTGTGTGAGGAAGCTTCGCTGGTGAGAGTTGAGAGATGCATTAATATTTGCTCTACCCCCGTTCTACTATATTCTATGAGCCTTAGGTGTAGAGCTTCCACTGTAGATGTGTCACTTAGGACTGGGTATCATCTCTCAGACATAAATTCTCTGCATGTGATCAGAGCTTCTGCTAAGTACACTATGATTTGGGAGTTCTACCTGAATTTTAGATTGTGCACCACAAAAGTAAGCATATCATTATTTTGACCAAATGATGGATAGCTCGTTATTCATGGTACTGAAGCAAGAGCTGTCATACCTTGTCCCCTTGTCGATGGTTGCAACATGATTCTCACGAATGCCACGACTTGAGGGTGAATACTGCAGAGGTTTAGTTTATCCATATTATCTGTGTGTTAGAGTTCACGCACGTATGTACAGGAGCACTTAGTGCTAAAGGGCTAGAACAATTTGGATGTCAATCTTTGTTTTCTATTAAAATGCGAGGTAAGAATCCCCTATTCTGATGGCTGATCATGCGCCAAACAGTCCCAGGCCCTGTTTCTTTTCAGTTACATTTCAATGAAGAAAACTTTGAAAAACTTTCTATTACTCTGGAACATAGTCCAGACTGCTGAAGGCTGAGGAGCTATAGATTCCTCGTCTGCCCCACTTCAGTTCTTAGCTTTACCTTCCCAAGCCATCACGTTCCAGCCTGCTGTCTAGGTATTTCCTCTGAACTAAAACATCCCATCATGGAGGTAGTGGCCTCAGGAAGCTAAGGAAACATAAAACTCAAATCTCAGAAGTTCCTAAAGCTTACAAGATTTACAAAGTCCCTCCCGAGGTTACACAAGCTGTAACAATTGTTTAAGATGGCGGGCATTTTCCATGGAGCTGTCTGCAAGCTGTACAGAGAGGTCCAGGGATGCAGTTTTATGAGTTGTTGCCCATGCTAGGGTGGGCATTTCAGCGATGCAGCTGCCTTTGAGTTATCCATGCCCCTGTAAGTAGCCCCTCCCCAACATTCCTGAAAGTGACCCCAATAAACTCACAGGTCACTAAACCAGAGATGAATGGAATTGTTTGTTTGGTCTGTCACCAGCATACTATTTGGACTGAACAGCCATTTGCTCACCTGAAGCCTGTCCCTTCCTCTCCTTCACCTGCAGGTCTCACTAGTTCTGAAGTCTCTGCTTAAATAACATTTCATTCCAATTTGCCGGATTTGAAAGACTAAGTGGGTTAACTATGAGTTTCTAAAAGCCTAGTTAAGCTCTATAATTGTTCCTTTAGTAATGAACAGTTTCATTCCCAAGCTAGTAGGAAGCAAGAATAAAGAGAAGGTATACATGGACTCCTTCAATACTTTCCGTTTTCACCTCCCAGCTCTATTTACCCAGACAACAACATCAAGGAAACAAGGACTAAAAACAAAGATGACAATCAACAACATACAGCTTCCAAAAATAGGGTCTGCCACCGATGAGCCAAGAAACACATCAGCTCTCCTGGGTGATCAGGACTGTCTCCATGAACCCACAGACGGGAAACCATCCAGACCTGTCTATCTCTCTTACTCGCTCCTCCTGGGTCTCCCCACATAGTGCCAAGCCCACAGCTTCCTGTTCTGCATCACAACACCTGTGAGACCTCTTTTGAAGATCTCTCTTGGCCTGACTTGTGTTTATCACTTGTAGTTGATGCCCTTTTCTGACTTTCAACTCATTCCCATGAGTGACAGGTGTCTGTGTGCACCTGTTCTGTTGATTCTAAATGCATTACAGCTTTATAATTTCCATATGCAGTGTTTGCCACTCACCAGGGATGTCTTTTTGCTACTTCTGAAATAACTGCTCTTATAAATAGGGAAGTGGGAAGAGGCCTACACTAAGTTGAGGACTACATTCAAACCAAAATCTCCAACCTACACGATCTTGTATTTTCTTTTCAAAATTTATTTCTACTATATAGAGATATATACATATACGTGTATGTCATGTGTATAGGTGTATGCACATATGAATCCATGCCTGTACAGTCTAGAAGAGGATGTTACATCTCTGAGTCACAGATGGTTTTCAACTGCCTGACATGGGTACTAGTGACCAAATTTGGGTCCTCTGCTGAGCTGTATGTGTTCTCAACTGCTGAACCATCTCTCTATCCCAAATGGTTCTTATTTTCATATTAACAGACAGCTTGATAATAATTTGTCTATTATTTTAATTATTTCTCTTACTTCCTCTCTAGGAGTCTGTACATCTCACAAGCCTTGATAGTTTCTTTCTAGTTCATTGTTTTATCTTCACTGATTAGAACACAGTAGATTCTTAATGCATGTTATAATTTCACAATTAAATGACTCCCACAGGCTCATATGCTGAACACTTGGTCTCCAGCTGGTGATGCTCTTTTGGGGGGTTGCTGAGCCTTTAGGAGGTAGAATCTGCTGGAGGAAGTGGGCAGCAAAGGGGTGGGGGTTGAGATCTGTATAGCCTGGCCCTGCTTCCTGTCTTGGTGCTGCTGCCTGATCCATAAAGATGTGAGCGAGCAGTCTAGTGTTCCTGCTGCCAAAGCTTCAAGCCTTCCACAACCATGCTTGCCCTTTCATGATGAAGTATACCTTCAAAACATGAGCCAAATAAATCCTTCCTCTCCTACGCTGCATCTATCAGATATTTTGTCACAACTATAAGAAACAACTAAAACAATTAATGTTTATTAAACAACTAAATGATGAAATAAAACTGGGGAGAAGGAAACGAGAGTGGGAAAAGAAAGCCCTGGGTTAAGTCACCTGCCATGGGCCTCTCTCCCTGACAACTCTTGCTGTTTTACTTCATGATTGAATTTTGACTTCCTTCTCATGGGCTAGTGTGAGTCTCCACTGCTGAAGGAAATCAAGTCAAAAAGTTTGTGCATGGAGAAAACACTGTAAAATACTGGTTTTCAAATTCATTTAAAATAATTGAAACATAAAGACAGAAGTGCTTTCGGAATAAGTCACTCATTTTTTATTTGATTTCTTTGTCTTATGTTTGAGTTTTAAACTCGTTTTGCTAGTATTGGGCATAAGAATTTCATCTGGGCCTTTGTTTTTGGATTTTGTTTTTTACTTAGTTATTTTTATAGTGTTTGTTGATTTTGTAGTACTGAGGACTGAACCAAGTGCCTCATGGATGCTAGGCAAGTTCTCCACCATTAAGTCATATCCCCAGGCTTTTAAAATTTTTTTTTGTTTTTCATTTTGGAGACAGGATCTTGCTAAGTTCCAAGGGTGGCCTTGAACTTCTGATCATCTTTTCTCACACTCCCAAGTAGCTAGGTCCACAACCATGCACCACCAGTACTGGTTTCTGTTTTTTATCGTTGGTGGTTGTTTTATGTCTTTAATTCATGGTTAAAAAATATTTGGAAGGCTGGAGATGGTTCAGTGGGTAAAGTGCTTGCTGTGTAAGCATGAAGACCAGACCAGAATTCAGTTTCCCAATATCCCAATACTTGCATAAATGAAGGATGGGTATGCCAGTACATCTGTAATCCTAGTACTTGGGAGGCAAAGACAGGAGCTCATTGAAGCAAGCGTGCTAGCCTGACTAATTGAATCAGTGAGTTCCAGGTTCAGCCAGAAACCCTACCTTGATATATAAAGTAGAGAGCGATCAAGGAAGCCAACCCATATCAACTTCTCCCCCCGCCCCCGCCCCGCACACACATGCACTGTGGTGGTTTGAATGAAAACGTCCCCCATAGGCTCCAAGTATTTGGGCATTTTGTCCCCAGTTGGTGATGCTGTTTTAGGAGGTCTTAGAAGGTGTGGCTATGCTGGAGGAAGCACGTCACTGGGGGTGGGCTTAGAGAGTTCTTAAGCCTTGCCAGATCGGAGTCACTCTCTTGCCTCCTGTGCCTGCTTGAAGATGTGAGCTCCCTGCTTTCTGTTCCAGTTCTAGCCATCTCCTGCCACTATCCCTCCCCATCATGACAGACTGTAATTCCCCTGGAACTATAAGCTCAAATGAACTCTTCCTTCTATAAGTTACTTTGGTCAGTGTTTCTATCACAGAAACAGAAACGTAATTAATACACCCTTACTCTCCACCACATGCACCTGTGCACTTGTGAACATGCATACACGCATGCATGCACACCACACACACATGCATAAACAAAAATATGATGTGTATGATCATCAGTTGTAGATAGTAGAGCCCTCATTCAATATGTATTTCAAATAACTCAAGGGAACTATAGACACCTTCTTCTAATGGAGAGTCAAAATTACTGTCAGTGGCCTAGGATGAGTGGGGATGACGAGGCCTATCACTCAGGAACCCCAGACTGCCTGTCTGGGTCTTCTCACCTCTGAGAATGTGGAACATAAAAGCATGAATTGAGCAACAGGAAATTAAAGCTGAAGCTAAGATGTTATCACTGAACTCATTTCTAAGAGTTTCAGACAATAAGCTGATCTAAAACCCAGGAAAAAAATGTTTGTGAGTGTAAAACATCAAACTGAGTTGCAAGAGATACTCTTCACAGGAGTCTAAAAATAAGACAGAGTCAGGCTCATTATGGGATGCTAATGTCCAGCCCGGTAGACTGCTGAGTGTTGGAAAGGCAGGCCTTGTAGTATACAGGGAAGGAGCCAAACCACTGCATCCCGAGGACTGTGGGTCAGCTCACACTCTATGCCAAGATGGGCACCTCCATGCACTGAGTAAGTCACCCAAATCTAAATTATGGCTCTACTTAGGGATTAAGCCAGAAATGAAACAAACTGATGAAGTGTAGCAGAAAAGATTGCCATAGACTCAAAGATTTCTCTGCCCATTAATTCTGTTTTAATTAGCTTGAGAGGCAATTTTACAAGATGACTAAAGGCACAGGCTCTGACACGAGAGTACTTTATTTGAATTTGATATTTATTGCTCACTATTTTTTTTTACCTTTCTGACCCCTTTCTGAGCTTTGGACACTTCAAATGCAATATTGAAGTGGCAGTGTTTTTAGTAGTCATGTGCTCTGAGGCTTAAGTCAAATCAGGTGCCCAGCATACCCAGCACACTCTGTGGCACACAGTATGTGCTTAATAAACAACAGTTGCTATTGTATCACTTATTTTTGTGAGTTTATGCATGTGTGCAGGAACCATCTACCCTGGTTTGTTCCTCCTCCTCCCCTCCTCCTCCTCCTCCTCCTCCTCCTCTTCTTCTTTCTTCTTCTTCTTCAAGTCAGGGTTTGTCGTTGGCTTGGAACTTACCACATAGTCTAGACTTGGCAGGTCAGGGTGCCCCAGGGATCTGCCTGTGTTTTCCTCCCCCACGTGCTGGGATTAAAAGTATGATGCAGCAGTGTGCCTGGCATTTTTATGTCGGTTCTGGGGAAGTGAGCACTTTACCAACTGAGCTT
This sequence comes from Nannospalax galili, assembly GCF_000622305.1. Lineage (NCBI taxonomy): Eukaryota > Metazoa > Chordata > Mammalia > Rodentia > Spalacidae > Nannospalax > Nannospalax galili. Next base: position 1,062,072 of record NW_008349083.1, on the reverse strand, counting down.
TCTTCCCAAGCCTATGTCATTTCCCCAAGCCTATGCTATGTTGTGTGTTTATTGTTTGAAAAGAATGGTACTTGTCTTCATAATACAACCATGCAGATCAAACTGTGCCCCACGTGAACCTAATAATTGATTGAAGCAGGTCAACATACCAAATTAATTTATTTAAAACATTTCCCCGAATAGTTAATTCTGTGAACAAATAATAATGACAATTCAAGGAATGGGAACATTTTGCTGGCCTTGGGCCAGGCCAAAGGAATAAGAAACTCTACAAATTTGCAAAATGATATTCATCACAACTAATGATAAAAATGCAAAATTCAGGCCAGGGAGGTGCTCAGTGGATCAAGGCACTTGCCTCCGCGCCTGATGACCTGAGTTTGATCCTCAAGACCCACATGATGAAAGGAGAGAAGTGATTCCTGGTCATCACTCTCTGACTTCTCTGTGTGTGCTATGGTGCACACTAACACATACACAATAAATAAATTTATTAAATATGTTAAAAATGTAAAATGCATACCATTTGGGAAGAAATGTGGGTTGTACACAGAGACACATCCATCTAATAGAGACATTTCTGCTCTTCAGTCTTTGGAAAAGACTGGTATTTGTTCTTATTTAAGAAGATATTTCTTTACATCCTAATTTTTATTAAAAAAAAACAAACAAGTTTATTTCACATACACACACAGTTTTGTGAAGCCAACAAAACACAGCATACAAAGGTGACAGAGTACAGGTCTGACACTTTGTATTTCAGTCTTGACATCATAGGCAGTTATTTTGCAAATGGATTTAAAAAATAATTACATGAATCAAAACTCTATTTACTTTCTTATATCAGTATTGATTTCACCTCTACTTATCAAATTTATATTCTGCCTCTTTAATCGCCTGCCTCCCCAATGCCTCTCACTAGCTGAGCTCGGCTTACATCTATATATCACAGAACTGCTCAGCTTTGAACATAGAAGCAGGGACTGCATTCATTTGCCTACCTCTGTTTCTCAGTAGACCCACTCCTGACACCTTTTGGTTCATCCTAGATTTATTTTATTTGCTTCATTAGCAAATGATTGCATGACACTTGCTTTCTGCAAACTGATAAATGGCCCTATGCTTGGTGGCATTGAAAATCACAAATATTGACTGACAGCTAAGATTGGAAGGAGCATCAAAAGAATCTGATAGAAGGGACTGTGTGTTTTCCACTGAGATTCCTTGTGGTTCCACAAGGAAAAGAATAAAAACTACCAAAGGTCAGCATGTGAGGGAGCCTGAACATAGAGTAATATGTAATTCTTTTCACTATACTTTCATTGCATGCATATGTGTGTAGTGTGTGTGTGTGTGTGTGTGTGTGTGTGTGTGTGTGTGTGTTGGCAGGTGTGTGTGCATCTGTCCATGGTCATCAGTTGTGGTCAGCAGTTGACATCAAGTGTCCTTTGCCATTGCAGTCCACCTTGTATGTTGAGGTAAGGTGTCTTACTGAACTCGGAGGCTGCAGATGTGGCTAGTCTAGACAGTCAGTTTTCTCCTGGGGAGCCTCTGCTTCTGCCTCCTGCAGGATGGTATTGAAGACAGGTTGCTACACACACCTGGCATTTACGTGGGTGCTCAGAATGTGAATTTTGTCCTTATATTGTTCAACAAGTGTTTTATGTACTATGCCATCATCCCAGTCCCTTGCAAGTATATTGACCCCTTGTATATTTTATTGGAGTTTATTGTGCCTGAAATTATTTTAAAATAAAAAATGTTTGAAAGAATAATGATGCACACAATTTTAAAGAATGAAGTCTCATACCCTATGAACCAGGCATGTTTAAAACATATTCAACTCTGCCTAATGAGTCGCAATTAAGAGCTAAATAATTTCAGAGTCTTCGAAGCCAGCAACAACTAAATAAAATACAATAAGATAGAAAAGGAAACATAACATACAATATTTCAACAGACTTGGCCTTTAGCACAACTCTAGCAATGATCAAAAACTCTAGTTTAGGCTGGGCCAAAGGCTCAACTAGTAAAGTGCTTGCCTTGTAAGCATAAGGACCTGAGTTTGAGTCCCAGAACCTATGTTAAAAAGACTGGTGTGGTGGTGTGCACTTGGAATCCCAGGGCTTGCGAAGTAGAGACAAGAAGACCTCTGGGGCTTGCTGGTCAGCTAGCCTACCCTACTTAGCAAGTTTCGGGCCAATGAGATTCCCATCTTAAAAAAAAAAAAAAAACCCTGGATGAAGGATTGGCAAGATGGCTCAGAGAGTAAAGGAACTTACTCCTAAGCCTAGCAACCTGAGTTTGATCCCCAGGACCCACATGGCAGAAGGAGAAAACCAATTCCCGCAAGTTATCCTCTGACCTCCACATGTTCTGTTGCACATGTGTGGTCCTCCAAATACATGTACTCTCACAAAAAATAAATAAATGTAATAAAATGAAAAATAAGAAGGTTGGAGCTGGAGAGATGGCTTGGTGGTTAAGAGCACTGACTGCTCTTGCAGAGGACCCAGGTTCGATTCCCAGCACCCACATGGTGGCTACGAATGGTCCTTAACTCCAGCTCCAGGGGACTCCAAAACCCTCTTCTGACCTCCATGGCATTGCACAAAATGGATGCACTCACAAACATGCAGGCAATACACTCATACACATAAAATAAAAGCAATAAATAAAAATTTTAAAAAATAAGACGGTTAGATAGCTCCTGAAGAGTGATCCCTGAGGTGTACACACACACGCACACACACACACACACACACACACACACACACACACACACCACACACACACATTAAAATATCATCTTGACTTGTTACCAGGGGAATGTCAGATGAAAGATGCCCAGCGTAAGTCACACATCAGCTGCCTCAATAGTGTCACAATATTTTGCTCTGGTTATTGGACATCTTAATCATCTGTTTTCTCTCTGAATCCCATCAGACACCAGCAGCCCACTTCCAGGCCATCCAAGAAGGAAACCGCACTTGAGGACAGGAGCATCATCAGTGGTAAACACAACAGGTGGTGGTGATGTGCAGGAGGCTGGGCAGATCCTCCACAATGCCTCTTCATTTCTCATTTACTTCCTGTCATGACACTTCCTGGCTTTCCTCCTGAGACAATAACCATTATCCTCACAGTATATCGAGGTTTCTGGAAAAATCTACCAGAAAGTTGCTCTCCTGGGCCATCTCCCCTGGCGGTGAGTTTATGGAGGAATACATTTCATATTTGTAATGTTATTTCTGAGGAAAAACTACTCTATAGACATTTAATTTTCCCCTCATGGTTCCCCAAGAGAGACACAAGCTGGGAAACTATAAAATAGAATAAGAGAAATGGAGACATTGAAATAATCACATGCTTTTGTTTCCAACACCCTGACCTATTTTTACAAAGCTAAAGAAAGAACTAGCTCTTTCTGGCTAAGTAATTCCAGGGGACTTTTCTCAGTGTACTGGTAATACAGAGTGTAAAGTAGTTCTCTTTATTCTTTGGAGGAAGTTTCAACCTTTTTAACTTAAAAAATGCATTGCAAGTTCTTCAATTCTCAAACAATCTTGTCTTTTGATAATTTGCTAATGTCAGCAGCTGGCATACCTTCCGCTCTAGGCATGTGGGCGGGATCAGCATCGTTTCCAAGATTTCTGGGTCTTTGGAAAGTTTTGAAAAATATAGAGGGCACAGCATGACCTTTCAAATCAGGCGAATAATTGCCTGATTATATGAAATGGTCCCTCTGTGAAGAAAGAAACTGGGAATAATGGAACATAATTTGGGTATCTTAAAGAGAATATAATGTGGGCTGCAGAGATGGTTCAGCGCTTAAGAGCACTGGCTATTGTTGCATGGCAGCTAACAAATGTCTGAAACTCTAGTTCCAGGAGATACGACACCCTCTTCTGTCCTCTACCAGCAGAGCACGACACAGGTGAACTTACATACATGCAGGCATAATACACATACACATAAAATAAAAATAAATAAATGTTTAAAAGAGAATATAATGTAATTTATTCCAAAGAATACATTGAAAACATACTATGAAGCATTCCAGATTATTCATGAACGGGGCATAGAAACATCAGAGATGCTGAAATTTCAGTGTCATTTGAGGCTTCATTTTCTTTCTTTCTTCTCCCTGGCTATGCATCCTCTTGCCACAAAGTCATTGCATATTACGTTTTCAGTAACACACAACAATACTCTATTGGAGTTCATCTTTATTCATTACTTTCTTGAATCTGTATTCAAGAAAATCTTCCTGGAAATTTACAAGAGTGAACCGACACAGGTCACTGTGCTGCAGTTACCAACTTGACACACCTGGGAAGGGGAACCTCAACTGAGGCGTTTCCTCCATTGACTTGGCCTGAGGCCCTGTCTGTGAGGCATTTTCATGATTACTGAGTGATGTGGGAGGGCCCAGCCCACTTTGGGTGGTGCCATTTCTGGGCAGGTGGCCCTGGGTTATATAAGAAAGCAGACTGAGCACAGGTCAGCGAACCAAGCCAGGAGGCAGCATCCTCCATGGTCCTCTGCCTCCAGGTTCTTGCCTTGAGCTCCTTGGCTTCCCTCTGTGATGGACTGTAAGCTGTAAAGTAAAATAAACTTTACTCCTCAAGTTGGTTTTGATCAGAGTTTTATCATAGCAATAGGAAGCAGACTAATAGTCACATTTATTAACATATTAATTACATAAGCAGTCAACAACTGACCTGTGTGTCATGACACTGTGGATATAAGAATGCACAAAATAAAGACTTGTAGTCATCTGATGAGGTATCCATAGAAATGAACTGTCTTCTAGCACAGTCACTGCTGTGACAGACACATACACTGGAAGCAGCATAACAGTGGCTGGGGAACCTGACTGCCTGGATTCAGTCCTGCTGTATGATTTCAGTTGACTCATCCTTCCTGGGACTCAGTTTCTTCATTTGAAGAATGGGAATGATGATAATACTATGCCTACTTTGTAAGTTTATTTTCTGATTAAACATGTAAAGTGTTTAGATAAGGCTCTACATCCAGCTGAGTTTATTCTCCTGATCAATGCAGTGAATGTTCATAAGAGTGCAATGAATGACTAGTTCGACTCAGAGAATTTTCAGAAGACCTGAATATTGGTTACTTTTCTGTTGCTGTGAGAAATACCATAGCCAACAGCAACTTGGGGAACAAAGGGTTTATTTCAGTTAGAATACAGTCAGTCATCAAGGGATGATTGCAAGGCAAGACCCAGGAGGCAGGAACTGAAGCAGAGACCATGGAGGACACTGCTTACTGGTTTGCTTCTCTTGGCTTGCTCAGCTGCATTTTTTATACAGTCCAGGATCACCCTCCACGTTGACCTCATTCCTCCTACATCAATTACCAATTAAGAAAAATGCAAAATGCCCCACAGAGCAGCCCACAGGCCAATCCCTTGAGGGAAATTCCCCAACTGAGGTTTATCTCTTCCCAGGCGAGTCTACTTTGTGTCAAGTTGGCAAAACCTGATACTAGAATTGCATTTTGAAGGATACACCTTTACAGACAACACAGACAACGCTCACATATATCTTGACTCCCATATATCTTGAGAATACCATAGACATTTCCAGATTTCAAATTACCAGCTGGTTACAACTATCTAAGTTTAAATGTCAACCCAAAGCTCTTTGGCTTAAGAGCATATCCTTCCATGTGCCTTCCACAGAGGATATGTATTCCGATTTCAAACGCTTCTGAGAAGTCAACCAAGACGAGGACAAAAAGATGTTCACTAGTTTCTAAGGCAGGGAGTTCTGCCAGTGCATGTTGAGTGATGGAACTGGATAATATCCTTTTAAAAAGAAGGGGCACACATAGATCAGCACGTGAAGAAAAGAAAACTCTTTCACCAGGTTTGCTTGGGATGGGACAAGGGAAATGGCACAATGGCTGTGATGAAGATGAAGATGAGGTTGAGGCCGAGCAGAACACTTCAAGAACTGTGGAGAAACATCCTCCATTCCCATCTGAGGGAGAGCGTTCTCACTAACAGGCCATGGGTGCCACGCACATGAGATACAGACAGAGGGAGACAAAAGTGTGATGGCTAATCATTTTCAATTTGTCTAGATTTAGAATCGCCTAGGATCCCACATCTGAGCGCCTCTATGACGGTGTTTCCAGAGAGGTTTAACTGGAAGACCCATGTTGAATGTAGGGGGCACCATCCCATGGACTGAGGTCACTTGGACTAAATAAAACTGGAAAAAGAAGGAAAAGAAAGAAGCAAAGCTCTCCGACATTTTGCTGAGTGGACAGAGGATCATGCCAGTCGTGGATTTTTATCAAGTAATTAAAGAAGAGTCCTTGATTAATGAAATGCAGAGGGAAACTCCTTTAAACTGGCGATGGAAGGCAGAGATTATTGCAACATTTTTCTCTGGTCAAAACAAAGCAAATGGCTATCGCAGTACAGGTTGCGTTTTTGTTATTCACATTGCTGCCCATTACTGACAAATTTTCAATACTCACAGATTTATTCTGGCCTATTAAAAGCCTCAAAGCAACCAGGAAGTGTTATAAATATTTGAACAGAGAGCCGAATGCTTCAAATGCTGAATAAATCATTGCAACGGGAGCCAGTGCTCCAACAGTGTCAGTACAACGTGACTGCCCTTGGTTCAGAGCCAATTGTGGTGTACTCACCCTTCATGAATCTGGTGCTGTAATATCCTTTGCAAGCAGGGAAAAGCTCCGTTTTTCACTTCAAAAGGTTATTTCTCATCTTGAAAAGTAATATTTGTGAGGACAGTAAATCAATTTGTTTCCTAATAATTGGAGTTCTACAACCACCCTTGCTGTTCACGTAATAATGAGCTAACTTCATACTGAAAGTGGACCCCCTTAGTAACCTTCAGGCTAATAAGAGCTCTTTTTCTAAGGGGCTCATGCGAATGAGACCTAAGTCATCGAGAACTTGAGTCTTTCCAGGGTCATCCACTCTCTCCACTGTTTACACCTGGAAGTTTCAGATGCTTGAATTTCTACACAGCCAGAACACAGGCAAAGTCCTCTCTGACTGTTAACCTTCACCCAGAATCAGGTTCAACTCAGCATTCTGTTTCAGTTGCTTGAGATTTTTCCATCAAGACTTGACTGTTTTATTATCTATATTCCCAACTCTTCAAGCTGCCCCTATTTTGTTGACTTAGCTGCTTATGTTTTTACAGCAAGAGCCTTACCCACTCACCTGTCTCCCTAGTCCTGTTTGGCACTTCATGTTCATTACATCATTCATTCTTGATGACTGGAGAGATACGTGCTCCAATCTCTATATTACAGATGCTACAATTGTGATTTACAGACTGAAAAATTTTTCAAGATTTATTTTGAAACAGAAGCTGACCTCAAAATGGGGAGGGAGGTATTAATGAGTGGCAAGTTGGCCAAGACCATTACAATATGATTGTCTCCTTGCACTGGGCCTTCTTCACTTCCTGTGGCTTTTACCATTCAGTTGTTTAAAACTGGTGATTGCCAGGTGGCACAGGGCTGAGATAAAAGCAAATAAAGGAAAAATCACAATGTTATATCTGAGACTAGAAACAGGCTCTAAATGCTAAGCAGTCTGAGTTTGGCCTGTATCTGACTCTCTGTGAATGTGAACTACTTTCTATCTTTCTCTCACTCTATGAGGATCCTGTGTGACAATGCTCCTGCTTCTTCTGCTAGTCAAGACAGGAAATGCACCCTGCTCTGCATGGTGTTGTCTCCCAGAGGCTCGATCCTCTGATGTCTTCCTCAAGAGTCTGACATGTAATGGCTCTTTCATATATGCCTTCACTGAACCCCCTAGATGGGAGTCTGCCTCTTCTCCTTTCCCCAAGACAAATTCCACAAATCTATCCAGGTATAATCTTGCAACATTCACAGCCCAATCCTTCTCTGAGAAAGAAATAAGTCCCAGCTCCTTTCTGGAGCACCAGGGAGCTCCTGTATTTAGCTAAGTTGTATCTCCTTGCCCACATCCTAGTTTAGCCAAGCAAGTAGAACACACCACATCTCATCTACAGGGTATCCAAAAAGGGCAAAGCCTTCTGAAGGAGAGAGAAGGCCAAGGAGAGTCCAAAAGCTCAAGTCTGAACATATGGACAGAGAAGAAGAATTGTTTTAAAAGAAAGCTCAAGCACCCAGGACCAGCAGGAAATGGCAATGGGTCTGGAGGCAGCACGTGGGATACAGAGAAAGGATGTTTCTGATGTGATGTTGGAGAGCAAACCTATGTGCAAGATGAGGAGCAGCCATGGTGATGCCTTTGATGCAGAAATTTCTACTGAAGAAGGATCCCATCCTCTTATTCCAGGGCTTGTGGTCAGAATCATTACGTCTTTCCACACACAGTTTACCAATTCATCTCCTCTCATCAGTGAATGTAGAGAGGCCACACAAGTCTGTACTCACAAGCAGAATCCCTGGTGCAGGGAGGTGCCTGGGGAAGCACCACTCACAGGGGCAGTAGACGCCACACAGGCTTTTCCACAGTCTGTAGTGTTTTAACTGCAGAACTTTACTAGAATAAAAGAGACCCAAGGCCCAATACAATAATAAAGAGCTTAGCATGGTGGAACCCTGAAGAATCTATTCAGCAGACAGAGAAGTCTGTGGCTTGGGAGGAGAGTGGCTCCATGCAATAGTACCTTGGAGGATCCTTTTGTAATGTTTCTCATTCCTAACCCACAGTGGATCCCCTACATCTTGATTTTGGTTATTAGCTTATGAGATACATGCCAGGGACCAACAAGATGGCTCCATGGGAAAAGGTAATTGCCACCACATATGACAACCTGAGTTTGATTTCTACTGTTTCAATAGTCTGAATGTCAAAAGGAGGGGCATAAGTGTTCCTTTATATAGATCTCCTCTCCCACCAGGGTGTCAGCACAGAATCCCAGTGAAGAAGGACTTCTCTATGGCCAGCTGAAAAGACAATATACTAATTACTTTTCTTATCGCTGTGACAAAATACTTGATGGCAGTAACTTTACAGAAACAGGGAGGGAGGGAAGGAAAGAAGGAAGGAAGGAAGGAAGGAGGGAGGGAGGGAGGGAGGGAGGAAGGAAGGAAGGAAGGAAGGAAGGAAGGAAGGAAGGAAGGAAGGAAGGAAGGAAGGAGATAGGGTTTATTTTGACTCATAGTTTGATATAGTTCATCATGGCTGGGAAGTGATGTTGCCAGGAGTGTGAGGCAGCTCAGTCCCATTGCATCCATAGTCAGGAAACCAGAATGCTGCCTTACTTTCTTTTTCTTTATTCAGTCCACATCCCAGCCCTTGGGATGATGCCATTCATATTCATGCTAAATTCTCCTTCCTCAGTTAACCCTCTCAGGAAACATCCTCACGTGCATGACCAGTCTGACGGGTGATTCTAAATCTGGTCTGGTTGACCACAAACATTAACCATCACAGGCAATCATGGCCCATCACTATTTCTGAGTAGAAAAGGACAGTTTCCCAATGGGGATTTGGGTGAGGTTAGGCCAATGGCCTTTGCTTCCTTATCTTCTAAATGGCCTCCTCAATATTCTCTTTGGAAAAAGCAAACAGCTGCCTTATGTTTCTGCGTATAATTTCAAATTCAAAGAGCGCTAGGCCCAGCTGCTGAAGTTGCTGCAGACATCTGGGGTGCCATCAAGGGCAGTGCCAGGCTGGCTGTGGTCCAGCCTCTTCCCCTTCTCAGCTTACTCCACACTTTCTTTCCCAGGGCTCATCAAACATCCTGCAACTGAAGACCAGTTCAAGTTCCCTGCCCTGGTGAAGTGTTTGCAGTTGTTTCCATAAACGGGAGAAAAGGAAGAACCACTTTTAGAAAGTATTCTGTTTATAAATTGAATGTCTCATATTAAGCAACGTTGTGATATTTCCGTGGGTCACTTGGGTCAGGTGTGATGCTGCTGAAATCTCACAAAGCACACTGGGCACCTCTAACCAATGCTTCTCTCCCTGGGCGTTGGTCATTTCAATACCTCCGAGTCTTGGAAAAAATTCCATTTGGAAATACCTCTTCATTCGTTTGACTTCCTGTTTTTCAAAGATAAGAAGCAACTAGAGGTTAAGACCAAGAAATCTGACTTTCAACCTAAAATGGAAACGTGGCTTCCTGAAATCCCTGCCTGAGAGGATTCAGCTGTGATTTTTATGGCCTAGCACTGTGTGCTGGGTTGAAGAATGTAATAAATGCAGGCGGCAATACCCCATACCAGCTTACACAATTACTTGGATTTCTGACTGCTTTCTCCTTGGGCTGTGAGAGCCCTAATTGACTCCTTCTATTAGTAAAGACATAGCCTAGGACAAAGAATATGGTCATTAACGTTGTTGGATAAACAAAGAATTTTTAAAGGGACACTTGAAATGTTTTCTTGTTTACAAACAGGATCACCTGGAATTTTTAATCCTCCTGTCTCCACATCTCCAGTGCTGGGCTTATAGCTATGAGCCACCACAATCAGTTTTATGAGGTGCTGGGGATCAAATTCAAGTCTTCATGCATACTAGGTAAATACTCTACTAACGACAATATCCCCAGGCCTGGGTCCCCCATGTAAATATTTTCAAATATGATGAAAAGAGCTGAAATACTATAAGCCAGGGGTCAGCCAGTTAGAGCCCAAGGAGCCAGTCCTGGGTGACCCCTTGTATTCTAATCATGTTTTACTGCAGAGCCACCATGCACAATGTCTCCATCTCTGTACAACAGCCACTGAATGGTCCTGATGGAGACTCTGAAGGCCCCAAAGCAAAAATAGTTACTACTATATGTCATTAAAAAAACACAAAAAACAATACTGACTTCAAAGAAATCCCTGCCTTAAGTGAAAACCAGTGAGTAAATGGTAAAAGGACACCCAATGAGACGCATCTTGACCCTGGGGAAACGGGTCTTTCACCATTTCAGGGCAATGATTTTAGCCAGTGGAGGAGCAAAAGTACATTCATGCAATGAGCAGAATATGCCTCACCAGGAGGGAACAATGAACAAATTCACAACAGTGAGCAGAGGGGACCCAGGAAGCTGCAAGTGTGGTGCTTCAGAGGCAGCAGACCAAGCAGCTCCTGGACAATGCAGTTGCCCCTCATGCCCTCCTCTGCCTGTTCTGGATGGTGACTGAGGATGGCATTGTGTGCAGCATTCAGGGTAGAGACTAGAAGGAATCTATCCAGGAACTGAATAAAGGTGTAGTCTCAGAAGTCCAAAGACTTGGTGACAGGTTATAAATATTTGATCTCTACTATATATATATACCCGTTGCACTTTTTTTGTATTTAACTGAAGACATATCGAAAGCCATGAGTACTTTATTTTTACTTCAGTCTTTAATTTGGGGGAGTGGTTCTCAGTGCAGTATTGTTTAGTAACAGGACATCTGTGTACAGATGAAGCATCAAGAGGCTCCTGTTATCTTGGGCTCTGCGTTTTAGGACAAATAGGCAGCAGCCCTTTTTTTCATTTGGTTACTGTTTGGGATGGGGTCTTGTTATCTCTGCTGAACAGTATTATTATCGTCATGGCAACTTCCTAAGTCATACAGTGCACTGGTCAGTAACAAGTCTCACCTAACAGTGCCTAACCTGGGTTCATTGCCTGTTCGTATCACATGTTCTGTGTGAGTAGGAAACCCTGTCTATTGTTGCCATTCAAGGAACTGAGCTGGCAGGTTGCAAACCTATCTTTTTCACCACCACGTAGTAGTCGCTGCTGCCTCTAACCTATCACACTCAGAAGAGTCCCAAGTCATTTTCATTTACATTTCATCAGAACCCACTTTTTCAACTCTTTCTATCAGTTCCCATAATTATAAGTGCATTCACATTAATATGCTATGTTTCATAAATGTTTCACTCAAATTCTCAGTAAACAGAGCCTTACTAACATTGACTAGCTCAAAAAATATTAATATTGAATATCTCCTGTGAGCCACATTCCTTCCTGGTTACTAGGGATACAGCAAAAAGCAAACAGAAATACTAACCTTCTGTGAGCCTTCATTGTAGCAGAGAAAGAAAGTAAACAGAGTAAACCAGTAACTTTGGAAGTAAGACATGATCAGATATGTACAGCAGTGGTGCTACGTGTTCTGGAAATACAACAAGACACAGGACTTCATAGAGAGTGCTAGGTGTCTGGAATGGAGAGCTCTGTCTGTTCTTTGAAATCTTCTCATTTGTTTCTGAACATAATACATGGCTTCAGGGCTCTGGAGACCCCTCCTTCCTAAAGTACACCAGCAAAAAGCAGATTTGTATATTCCACATGTTCTTTCTTCCAACAAAGCTTCTGAGGTATGGCTTCTAAGAGTTGGGATGCGCACAGGTCCCAGCATAGCCATCCAGTTTGCTGGGGTCCTTTCCAGTGGACAGCAAAGTCTGTAGGAAGGACAACTATATTGCTCAGACTCTGAGATACCTCCTTCAACAGAGGCCAGAAAATAAACGACCATATGCTAATGCTTTAGGATACGGTAAGGCGACAGAGAGGGAGACACTTGAACTGAAAAACACACAGAACAAACCTGGGCACATGCCTTCTGTGTGTGTGAAGAGTTTTAAGATAAGCCTGCTTTGGGCTTGGCTAGTAAAAACTACAATGTTTCCCTTCATTTATAATGAGTGACATGTTTGTAAAGAATTTTCCTAGCCTAAATTTTGGTTCTTGTTTTCTGTCTTCCTAAAATAACTCTTCTACGTTTTCTCCAAAGCCCCCCTGTGTTTCTCAGTAGCTCCCATGTGGTGTTTTAAAGCCAAATTATACTCCTTACATTCAGTAATGCCCTTCTATTTCCCCTGCCCATCTTCCCAACTTGCTATCACTCTTCATGTTAAGGTTCCCAGCAAAATGTGTGGCTAAAAAAATATCTCCCTCATAAGTGGCTTTTTCTATTAGTGTGGCTCATCCCACATTGTCAAAAACATTTAGCTGTGAGACAGTTGACTCCCCTGAAGTTCTGACTTGGTTTCAATTTGACAGTGACCTTGGGTGGATGAACCACTTTACTATTGTGACAAATAAGGTCCCTCTGGGAAGACAGGATTATTCACTTTCAACTACAGACTAAGATTTTGAGATGTCTTAGTATTTGAACAGCCTTCTGTAAGAAAATAGGCCAAACCTGTAATTATTTGAACTTGACCAGCCAGAGATGCAAGGGAAGCTGGTGTTCTGAAGATCTTTGGAGCTCATACCTCCCATCAAATCCTAGGGCACAGTTAGGGATCTTAACCTGAACTCTCAGTCCACAGGCAGATTGTCAACCCCTGGACTACCTTCTGGCCCCCAGTTCCCACCAACCTACTGTACAATAGGACTATAACAGGACTCTAAAAGAATGCTCAGCATGTGTATCAATGGCCTGTGTCTTATGGCAGGTTGCATC
>NW_008349083.1:1036228-1046099 GCF_000622305.1 Nannospalax galili | reverse complement strand
ATATCAGAGTATAAGGGCTCTAGTGGGGGGAGGGAGGCTATGGGAGGGTGCCATCTGGGAAGTGGGTGTATAGTCGAGTAAGATGGTTTGGGATGGATGTTCTGTGTGATACACACACAAAAAAAAATCAACAAATTTTTTAAAATATATTATATTTGAGAAGGAAGGACACAGGCACCAAGGATGCAAGTGGAACTTCATAATCAGATACATACAGATTAGAGATGCATGTGCCAACATCTCAGTGTTAGTAGCAAAAACAACAAGTCTTTCTGCAAGGAACAATATATTTGCAAATGAAATGGAGATCTTTTTAAAGGTTAAAAAACTCATTCAGTTTTATGTCTTACAGGGCTTATACTGAGTTCAATATTGTATAACTGTATTAACTCAACTGTGAACCTAGAAACTTGCACCCACTTGTGAAAGAGATGTACTCTTGCTCTGGAGTGTGTTACTGAATATGTTAAATCTGTAGTGAAATGCCTCTTCTAATCATGTAGTTATTAAAATTTTTTAAAAATGATAAAAAAAGAAAAATTAGGAGATGTGAAAAACATTACCATTGAAATCTACCTGATGACTTTATATCCATGCTCAGATGCCAAGGAGCTCAGAAAGTAACCAACTGTCACTAGTAATAATCAGATATATAGAGATTAGAAACACATGTGCAAACATCTTAATGTCAATTGCATTGAAAATGAATTTTTCTGTATGAAACTGTATTTTAATAATGAAATGGAGATCTTTTTTAAAGTTTAAAATCTCATTTAATTTTATGTCTTATAGGGTTTATACTGAGTACAATATTGTATAACTGCAATAATTCAACTGTAAACCTAAAAATTTACAGCCAATTTTGAAAGGGATGCAGCCTAGCTCAGAAAATTTGTTATTGAATATGTCAATGCTGTTGTAATGAAATGCTTCTTCTACATATGTGGTTATTAAATAAATAATTAACTGGGGAAAAAATGGGAAGCCAAGCAGGGGTCATTATTCTTACCCCATCATTTAATCATTCATTTTGCCCAAAATGTGTGACTGTGAGCCAGAGCAACTTGATTTTTTTCAATTAAAAATTAACTAAGTAATAAAAGAGAAAAATAAAAGCCAGAGATCCAATTTCTTTTCTCTCCAGATACTCATCTGCTGCTTCATTTGGGTTCTTATTTGAAAATTCTCATATGAAGAATGTGAATTATTATTGCAACAGTTTGTTTTTAAGCATATGAATGTTGCTAATTCATCCATTTTGAACAATTTGTAAAAGTCTAGATGAGACGTTCCAGCATTTCATGGAGCTTGTCTATGGCGTAAGGAAAGTGAGGACGGCAGCCACCTTTTCTGTTTGCAACCTGCACTACCAGTACTTTCCAGTCACACAATGGAGGGCGTGAACAAATCCAACGCATGTGGTTCCTGAGTCATTCAGAGCATCCTTGCTTGTTTCGTTGTCAAGGACAATTGCCTGACATTGTTCTGAGTTTGTATTCTATAACGAGTTGGGAAAACTGACAATCTTCTTTTGACTCATTCTCATGAAATCTGAACAATGACTCACTAGGACTTTTCTCCACCCAGACTCATGACCTAAGTATCATTAAACAGACAAAAAATAAATGCAAGGGCTTGAAAGATGGCAGCCTAAAGACAACCCCCCAGACCCACCGGTGGAAAGAAGAGAATTATGTCCCACAAGCTGTCCTTTGATCTCCTCTTGGGGGATGTGGCATGTGTATACACACACACACACACACACACACACACACACACACACACACACAAACACACAGAGTAAGTAAATATAAATGCAATTAAAAAAATTTAAAGTTAAATACTATCTTGCTTAATTTTATGAATAATACCATAGATAGTCCTATATTGACTAAAGGCATGCTGTTATTTAAATTCTGTTTTTCTACCTTCTATCACTATTATTTAAAATTAACAAATATAGTTTGAATTAGGAAGGTTGTAAGATTATCCCAAAGTTATCTGACACCTAATACATTCTCTCACAGTATAAATATCATGTTTCTTTTTTTCATTTATCCAGTTAAGTAAAAGTTCTTAACATTAAAACACGTAACATTAACAAGTCTCAAAAGTGCTATTAATTACAGCAGTTTATGTCCGGAATAGTAAATGTACACGTATATTCAAATAGCTGCAAATATGTGAAAGCATATAAGGAAAATTTTCACCTAAATATACATGTAGAGGACCGGGTAGATGGGTAAGTCAAATGCTTTTTGCGCATGCATGAGGACCTAAGTTCAATGCCCAGAACCCATGTAAAAGCGGCCAGGCATGGTGCCCTCTGCCTACAATCCCAGAGCAAGAGGGCAGAGATAAGCAGATGACAGCCTAGCCGAGTGGGTGAGCTCCAGGTTCAGTGAGAGACCCTGCCTCAGTAAAACAAGGTAGAAAGCAACTGATAAGACACTTGAGCTTGACCTTGGGCCTTTATCTGTACATTTACGCACATGAACATGCACGCAAACGTGCACACATGTAAACTCATACATAGAAACATGAATGATATATTTGAAATATGTGCTCAGTGTACAGGCAAATTTTATTCATATACAAATGACAAGTGGGAATGAAATACCTTCTTCCTTTTAGTGGCCTGGTTGTACTGCCTTGCTTGTTGACAACTTTCAGGATCCCATGACTCTACCCAAACACATTTCGGGATACCAGAAATTGTGTGACTCCTCAGCCTGCCTCATTCAACGGCTATCAATCTGGCTGATGTTGAGAGCAAGAACACATCTTGGCCAAAACACTGAGAGAGCCTTGAGTAGATTCAATCAAGAGATGAGTTTAAAGACACAAAAATGATCTATTTCCCCAGAACTTTGGATTCCCACTTTGTATTTGGATGCAGTTCAAAAAAAAATCCAGATTTTTTCCTACAAGCTTTCCCAAATTAAAAAGGCAGAAGTTCACAGTGCCTAAAGTGTCCAGCCTGGGAAAATAGAGATGTTTTCCTGAGGGCAAATTAACTGCCAAGACATAAAACAAAGGCTACAGAGCAGAGCCTGAAACTCCTAGGGAAAAGGTAATTAAAGACAAGATGAAAAGTTAAAGACAGACCAAGACTTAAATCTTTCCTAATCTAAGGGAATTTTGGTCACCAGGTATGCGCAATGTAGAGACACTGTGAGAGCCCCAGGGGCCTCGGGGATGGGTGGATATATGTCTATGCCAAAGCTGGGGAGAGGAAGACGCGCTGCATTGGGTCCCCAGTTCTCCCCAGTTCTCCCCGTGGATCTATGTTCTCCCTTGGTAGCTTTTACCTTCCTTTTTCTCTTTGAAGGAACATCTCCCCAAACTATCCTTTCTTAGATTCTATCCTACTGTTCACACTCTCCCCTTTTCTTGGCATGACTTACCTATGGATTTTTAAAGAGCCGTAGAGGAAGGAAATAAGAAATTGCTGTAAATCTATTAGGAAATACTACAAAAATGTTACCCCCCACAACACAGAGAAGATATTTAACAGTTTCAAATAAACCAAATAATAAACGGAAGTTGTAACTGCTTCAGATTAGACAGCAGAGTAAGGCTAAACCTCAAAGCCCTCCTTTACTTCTAACAAAAGAGGAAAAATGTACAAGCAAACAGAAAAGGAGCTAAAATGTGCAAGAAGAAATCTTGAGACTGTAGAAATAGTTCGTTCATAGTAAGAAAGGTTGAAAATACTAAAAATTGGTAAGGCTGAGTGTGGTGGGCAGAATTCTAAAAGGACTTCAAACTCCTACCCTGTAGTATATATGTAATGTTCTATTGGTTAATTTTCTCAGTGCTGTGATAAAATACCTGAAAAGGTGATTTAAGGAAGAAAGAGTTTATTTTGGTTCCCTGTTTAAGAAGAGACACAATCCTCCATTGCAGTACACAAGGCCCAATGGAAGGGGCAGAAGGGCAGTTCTATCTGTAGTCAAGAAGCAGAGAGAGAGGAATGTTGGTTCTCCACACACTTTCTTTATTAAGCCAGAGGGATGGTGCTACCCACATTCAGGATGAGTCTTTCCTCTTCGTTTAAATCTCTCTGGAAACATCCTCATATACACACCTAGAAGTATGTTTCTGTGGTTTTAAATTCAGTCAAGGTGACAACGAAAATGGACAATCAGATACACTTCATTTATTTCTACTTCGAATGTGGGTAGAACTGGGGATGGGTGGTGTAGTCGGTCCTGTGATTACACTATGGATCACATAGCTTGAGTTAATTAAAAAGAGATTACCCCAGGTGAGTCTTACTTACCCAAACAGAAGGAGGTCAATGGTTGAGAAAGAAAGTAAGTAGCCATATTGTAAACTGCCTATAGGATCCTAATTGAGGACCTGAGAGCGATTTTTAGCTGCTGAAAGTGGTCCATGGTTGACAGCTCTTAATAAAATGGGGACTTCAAGTCGCCCACCCACAGGAAATGAAACCTTCAGATTTGTCAGTAAAGTCAGTATTTGTTTCCATTCACTGTGGTGAGCTGAATATCCAGCAGAGCCATACCCAGCCTCTTGAACAAGACAGTGTAGATAATATATGGAAGGATCTGGAGAGATGTCTCAGTGGTTAAGAGCACTGGCTGCTCTTCCAGAGGATGCAGGTTTGGTTCCCAGCACCCACATGGCATCTTACAGCCATCTATAACTCCAGTTCCAGGGGATATAGCACCTTCTTTTGGCCTCTTTAGGCACCATGAACACACTTGATATGCATAAATATATGTAAATAAAATACATAAAGTAAAAATAAGTACATCTTTTTATTTTATTTGCTATTTTATTTTATGTGTATGATTATAATGCCTGCATGTATTGTAAGTGCAGCATATATACATATGCAATGCCTTGCAGAGGTCAGAAGAGGGTGTCAGATTCCCTGAAACAGTTGTTAGCCACCATGTGGATGCTGGAAACCGAACCTGGGTCCTCTGCAGGAGCAGCGGGTGCTCTTGACCACTGAGTCATCTCTATAGCCTTCTCCTTTTAAGATACTGCATGTGCCTATCATTTTTAGGTACTGGTTTTTGCTTGGCAAAGGACATTTGGTATGCCCTAAACACTGTCTTCCACGGAGCACAAAAGGAGCAAAGTAACCACTCCTATCCGACTCTGAGAATGTCCATCTTGGAAAGAGGCAGAATATCAGGTCTTCTAGTCAATTCCAGAAGTGACAGTTTCCACCAAAGCATCCACTATGAACCCCTCAGGGTTCCACCAGGGCCAAGGGAAATACATGGAGTCCTTCATTTAGGAGGAAAGACAGGATCATAGAGACAAAAGAGGAAGTTTCTCTTAACTTCCCAACCTGCTTGTCCTTTGCAATGAGCAGAGATAAAGCCAAAGAGAGAGAGAAGAGCTGAAAAGTGGAGCAAGATCTTAGAGGAAACCGGCAATGGGGGGAGAGTTGCTCATGAGATGCCCCTCGCATTTGTGAATAGAGCCAGTCAAGACAAGATGGTGGTAGGTATTTACAGGGTGCAAAGAGTTGAAGTGCGATCAAGGACAAATCTGGTTACCTTATCAACTGACTGTAAAGTTCAGTCCCTTCAGATAAACTTAAGAAAATTTTTGAGCTCTCAAAGTGTTCTTTCATGCAACCAGGACTCCCAGCTGACAGTTACTGATTTTGTTTTCGGTGAATCTTTTGGATTGCTTGATATTTTGACTGGGCCTTAGACACAAGAATAAGCTTGGTTGAAAGGTGTAAGCCCAGCTCTCATCTAGAGTTCACTGATAAAACCATGGATATGCCATCTCATTCTTCACACTAGGGGACAGCAATACATGTTTGGCACCTTATTCAAGTAGGGAATGTGTGTGTGTGTGTTTATGCATATATGTGTGCAAAATTTTGTGTATAGATTTGTGTCTGTGTGTGTATACAATGTCTACTGATATGAAAAATAACAAATTGAAAACGTTATTTATAAGTAACAATAAATATACAACATATGCCATAGAAGTATATGATTCTTGTGGATTACTGCAGAACTCTTGGACGCAAGACCAAGTTACACTACCAAGCAACTAGATAGTGTAGTCCCAAAATGTAGATAAGTTAGAAGTGATTGTGAGCTGGGTTCTTGGATGTGAACTAGGGTCCTCTGGAAGAGCAGCAAGTACACTTAACTACTGAGCCAACTCTCTAGGCCCTGTCTTCAAATTTTAAAAGACAGAAACTGAAAAGCAGTTCACCAATGATTTGGGAGGGGAGTCAGTGAGAATGATCCCCTTGGGATTCTGAGGTGGCCACCACTGCCAGCCTGAGTATAAAACTGAAAGAGAGAGAATAGGAGGAGAGGGAAAGTGCATCGCTCCTAACAGGAGCGATAAATGTGCAGGGAAGAGAACTACATTGTGGACCAAACACATGAACCTGCAGGAAAGGTCTAAAGTTCCCACAAGTGCTTCAGGCTACGGGTGAACTAAAGACCATGAATTTATGAAACAGGACTCAAAGACAAGATAACAAAGTTGAGAGTGAAAAACGAGAGAGATGAAAACAGAGATTTTCTTCATCTTAAGGAAATAAACTGAGGACAAAAATCATATGACTAAGATCAACTGAAAGACTTTTTCAAAAAAATAGAAATAAGTGCAAATGACAACTGAGCTGCTGACAAGAAAAAGCTGAGGACAAATGTCTGCAACTCAAAGGGAAGGACAGGTACACGATTCAAGAGAATAAAAGATGAGATGTGATGTGTGCTTCAGCAGCGAAGACCTCTACTGTTCTTGCAGAGGAACCAAGGTCTGCTTCCAGCACCTAGATTGGGTGGCTCACAACTGTCTGTAATTCCAGCTCCAGGAGATCTGATGCCTTCTTTTGGCCTCCATATGCACTGCACCCATGTGCACATACCCAGACACAGGGGCACACACATGCACATAATTTAAATCAAATGAATTTGAAATGAGAGATGCTGTGGTAGGTCATGTTTCTCCCTCTCTCAAGAGACAGTTGCTGCCTTTAAAGAAGATCACAATAAATATAGGGTGAAAAATCCATCAGTGTAATAAGTGAAGATGACCTTAGGTAGACAAATCAAAAGAAAAGCTGATATAAACAACTGACATAAAAACACCTTCTACACAAGCATTACCTCTAAATGCCAATATCAAGGAATTCTCTAGAATTCATTAGTGTGTAGATTTTTCCAAGTCAACATTCAAATGAACAGTGACAAGCATTCATTTTTTGTTATTGGAGATATTTATATTAAGTGAATTATATTAATTTCAGAAAGATAAATATAGTATATTTTCTCTCAATTGTGGTTGCTAGATTTTTGTACAGATGCACAAAATTGTGTATGTATTTATGGCTTAACAGTATAACTAGATCTGTCCAGGAAGGAAAGGGAATGAATGATAGAGGATGGGGGAGAGGAAGCATATAGGAGGGAGAAAAGAATCTGTTCAACATAAAACATGTGCCCCCAAACTTACCAAAATAAAAAATAGAAAACAACTGAAAATGGTTTGGGGTAGTAAGAAAGTGTATCCCAGAGTATAATGCTGGTCAAATTGTTTTATCTAGAACAGTGGAACAGAGACAAACACACCTATACATATAATTAATTTTTTTTAAAAAAGACAAATTCCCTTTTTAAAAGACATAGCTTCTTTTAAATTATATTTATGTATATGTGCCTGTGTGAGTGAGTGTGCATGTGGGTGCAGATGCCTGCAAAAGCTCGAGCGGCACTGGTTGCCCCAGAGCTGGAGTTATGGATGATTGTGAGCAGCCCAACCTGGGCTCTTGGAACCTAAGTTGGGTCTTTGTCAAGAGCAGCAAGTGCTATTACCATGGAGCCATCTCTCCAGATGACAAATTTTAAGCCATGAATTTCCTGAATATCAGTCATGAGCAAGTAAAATTTGAAATAAAAACAATTGCCATTTGCGTCAGCACTGCGAAAAATCAAGCATTTATTTATTAACATAACAAGATATTTACAAGCCCTTTATGAGGAAAACCACAAGATTCTCATAAAACAGATAGAAGAAAAGAATAAATAAACAAAAAAGTTTATTTTTATACATAGACAAAATATTGTCACCATTTCAGTTCTTTTCAATGTGGTCTACACATGCAGTACAAGCCCATGAAAATCACAGCAAGTTGTCAATGTAGGCAAACTGACTTTCAGATTTATAGAAAGAAAGGCTAAAAATGGAATAACCAAATTTAGAGAGCTCAGAAACTAATCCTTCACAAATATAGTTAACTCATGTTTGACAACAGGGCAAAAACACCATGGAAGAAAGTCTTTCACAGTTTTATTTTATTTTAATTACATGACTATGTCTGTGTCTGAGTATAGGTATGTGCATGTGTGAAGGGGCATGCCAACAGAAGCCAGAGGTGTTGGATCCCCCTGGAGCTGGGCTTACAGATAGTTGTGAGCTACCTGACATGGGTGCTGGGAAATATACATGGGTCCTTTACAAGAGCCATATGTGTTTTAACAACTGAGCATCTCTACTCAAGAAGAAAGTCGTTTCAGTAGACAGCGCTAGAATATCTGTATATTCATATGCCAAGGAGCTACACCTTCTGAGATGGTGTGGCAAGAATTTAGTTGGCTTTGCTATGGTGATTTGGTGATTTGCTACAACACAAGTAAAGACCCATGAAAGAATCATTGGTAATATGGATTTCATTAAAATGAAAAATTTCTGGAGTGGAAAGAGATGCTTGAAGGGACCCAGGAAGCATGGATTAAGAGGGGAGTGTGTGTGTGTGTGTGTGTGTGTGTGTGTGTGTGGCTTTGTTTCATTTTGTGAAGAGTCTGTTATGGTTACTTTTGAGTATCAACTTGACAGGATCTAGACTCACAGAAGAGACTCACCACTGCAGTACATGTGAGAGAGTTTCTAAATTGGCTTAACTGAGGTGTGAAGATCCATCATAAACACAGGTGACACTATTCCATGCCTTGGGTCCACTGACTAAAAGAGAAAGAGAACTGAACAGCAATGTTCATCTCCGTTTCGACTGCAAATGCAATGTGACCAGGCCCCTCGTGTTTTAGCCACCCATGCTTTCCCTCGCTGTGATGGATTGTACTCTCAAACTGGGAGCCAAAATAAACTCTTCCTTTCTTAAAAAAAATGAAAATTTTCTGCTCTATGAATGACAATATCAATAACCTGGAAATTCAAGTCACAGGAAAACAGAAGACTCTTAAGACTCACCAAAGAGACATAAAATAATTCATTGCTTTGCAGCATTTTGCTTAAGAGCGGGTAAAGAAATAAAATTACAAGAAATGTCAAATGCCTTGATAGAGACTTTATAAAGATGAAATGCAAATGCCAAGTACGGTTACGAAAAGTTTTTCAGGGAATTGCACTGACGTATGCCATTGTAGTTGCCTATTTTCTTGGCGATCGCACATCTATTTAGAAAGGCCAAAATCCCACCCACTGACAACATCAAATGCTTAGGAGGATGTGGAGACTCTGGAATGCTCCTTCAATAGCATGGCATCCCGCAAAACCATGGAGACAGTAACAAAGATCAGTGGTTGCTAGAGTTAAAGAATAAGGAAAGACAAACAGGTAGGACCCACAGGATTTGCAGACCAGTGACACTGTACTACATGATTCTAATGTGTATGGTCCATTATACACCTGTGAAAACCCCATAAATGTCCAACACCACCCTGTTATTTGGGCTTTTTAGCATACAAAATAATAGGTTTAATTATAACCTTTTCATAATACTTTATTTTGTTGGTCCTCTACGCTCATTTCTCTCCTCAAACCCTTTATTCTCCATCTGTACCCTTCACCCTCCTGTCCTAGGCTCCTGTCAATTTACTTGTCACTTGTATTT
>NW_008349083.1:1034213-1036054 GCF_000622305.1 Nannospalax galili | reverse complement strand
TCTGGGTCACTTAGGATATTTGTCAGCTCCACCCATTTCTTTGCAAAGATCATAGTTTTATTTTTCTTTACAGCCAAATAAAACTCCATTGTGAATATGTACCACATTTTCCCCTTTGTCTATTCGATTTCTGATGGGCACTGTGATGGTTGGTTTTAATGGCAACTTACCACAAATTAGAATCACCTGAATAGGGAGCCTCAACTGAAGAACTGTCCTGGTTGATTCATGTGATATGTGAAGACCCACTCCAAATGTGGGCGGCACTTTCTGCTAGCAGTCCAGATAAAAGTGGGTTTGGCATAAGGAAGATTGTTCACCTTTTGTTTGTTTGGTTTTCCCTCAGTGCCAAGTTGACTTATCCTGTTGTTGCTGCTGCTGATTCCTTTGCTGACACTAGAGCCAATGTTCCCAGCTCCCATCACTGACTGAGGACCAGCAGCACTTCAAGAACCCTTCAGGTGTTCAGCACAAGATTGGGACTGTTGAGGCAACCAGCCCTACGGACAGCAAGCCAGTAAGCAATGTTCCTCCATGGTCTCTGCTTCAGCCTCTGCCTCCAGGTTTCTACCTTGAGTTCCTGCCCTGGCTTCCCTTGATGGTAAACTATGAGGTGTAAGCCAAATAAACCCTTTCCTCTCCAAGTTGCTTTTGGTCATAGTGGTTTATCACAGCACTAGAAAGCAATCTAGGTCAGTCATCTAGGCATTTCATTTCCTTGCTACTATGAATAAGGTAGTTTCCTCATTTCAGTGGTATTGCTGTGATAAGCCACTAACCAAAAACAACTTAGGGTGGGAAAATATTTATCTGTCTTCTTAGCCACAATGTATCATTGATAGAAGTCAGGGCAGGGTTTCAAGCAGAAACTTGAAGACAGGCCTGCCTGCTAGTCCACACAACATTACCTCTAACAAGGAAACACCCATAGCCAAGGAAGTACAGGAGGAACCAGGGAGGGTGGTGCTTGCTAGCTGACTCTCACAGGGTGACTTATACTCAGCTAGCTTTCTTTTCAAAAGAAATATTTTATTACTTTCATTTCATGTGTATGAGTATATTGCCTACATGTATGTAAGTGCACCCATGTTGTGCAATGCCCATGAAGGTTAGAAGAGGGTGTTGGGTCCCCCTGGAACTGGAGTTACAGATGGTTGTTAGCCATCATGTGGGTGCTGGGAACCTAACCTGGGTCCTCTGCAAGAGCATCCAGTGCTCTCAACCACTGAGTTATCACTCCAGCCCTCAGCTAGCTTTCTTATACAATTCAGTACCACCTGCCAGGAAACAGTGCCACTCACAATTGGATGGGTCCTTCTACATCAATTAACAAGCAGGAAAATCTCCCTCAAAACAGGCCAATAAAATGATGTGGGCCATGTTCTTGGCATTAAATGGCGTGACCACTGTTTCGACCATCCTTTCCACAGTCCTGTGGGCGTGTCTGCAGGGCATTTTCTTGATTGATAATTGCTGTAGGAGGGACCAGGCTACTATGCGTGGTGCCATTCTCTAGGCAGGTGGGCCTGGACTGCAAAACAAAGGTAGCTAAGCAAGTCAGGGGGAGTAAGCCAGTAAGTAGCATTCCTCTTAGATTTCTGCTTCAAGTTCCTGCATTGAGTTCCTGCCTTGGCTTCCCTTGATTATGGTTATGACCTGTAACATCAAACAAAACCTTTTCCTCCCCAGAGTGTTTTGGTTACAGTGTTTTCACAGCAGCACAGAAAACAAGCTAGGACAGCTGCATATAATGCTTGTTTTTTGTGCTGGTGATGTTAACAAATTCATGTTCTTATTTAAATACCAGATTCTTTATGCCATCAAAACTGATAAATAAATGT
>NW_008349083.1:1022437-1033742 GCF_000622305.1 Nannospalax galili | reverse complement strand
TGCTACAGCAAGGTGTACATTTAACCTCTGAGTCATCTCTCCAGTCCCTTAATTCTGATTTCAAAATTAGGAAACTGTTATTTTGAAAGATTATGAAACCCACCCAAGATTGCATAGCAAGTAGGAGAATGATCTATCATTTGAAATTCTTTGTGCCTAATTGCAAAATATGTTTACTTGGTTTTATCACTCCCCTGTCTTCCTTGCTATTTCTTTCTTAGAATATCCCATTAAACATAGAGATGCGGAGCTGGTATTTAAATAATTTATATATTCTTCTCTTATTGTTATTTTGTTGATTTTGCTTTTGAGATAGGGTTTCTCTATGTAACCTAGGCTGGCCTTAAACTCATCATCCTCTAGCCTCAGTCTCCTGAGTTCTGGGCTATGGGCATTTGTCATCATGCCTGGTGCTTTATAGTCGTTGTTGTTTTAGATTTTAGTCCCTGTGATAATTAATATTCATTATCAACCTGACTGGAGTTGGACTCTAGGAGACACACCTTGGGTGTATCTATAAGGTTATTTTCAAGAGGTTCAACTGAACAGGAACGGCCCACCCTGAATGTAGGTGGTACTACTGCATTAACTGGGGTCCTGGGCTCCATAAAAATGAGAAAGGGAACTGAGCACCAGCATGCATCTATTTCTGCTTCCTGGCTATGGATGCAATGCAATCCTCAATCTCTCGTCAGCATGCCTTCCCACCATGATGGACTGTACTCTCAAATTGTGAACCAAAATAAACCCTTCTTTCCTTAAGTTGCTTTGTCAAGTGTTTTTTCATAGCAATGAGAAAGGTAACTAACATGGTTCCTATGGTAATATTATAAGGAAATAGCAATATTCTCAATTTTTCAGGGGAAAAATAAACCCATAAGTTTTAAGTCTTGACTAAGCAACATTTATCCAAAGGAGTATTCCCTATGCTTGAACAAGGTCCTGTTAAAATCCCAGCTCCTTGTTATTCCCACTACGATGGTATCTGCCATTTTTAATGCAGAGGCAGTCCAGGGAACATGTTCAGAGAATAATCTTTTCCTCTTCTATCTCTAACATTTGAAGACAAATGAACATATGTAATGCTAAGTACCTCCATATATGAATTATTAGAAGAGTTATAGTCATATAGCTACTCAGCAAAATCAAGCTCTTCAGCTTTGTAAGGTATTCCCAGCACTCAGAAGGCTGAGGCTAGAGGATTGCCATGAGTTCAAAGCCAGTCTGGGTCACATAGTGAGTTGCAGAGCATAGTAGGCTACAGAGTGAGATCCTGTCTCAAAAACAATGTTGAGTTTTTATTCTTAGCTCATCATCTAAGGAATTCTTCATATCCGTGGACCTTGAAGAGCAAGTTCTTCGAAGAACAGCAATTTCAGTCCAGTCACAGTAAGATCTGTGCCATTGTATCAACAGACTCCCTTCCAATTGGCAGAGAAGATGGGTATGTTGAGTTTCTCTCGGTCCCGCTCTTTAGACTTAGCACGGACTGGAAACCCATCAGTGAGAGCTGCTACAGTGCCACTATCCTTTCTGCTGGGCAAGCTCTTCAGACTCAGTAATTTGCCTCTCCTCAGGATTGTCAAAGTCTCAGTTGAGTAATGATGGGTTTGAAAAATACACATCTGAGACAGAGCCACAAGAATAAGATCCTGAAAATGGCAATTTCATTCTAGCATTTATAAAGGGTTATCAGGAGCACTGGGACTCTTGACTGTCCACTCAGAACCACAGGGTAAACAGCAAGGAGCAGAGACCCAGGAATTCCCCAGCACAACACACTTCTGAGTCCATCAACTCACTGTTGTGATTTGAATTTGAAATGTCCCCCACAGGCTCATGTGTTTCAACATGTGACTGCCAGCTAGTGACACTCTTTTGGAAGATTATAGGACTTTTAAAAGGTGGAACCTCACTGGAGGAAGTGAGTCACTAGGGGCTGGTCTTTAGGCTATAGCCCATCGCCACTTCATGCCCATGCTTCCCAGCCTGACTGCAGAAGCATGAGCGGACTTTTAAAAGGTGGAACCTCACTGGAGGAAGTGAGTCACTAGGGGCTGATCTTTAGGCTATAGCCCATCGCCACTTCATGCCCATGCTTCGCAGCCTGACTGCAGAAGCATGAGTAGCCACCTCGCACTCTTGCTTTCCCCCAGGAATGACTGTGTTCCCTTCAACTGTAAGCCGAAATAAACCTCTCCTCCATGAAATTTCTTCTGTCAGCCTTGATTACAAGAAAGTCACTCACAGTCCTTCTCTGCTGCTGCAGCAGCCAAGGCACCCTCTGCACTTCTTTTTGGCAGACTCTTCTTTGGATTTCCATGACTATTCCATCTCTATGTGATATATAGACTGGGATGAAGCTGGCCTTTGTCTGTTTCACTTAATTTAGTCATTAGGCAAACAATCCATGCTCACTGGAGAAAAGTTGCAAATATAGACAAGTGTATAGAGGCGACACTGTCCTGTGTGAGAAGGGCGGCCACCTCAACTGGGGCACAGCAGGCAGAGGGCAGTAACAGCCATCCGGAACCCATAAGCCTCATATCTTGATTGGGATGATGGTGATGTAGGGATCGAATGTTTAACAAATGAATTCACACCTGTTGTAGTTTGAATGGGAAATATCTACCAAGGCTCATGTGTGTAGATATTTGTTAGTCTCCAGCTGATACTACTATTTTCAAGGTTGTAGAACCTTTCAGAGTAACAGCCTTACTAGAGGAAGGGATTCACTGGGGGTGGCTGTGGTGATTATGTTACCTGACCAAACCAACTGTCTATTCTCTGCTTTCTGACTGTAGATATAATGTGACCAGCTGTCTCATCCTCCTGTCACCATGCCTTCCCCACCACTGTATCTCTTCAAACTGTGAGGCAAAACTAATACTTCTTCCTCTAAGTTGGTTATTGTCAGATATCTGACCACAGCAGCAAGAAAAGTATGTAGTGTAACTTCCATTGCTGTATCCTTTAGTAAAAAGGAAGACATAGTTAAAACTGTGGATTGCTGTGAAAGTCAAGACCATCTGCATGTACTGGAATTCTTCCTTTATGTACATACGTTATAAAATATGAACAGTAGTGCTTTATGTATTATACATTCAGACACCAGTTTAGGATTCTTCTTTCTTTAGATAAAGTACAATTCTTCTACTGGACTAGTTTCATTTCCATTATGTGATAAAATAATCTGACAAAAACAAAGGGAAAAAGGGTTTATTTAGCTAACAACTCCAAGTTCCATTCTATCATTGCAGGGAATTCACAGCAGGAACTTGACATCACTAGTCATACCCACAGTCAAAAACATGGGAGAATGCATGACTGCTTCTAGTACTTAGCTCACTTTCCCTACTCTTAGACAGTCCAAGACCTAAACCCAGGGAATGGTGCCACCCACAGTGGGCTGGATCTTCTAAGAATTAATGTAACCAAGACACTTCCCCACAAGGTCTGGAGATACAGTTTGCCATTAAAAGCACTGGCTGCTCTTGCAGAGGACCTGAATTCAACTCCTTGAATAGACATGGCTGCTGACAATGGTTTGTAACTCTGGTTCCAGGGGATCTGTGGTCCTTTCTGGCCTCCTCGGGTATTTATGCACATGGTACACTTACATTCATGCAGGTGAAACACTCATAAGCCTAAAATTTTAAAATACATAAATAAAATAAAAATTAAAAAGACAATCCCCCACAGACAGGTCAATCTGATCTATACAATCTTTCGTTGAGCCTCTCTTCCCAGGAAATTCTAGGTTGTGTCAGGTTGCCAATTAAAACTAATTATCACATCCACCCAATCATTTTCAACTTAAAATTATTTCCAGGTGTAACAGGGCAATAGGCAATAATCAGAAGAGAAGAGATCAGCCATGCTTCCCCCAGTACATTTGTGAAAGCTCTCTGCTCTGTGATACATATGATTCCACACTGCAGACTTTCCTTGTCAGATGTGCTATTTTTAGTCCTTAGATCTCTGCTGTGGTATTGCTTACTTTTGAGGTATCCCACAAAGTTTATTACTCCATTTCCTCAAATAACTCAAAAACAACGGAGAGGACAGAAATTGTCAACAGGAAGAGGTACATGATGGGCTGGGGGTAAAATAGAGAAGCTATTGAAAAGGAGCCAGATGCAGAAAGAGATAACCACAGGTCATGGACCTGTGGCTCAAGCCAGGTTGAACCCAGTTTCCCAGGGCTCCAGGGTCCAGGTGACATCTGCATTACACAAACAAATTTTCTTCCACTCTTGTACAAATGACTTGTTAAAATGTTCCCAGGAGATCCAGTTATGGTAGGGCAAGCTGGACAGAGAAAATGGAAATATGCCTCCGGAAACAGGTTTCAGTGAAGCCCCAGTCTCCACCCAACCTGTGGGAATTCTGTAGCCTACAATCTAGCCTGCAGAGTGGGCTTCCCAGTGCTGTGGCCATCCATCTTGCGGTGAGGGTCCTGCCAGAAGCCATCCTCTTCTAGCACTGCCAGTCATCCCATGCATGGTGGCTAGGAAAGGCTGCCAATGACCTGCAGGCAATCCTTGGAGGTATCAGGAGGAATCTTTGTGTTAAACTAAAGCATTTTGAATCTTCAGGAAGGACGGCGGCGGGGGGGTCATCATCCTAGCTCTGCGTTCTCACTATGACCCTATGATGAGATGATGGGGACCTGCCTTTTCCTTCATAATCACAGCTGCCTTGATTATGTTTTTCTTTTCATTCTCATCGAATTAGGGAGTTTATCTCCAAATTGAGAGCATTTTTCTGTTTTTCATAACCTTGTCTTCCAAAGCATAACCTGGAAGCAGGTTCATTTTCCTCATTTCAAAGCTAGAAGATGGTAAACTTCGCCTATCTCTAAAAAACACCTGCCATTCTGTCCTTCACTGTGCTCCCAACCTCTGTGCTGAAAAGTATTCTAGAGTGTCTTGGCAAGACACCTAAACACACCTGCCTGTGTTCTTCCTCACCCACAGGAGCACCTTTCATCCTCTCTGTGACATAGGCAGTGCCCCTCAAAGGTGTGTGACTCTACCTACCCCTGCTCTACATACAGGACACCAGCATCAGTCTGAAGCTTTCTTGAGGAGAAAGATGACATCTTGGATTTAGCCATTTAAATTTTCCAGTTTTTTAATCACACACACACACACACACACACACACAAACACACACTACACAAATCTTCACTGAAATTTTCAATACACATGGCTAAAGTGGCTGTAGATCTTAAAGAAAACCCCAACACAACAGTTGCTAGACTAATGAGATTTCTTCCTATGTGCAAAATATGTATCCTTATATTTACAGACAAATATCCCAGTCACCACTCATCAAAGAAGCTCATTTTGCACCAGTCAGAGACTATTACCAAATACCACAACTGGTCACACATGGACATTGTCTATGAAGTGTCCAAGCCTGAGTGACCCATCTACAATGCAACCTTTATACCTAAGGCTCATGGAACACAGTACAGGGTTAAAGAAGAAGACACTTATGAATCTCTCAGTTCTCAATAATGAAGCTCCTTCAAGCAGAGGAGAGCCAGGAACACAAAAGGTCACAAATGACCAAAGTGTAGAGATCAAGAATCTGCTGAATGATGGTCCTTGGACAGGACCCCTTTATTAAACTTTACCCACCTAAGGCTCAGGGACCATCTCAAAAGAGGGGGCAGAAAGATTGTAAGAACCAGGAAAGAGGTGTATGACCATATGGAAACAGAGCCCTACAAGCTCCTGGGAACCTGCTCATTTGATTATCAGGCAATGATGTCAGCATACACAAGTCCCATGCAAACTCAGGCAGACAGTAACCAAGCATAGAACTGGGAAAATGAACAGCAGACCCCAATCCTATCTGAAGGAATGTTGGCAACTGCTGCTACTAGATGAAGAAGTGCTGATCTTCCTAAAACAAGATAGGCTGACTTGCAATGGGGAATGGCTGGGGACACTGACAACCCAGTGGGCCTTAACAGGGATGACAGAGTATATGGACTCCAGTGCGGGGGCTATGGGAGGGTGCCAGTGGGGATGGGGGTATAGAGATGATTAAGATTGTTTGAGATGTTCTGTATGAAATGCCAAAAATTAAATTTAAAAAAAAGTTAAGGAAAAATTATTAATTAAAATCATAGCGATTAACTTTGAAGGAGACAAAGTCCTTTACTTATGTGTCCAAATTTCCACATGGACCATGGCAAATTAGTGCATGTCATTTGTCTATCCATCCCATGTTCCCTGAGAACTTTCTTTATATGGAAAGGAGTGGCTGAAATCTTGAGATAACCATAGAGATTATTACAGTAACCATGAAGAATGGAGGTAGTAAAAAGGTAATTACTCATTATTTTATAATTCCCAGTGTGGTGGTTTGAATGAGAATGTTCCCCATAGGCTCCAAGTGTTTGGACATTTTTTCCCCATTTGGTGGCACTGTTTTGGGAGGCTTTAGGTGGCCATGCCAGTGGAAGTATGTCACTTGGGGAAGGCTTTGGGCTTGTGAGTTCTTAAACTTTGCCATATCTCCAGTTGTCTTCTGCCTCCTGTGCCTTCTTGAAGATATGAGTGCATCAATTTCTCCTCTGGCCACCTCCTGCCACCATGCCTTCCCACCACGATGGGCTCTGATCTTTCTGGAACTATAAGCTAAATAAAGTCTTCCCTCTATAAAAAAAAAAAAAAGAAAGCTCAGCCTCCCGCCTACCCCACCCCCATACCATATTGGCCTTTTAAAGAAACCAGTTATTTTTAAAAATCAATTTATTGCTCTGATTCTTCATCACGATGGTAGTTGGTAGTGTTTGGGTTGTAGTAGACTAAATAAGGTATAGTTTGTAAATTAGTTTTCCTTACTTCTTTTCACTTTTAAATATGGCAGCTAGAAAATGAAAACTGGCCCACCCTCGGGCTCACATTGTATTATACTTTTGCTGGTTGGTGCTGGTTCTACCTGGAGGGATGTTTCATACTCTCACCTCATAGCAGAGCTTCCTCTACATCAATGAAAGTGTCTGGGGATGAAAATAGTGTGCTTTAAAGGCCAGTTAGCACAGCTACAAAAGAAACAAAACCAGTATTTGACCTACGGCATCCCTCTGAAATTGAATGATAGCACCAGGGTCCCACAAGGACTGCGAAACAATCACAAACCACTTGATGCTTCACATCTTAATTAAGCACTGTAATAATTTTTGTTGCTAATTACTTTGAAAATTATTTTGGTCATTCTCTCTCATCAACATTTCCAGGCTCATTCTCCTTATTTTCTAAATTCAATAAAAGCAATGACATTCCCAGAGAACAAACATACAGATGCTAAGTTGTGTAAAAAGTTTACTTCCAGGCACAACTACAATGACTACATTTGTAGGCTAATGACACATTAGATGGGTCACCTCTGCTGGCTCAGATCCCCAAAGCAACTTAATAAATAAAAACTTTAATCCTTTGAAGGTCTGTGTTTTCACTACTCTACCATTCCCAGAATGCACCTGGCTTCAGAGAACCTGCCAGAAATCAATTTGCCAAGTGGACAACTTGCCTGAAACCAATTAGTCAGCTTAATGTTCAATTCTCCCAGTCACTGAGGCATCAAACATGCTTCTACATTACAGCTATTTCACTGACATTCATGACCTTTGATTTTGTTCCCACTATAGTGTTTTAAGGAATGTTTAATTAGTTTAATTCCATTATTTCAGCTGGAGTTACTGGGCAAAGGAGGGAAATGGCAAAGCAAAGTTAAAGCAGAGAAAGGGAAAAAAGAAGAGTCCTGATCACATTGCTGTGTTATCAAATATGGCGTGTTCTTAATCTACAGCTGAAGAACATACTTTCGGCCACAGGTAGACACTTCATATAATTTATATTTAAGAAAATATTGTTGAACACATTGAATGCCTGTGAAGAATTATTATCGACACAATTTCTTCCTGCAAAATAGTATATTCATGTGTAATTTCATATTCAATAATTACCCATGCAAACAGTCTTCCCTCAGTCCCACATCATCTGTGCCTCCACTTTTCAACCACTCAAAACTCACATGAACTCCTCAGCATGTTGTTAGGAAGGCAAAAGGGAAAACTTTATCACAAATGTCTTCGAGGATAGAAAGCTGGTCAATGCTTGGGCTGGTTGGTTTTTGTCAGCTTTACACAAAGTAGAGACACCTGAGAAGAGAGAAACTCAGCTGAGGGATTTCCTCCAACAGGTTGGCCTGTGGGCACAGCTGTGTGACATTTTCTTAATTGCTAATTGATGCAGGAGGACCCAGCCCACTGTGGGCAGTGCCATTCCTAAGTAGGTAGACCTGGGCAACATAAGACAGTAGGTAAGGGACTGGAGAAATGGCTCAGCAGTTAAGAGCACTGACTGCTTTTCCAAAGTACCCAGGTTCAGTTCCTAGTACCCATATGGTAGCTAACAGCTATCTGTAACTCCAGTTCCAGGAGATCCAATGCCCGCTTCTGGCCTCCACAGGCATTGTATAACAGGTGCACTTATATACATGCAGGCAAAACACTCATGCACATAAAATGAAAATTACATTAAAAAGTTTTTTTAAAGAAGGGTAGATAATTGTGACCCTGGAAGTAAACCAATAAGTGGTATTCTTCCATGATCTCTGCCTCAGTTCCTGCCTTGACTTCCGTTAATGATGGACTATCACCTGTAAGCCAAAAAACCCTTTCCTCCTGCAAGTTTCTTTTGGTCATGGTGTTTATCATAGCAACAGAAAAGGTAACCATGGCAATAGTCATTAATTATATTTTCCTTTGGTGAAATGATCATTTAATGAGTTAATTTTGAGGATTTCACTGGTTTCTGCATCTGAAAACAGAGGCAAGTTTAGACAAACAGTTCTCAAGTATATACTTTTGTTTCCTTAAGTGCCCAAGCTATAGTATAGGATCAATACAGGGTCAACAAATCTTTGACCCTTTGTGGTCCACCATGTCACCATCCCTTTTCCTCCTCAGTCCATCATCAAAGTACAGTACTCCTTCCTATTAAGTGGATGAGCTCTGAGACCCTTCTTAGGCTCAGTTCATTCATTCCATCTTCTGAAATGTGAGAGGAAAGGTGATCAACATCTTGAATTGCCTAGCTGTTTGAGCAGGTAAGTGTGAACAAAGATTTTCTTCCCCTGAAATGGATAAGAGGGGACATACATGGCTATTTTCAGGAGAAAATATAATTCAAAGCCCAGCAAGGCTCACCCAGACTCAGGTTGATGGTGCCTTGCTTTGTTTGTTTTGTTTTGTTGTCTGAGACAAGGTCTCATACTGTAGTACAGTTTAGCCTTGAACTCACTATGGAGCCCAGTCTAACCTCAGACTCTTGGCAGTCCTCTTGGCTCAGCCTCCCAAGTACTGGGACCACAACCGTGAGCCACCATGTTCACCTCTTTAATATAACTAAAGATTGTACATGTCCATGTGGTATGTAGGATGACAAGAAAGTGATGTGAACTGATGATCCCAACCTTAGACCTGGGAGCCCTTTCCATACTCTGTCTGTGGTCCCAGATGAGGCAGATTCATCTTGTGCAGATGAGAGCATTAAGTTGTCATAATTTGACTTGTTTAAAATTTGCATAATAGATTTGATTGCCTCCACTCTTCTTCTGTGTTTATACAACAAAGCTTCTTAGTATAATTTTCAGTCTTCAATTTAGCTTACCCACATTGTACAAGCTGCTTAGACTATATTACTTTTTGCAAGTGCTGTGTTGGAGTCATTCCCAGGATGAGCCTAGCTGCTAACTCCATTCCATCTTACCTGCTGTATGTGTGCAAATACATTAGACTATTCAGCCCTCACAGGTAAGTTATAAGGCAGAAATCCTCATCTATTAAGGAAATAACAAACCTCAAACTCATGAGGTGTTGCTATATCGGGGGTCCTTGGGGATTGGGGGTGAGGCAATGGTGTCAGTTGGATGACATGCAGACACTGGAGACCAGGTTCTGTGACGCAGATCTAAAATTTATTAGGAGGTACAGCAGGCTTTATAAGGAATAGGTACCAATCACCAGGCTCCACCACGAGTGCCACCGTAGCCAGTCACCTTAAAGGTCAGGCCAACTTTCACTGAGACCACACCACTAGGGACTGAGCAGGCTTTGTACAGCAAGAACAAAGAAATGGGGAATTCACTGGTTGGGGCAACATGGGGCGAGGGTCAGGCCACGTTGGAGTGTGTTCACAAAGTTTGAGATGATGATCCTGTGGGTTCATCGTGCCTTTACCAAGGCCACCAAGTAAATCCCCAAGCCAGGACTCTCCTCAATGAGGAATATGCTTGGGGTAACTAAGCTGGGCTGTACCCTTGGGGCAGTAGGTTGAAATCTAAAGCCAGTGAGGTTCTAAGTTTCTATACTATGGTCCTCTAGGTCAGTTCACCGATGAGCTACGCTTGGAGGTGGACACAATCAAACATTTGAGTCAGATTGTGACTGGAAATTCCATATTTCAGAGACCCTGGGCAGAATGGAGTGTTAGTGTCATAATTCCATCAAGTGTATGCAACTTCCTGGTTTTATTACCATTTTGAAAAACAACTGACTATATATTAATTAGAGCCAAAAGAGTCAAATATATGTGCTCAGTAATTTTCCAAATTATACATTTATTTAGACCTTTGTAGAAGAGCTTACATTGTGTGCATGCCTGTGTGTGTATGTGTTTGCATATGCGTGTGTGCACACACGCATATGCAAACCAGAAGACAACCTCTGCTGTGATTCCTCAGACTTCATTTTTTATTTTCATTTTTACAAAGGGTCTCTCACTAACCTGGAGTAGACTTGGCTTTCCAGTGGGTTCCAGAAATCTGTTTCTACTTCCTCAGCACCAGGATTACAGACCTTTGCCACCTTGCCCGGAATTTTTATGTGAATTCTGGGGACCAAAATTTTATGCAACATAGACACTTTATCAGCTGAACCATATCCTCAGCCCTTGACATTACTGTTTATTCACAGAGTGTTTACTGTTAATTTACTAAAATCTCAGAAAGTGATGTCATGCATACAAAAACGGGGAAGAAAGGCAAATGAAGAGTTAGTTCTTTAGGTCAGAAGCAACTTTGGGATATGACAACACAGTACTTGGCCAAGAAAGAAAGAAAAAAGAGAGGAGAGAAGGGGAAAGAAAGAAGAGAAGGGAGGAAGAAGGGGCAATGAGGAGAAAGAGAGGGAAGGGGAAACATGGGGAAGGGAAAAGGAGGGGAAGGAAAAAAGCGAAGGGAAGGGACGGGAGGGGAGGGGAAGGGAAGGGGATGGGAAGGG
>NW_008349083.1:982622-1022192 GCF_000622305.1 Nannospalax galili | reverse complement strand
GGAGGGAAGGGGGACAGGAAGGGGGAAGGGAAGGGGGAGGGAAGGGGGGAGAGATAAAGGAAAGGGGAGGGAAGGAAAGAGAAATAGAAGGAGGGAGGGAAGGGAAACCAAAAAGCGATTCACCCAGAAGTTGAACTGTAATGAAAAACAGAAATTCTAAAGTGGACATCTATAAACATCAAGAAGAAAATCAAGAGCAAAAGTAAAGCAAAGGACCAGCTCAAAGCAGAAATAGACCTGTGATTGGCATATGGAGAGAATTTGAAATTCTTCAGCCTCAGAGACGCTTTCTCCCAACTAACGCAAATCTCTGTCTCAGGACTCCTGAGCCACTGAACCAATCTTTGAATGTCTTAAGTAGGGATAATCTCAGAGACAGCAGGGGCACATGAAGGATGCAGACACTCTGAGGAGAGAGTAGAGGCTCCACAGTAGGAACCTTAAAAGGTGGGCACGACGATGTTCTACACTACTGAGTTTATCAGGACATCCTGTTCTTTGGTAAAATAAGGCTTTCCTGGCACAAATACTCCCAACCTTGGGAAAGTAGTTATGATTGTTCTTTATGAGAGGATATGTTTTTGTGTTTGCATCTCTGAAGGAAGAGCAAGGAACTGAGCTGGGAAATTGTGAGAACACAACACACTTGTAGGGGTCTTTCCAATATATTAAAGGCTTCCAGTTGCCATTAGAGGATAACGTGAGAATTTACTTTAATACCACTTAAGTCTTAACAAAAGTAAAATAACAATTAGTATAAGGAAAGTAGTTTCTTTCAGAACACAGGAAACTGAGTCAGAGAGAAATCTGGGCCTCAGCCACCTCTCAGCCAACAGGTTCCAATTTGGGCCTGAATGAGGTCACTCAGAAATAGGGCCGATATGAAATGGCACTTTTCAGTCGAAAGAAAGAGATGGGTTAGGAGAACGTAGCACCCACAGAATTCAGTTAACAATCCCACTGGCCCTTCAAGACTCGAGAGAATAAAAATAAACAATAAAATGTCAAATCAATTAAAAATGGCATTGTTCTAAACATATAACAGGATAGTTCTCAATGCATTCTTTAGATAAGAAACAAGGGGGCAAATTCATGGAAGAAGGTAATCCTGGGCCTACAATATCTGATGCGTAAACTTATTTATAAGATATAAACCTTTGTCTAGGCCTGGGGAGGTAGCTCAGTGAGTAAAGTGCTTCCCTTGTAAACACAAGGACCTGTGTAAGTTCTGGTAAGTTCTGGGCTCTGGTTTCTAGAACCCCTGTAAGGAAATTCAGGGCATGGTGACATGCACTTATAATCGCAGCACTGTGGAGGTGGAGATGAGGTGGGGCTCCCTGGCCAGCCAGGCTAGCCTACTTGGTCAGTTCCAGGCTGGTGAGAGACCATGTCTCGAGAAGAAATGATGGATAGGGTCTAAGGAAGGACAGCTCAGGTTCTCTGGCTTCCACCAGCACATGTGTACATATGCACCTGCACACACATGAACACACACACACACACAGACACACACACACACTCATCTTTCTCAATACATACTGACTGTAACGCAAGTGGATTTCTTGGAATTGGAAATGAGAAGATAAGTTCTGCCATATAGTGGTGGGTATAAGCACAAACCTTGCTAGAGAAAAACTCTTACCAGATATACCAGAAGATGATTCTGTGATGGAAAAAAAGGGCATTTTTCTCCGTGATGATTCTGTTTCATGGTTAGATTTCAAAATATATGCTGCTTTTGTATTGAGCCAATCAATATGTGTGAACCAAGTGTCATTTGCAATGATCATGCCTTTAGTGATGATTGTCATAATTGTCACCTGTTGGTGGTAGGTGAGGGCTGCTGGCCTCTGTCTCTGTCATGGCTATGTTGCATCATCATGTGTGCAAACATTTGTCACAGGCAGTTATAACATCAGTTTGTAATCCAATGAGTAAATCCAGATACACAGGTTCCAGATTCTTTAAAGTGTTCTGACAGCTCATTACAGAACACATCTCCTCAGAAAAGAAAAAGATATTTTACAGGCAGGAGTCAGCTATTTTTCCAGGCAATAAGGAATCCCAAGGCTCTGTGGCTGTGCCTGGGCCACTTTTGAATCTAAATCTATGGCTCCATTCTGAAGTCTATAATCTAGGCTTGTTAGATTCTTGCGTCCCATTCATGTAACAGTGGGAAAGCTCAGTGCCATAGCTAAAGTACAGGATAGATAAAAGTAAATCACAATTACATAGACCCTATCATCTCTATTAAAGTAGTTTAAAGTAAATTGCCAAAACACAGGAACATCACAGATAGCCACCAGTAAGGGAATGTATAAATAAACTGTGATGTATCTCATAGTGGGATAGCCCATGAATGAAAAGAAATAACTCACTGACATCTGTACGCAGTGTGGATAAAATTCCAAAACAGACTAAACATGATAAGAAAGAATGTGAGGCTAGGAAAAGGTTTAGTGCATAAAGCGCTCACATGCACGTGTGAGGACTTGAGTTTGATCCCCAGAACCCACATAAAGTGTGGTAGTGTGTATCTGTGATCTAGTGCTACCACGATGGGAAGCAGACAGCAGACACTCCAGAAGCTCGTGGGCAGCTAGACTGGTCTAGGCAGTGGTGAAGGTGAAGACTGATACCCAAGGTTGTTTAAGCTTCACACTCATATTGTGGCACACTTACACCTACACCATGCACTCACTAACATCACACACGTACACACACACACACACGCACACACACACACATACCAGACTAAGCACTTAACTGTACTTAGAACTGCATCTAACAATACCCCAGCTAAAGAAAATTACAGTCCACATACCATATGTCTACTCTCAAAGAAACGTTCAGATGCAGGACAGTTGGGAGTTTACCGTGTTATTAAGGATCAGAGTGTTCATTTGATTCCTGGAAGCTATAAGATTGACGCCCATCCTTTCATAAAGAGCTTGACGTACCCATACTAGTCCAGTGAACAGACATACACGATTCAAATCACTGTATTTTAGCAGTAATTTTATGGATCCATAACTGTCGGCTTCCCACTGTTTTCCTGAGAGGTGGGGGATTTCACTCAAAGTCAAACCAATCCACAGCCTACTAAGCCACGGTGTTGGTCAACAGGCCCATGCTCTGCCTGTGCTCTGCCCAGCTCCAGAACTTCCTGTCTAGTTCTCAGGACAGGTGTATTTCCTGTCTGATGGTGTCTGGGCTTCAGAAAGCAAGAAGACAAACTCTTGGACAGAGAGTTTATTGAAAAGCAGAGCAAGAAATAAAGCTAAGGCAAACAGAGCAAAGGGTGAAGGTGTTTCCAGTGTGGAGGTGAATCAAATGTATTGTCTTCCGTGAGGACCCAGAATTGCTATCAACTTCAAGCTAAGATGATGGGGAAAATTCTCTTTTCTGTCCTCTGTGCTAGGATAAGCAACATCAGCCATTTTGGAACTGCAAAAAATCTTTTGTACTATTTAGAAAAAAGTCTAATAGGTTAGTTTCCATTCCTAAGACTATGAATCACCCTCTATCATGTGTTTAATTAATTCAAGCACTGCTATTTCACCTGTTTCATTGTAGTTCTGGTTTAACTCTATACCAAGATGTTACACAAAATAACTAAAATCATTAGTCATTATTGTATAAATATTTGTGGAAATAAATTCAAGGGAAGTTCACTTTTCTCTTTTCAATGTGGATCAAATTTCCTTTATAAAGAGTTCAGGATGGAGCTGGAGATGTAGCTCAGGAGAGAGCTTGTCTAGCATGTAAGAAGGCCTGGGTTCCATTTCCAGCACTGAATAAACCAGGAGTGAGGGTACACACCTGCAATCCCATCATCAGGAGGTAGAGTCAGGAGGATCAGAAGTTCAAGGTCATCCTTGACTACTTAACAAGTTCAAGGTCAGGCTAGGATATATGCGACCTTATCTCAAAAACAGAAAAAAGTAGTGCAGCACAGGACAATTCAATATAAAGGAATGATTTTGCCAGCTCCTCTGTTTTATCATATTTCATATTAAATCTCACTCAACTGGCTTACCAAGAAACACACTACTTAAATCAGTCCTGGCTTATGCAATATTGTGTGAGTTGGTGTCAACCTTTACACACATACCTTAGCCCCAAACATTTCAACCAAGTTATAATTGGGAAGTTACAGTGGGTACATGCATTTGTAATAGGCTAGAATAAATATTGCTGCTTTTCTGTTCCTTCTTTTTCACCCTCCTCAACTTGTAAACCTAAATGAAGAATTTGCACATGTACCTATAGCATTTTAAGAAATTCAATACTCATGGGAACAACTGGATTGTTTTAGAAGCCTGGCTGTCCCCCACCATTTGCTGTGTTAAGCTAACAATTTATGCCTGCAGGTGGCTATTTACAATTAGGCACTGTACCATTTGGGAAGGCTCAAGTGTACCTAATTACCTGGTCCAAGGCTGTATTAATACTAGTAATTTTCCACCTGTAAGGAAAAAACATGTCAGTTTATGCCAAGGAAGTAAAATATACAGCCAGGTGCATAAGCCATGGTAGCCATGCTGTTTAGTAAAGAGAAGAATTGAAGCCTGGATCCATTAGGTTCAAATGGAATGGGATCATTTGGGGCTCATTAACAAACTTTTTTTTCTCTCAACAGAAAGAGAACCTATTTCCTGCATGGAACTTTTGCAAAGCACGGTGCTTTGTTCAACCAAAATGTGGTTTTACAGTTCATGAAAGGAACATGAGTTTAGAATGAGGCCAACCTACATTCTGATCACATTTGGGGATTGCACTGATATAAATAGTGGTGCCAGTATTTGCTTGTGGACTACTGTGTATTCATTTCATGATACTTCTGTTTTTATAATATTTTATTTATTGTTTTTATTTTATGTGTATGAGCGTTATGCCTGCATGTAGGTAAGTGTACCCATGTCGTGCAATGCCCACGGAGGACAGAAGAGGCTGTTGGATTCCCTACAACTGGAGTTATGGACAGCTGTTAGCTGCCATATGGCTGCTGGGATTCAAACCCAGGTCTTCTGCAAGAACAGTCAGTGTTCTTAACCACTGAGCAATCTCTCCCAGCCCCAAATTTCATAATATTTCTTAATTTAAGTAGGATCCAGGAGACACAGTGAGAGGAATGCTATGCTATAGGAAATTAATAACTAAGATGTTAGTGAGTCGCTCTCTGAAATGATTAACTATCAAGGCAGTGCAGCTTTACAGAGGCAGGGCACACTATTGTGAAGGCACATCTCTGAAGACGGCTCTAGGATTGTACTCTAAGTGCAGAGACATATTCTCCTGCACAGCACTGAAGTGTCATTACAGCTGTGGATTGCTGAAGCAGTATGTTTCCATTAGCTGTAAATTAAAACCCCAGAGGGAAGGCCATATGCAGAAAGTTCCCTCACATAAGAATACACCTGTACCTCCGGAACTACAAACAGGAGACCATGGGATAGCTGCAGCCAACCAGCATTGACCAGATTCTACAGAGCTACTGTTGTCACACACACCCAGCCTCCTCCTTGAACTGAACAGTGACCAATCAGGGCTACCCTAATTTTCATGATAGAAATTGCATGGTTACGCTCCCTAACTGAAGGAGAGTTACATCAAAATGGAAAATGTATATGTGTCTACACCTTCTTACACGGGTCTTCTGCACTGAGACTTCAGCAGAGTTCCCTGCAATGCCTTGAGCAAGCTTATTCTCCTTCTACTCTTATTTAGGGCCAAACTCATGGTGGTGCATACCTTTAATCCCAGCACTCGGGAGGCAGAGGCAAGTGGATATCTATGAGTTCGAGGCCAGCCTTGTCTACATGGTGAGTTCCAGGCCAGCTGGGACTACAGCGAGACCTTGTCTTAAAAAAAATAAATAAATAAAATAAATAAAAAAATAAATAAATAAATAAACAAATAAATAAAAAACTGAAAGGCAATTTTTTTTTTTACCAGCCTTTCAATCCTCTACCATAAATCCTCGAAAAAAGATTGAATTGTTAACCTCAAAGGATTCCTGGTATAAATTAGAAGGAAGGACCAGTAGGCTTTGAGGAAGACTGAGGGCAAGAATTAAATTTTCGTGACACAATCGCAAGTTGAGAGAAAGGGTTCTAGGTGTAATGAAGACCGCAAAAGAGATGAGTAAGGACAAAGTGAATCATTAGCATACCTCTACACCCAGGAGCGTTCCACCCAGGAGGTGAACAATCAACACTTAGCCAGAGCTCATTTATAACTTGCCTATACTTGTGTGGTCCATCAGGCACCCAGAGAAGCACAGGGAAGAGATAGGCACACACATAGAATCATAGAATTATAATATGGGGAAGAAATTCCAGGGCTCTCAGTTATCACTTATGTAAGAGGGCAGCTTCCATATTTAGATATTTGAAACCTTCTATCACTTAGCATGACCTCTCCAAGCTACCTGATCCCTTGAAGCTTCAAATGGACATATTTGTGTTATTTTCCTCACAGGCTTCTTACAAGGTTAAATAGGAAATTCCATTGAAAGTTCATGACAAAGTTGGCACTCATTACCATTCAGGCAACAGCTTTGCATACTGAATCTTTGACAGCATTACTGGCCTATATTCTTCACTGTGATTTAGCAGACAAAAGCATCCCCAAGTAATAGTCCAACATGTCTGAACAAGTAAAGGCTCATGAAGAAAAAACCTGAAAGAAAGCCAGAGCTCCTGACCGTGGATTTCCTTTAAACACGCCTTAGCTCCACTCAGTGTTCAAATCCCAACCCGACTCACCCTGCCTTGATAAAATTTCCTTCAATAACACAAACTGGAAAATGAATCTCTCTTTCCTCTAAGTTGCTTAGGTATGCTGTGTTTATCCTTAACTGCAACATTTTTCCCCCCCGGCTTGGTTCTTTGATTAAACCCAGATCATCAGCTAATTTTTAAACCCAAATCATCAGCTAATTTTTAAAAAAATTCTTAGACTCATTTTTAATTCCAAGTTAGAGACCAATGCTTTTTAACATAATAAACATTTCTACTAATTTTTTTAAAATATTGAGATCAGAAAATATTTTCATATGTATTTCATATGTATTTGTGTCTGTATATGCACATGTGTGTGGATACTCAAGGAGGCCAGAAGAGGGTGTCAGACCCCCTCGAGCTGAGTTACAATTGGTTTCTGAGCCATCCAACATGAGAGCTAGAAACCACTTGGGTCCTCTGCATGAACAGTACATGTGGGCATGCTCCTGCCACTGAGCCATCTGTCCAACCTCAAGAAAACAGTTTCAAGGACAATAAGACACTAAACACAAAGACGCACAAGTATAGACATGCAACGTCGCCTCAACAGTCAAAATTTCACCTCACAAAGCGAGTTCTGGAGGAAACAATACAGTATTCTAATCAGCGAAAGCTCTAGCTTAGCCCTGCCCTCTCCTCCGTTAACCTCCCAAAAGGAACGAGGAAGAAAGAGCCAAGCATGTAGAATGGTAGGGTTATATTACTGAGAGCTCTCTGCTATGAATGAAAGAGGAGGTGGGATCACATCTGAGAAAGGCCATATGTTGGTGACAAATTTCCCTGCAGACACAAGTGCATGTTTTTTGGTTTTGGGTTTTTTTTTTTTTTTTTTTTTGGTCTTTTTGAGGGTCTCCCTGTAGCCCCAGCTGTCCTGGAACT
This sequence comes from Nannospalax galili, assembly GCF_000622305.1. Lineage (NCBI taxonomy): Eukaryota > Metazoa > Chordata > Mammalia > Rodentia > Spalacidae > Nannospalax > Nannospalax galili. The sequence goes on along the minus strand of NW_008349083.1, from coordinate 1,014,525 downwards.
CACTATGTAGACCAGGCTGGCCTTGAACTCACAGAGATCTGCCTGCCTCTGCCTCCCGAGTGCTGGATTAAAGGCATGTGCCACCACGGCCTGCAAATGCATGTTTTAAAAACTTATTTCTTGGAAGTTGCATAAGCTGCAGGTCTGTAGCTCTGACCATCTCTCACACACACAAATCTCTGTGATGCATAGATCATTCTGAGTTTTAGGTTATTCTGAAGTGCATACTAAAGTGTATTACCAAAACCTTCGAATTTCCAGACCACATGTTAAAATACACATATACAGACATTCAAGCTTTCTCGCTGGCATAACAGAACTAAAAAAGCAATCCAGGGCTGGGGAGATGGCTAAGTGGTTAAGAATACATATTGCTCTTGCAGAAAGCCCAAATTTGGTTCCTAGCACCCGCATCAAGTGGCTCTCAGCTGCCTGTAACTCCAGCTCTAGGGCATCTGAAACCTTCTTCTGGCCTCCATGTATACCTCCACACACGAGCACATACACACGTAATTAAATCAAAATAAATCTTTTAAAAACAGAATGTAATCAGAATAAGACATTGATGTTAAGATATGAACACATACTTCAATTTTGTTTTCTGTGGTTCTTATGTCTCTCTCTCTCTCTCTATCTCTCTCTCCCCCCTCTCTCTTACACACACACACACACACACACACACACACACATACACACACACACACAAAACACCACATTTTTGAGAAAATATTTATTTAAAATTCATAGCCCAAATCACTCTTAGAGCAACCTTTTCTTTTGTTATATAAGAGGAATTTCCAGTGTTTGTTTGTTTGTTTTAAAGTCAGTGTTTGGGGCCAAGAGGGCTTTTGTTTTGAGTCTTGTGAAGGATAATAATCAATTCCTTTAAAAGGCAAAAAATGTGTTTTTCCCAAATATTTTGCCCAGAAAAGATAAGGCAATGTCTTCCCTGGGGAGAAGGGAAGAACAAACAGTGTTGTCAGCACAGGAAGGCTGTGTGAGGCAGACACAGGCCCCTGCCACCCTGATTAGAGAAAAGCAGGAAGCCAGGCCTCTTAGCCCTGGAGCTCCCATGAGAAGCCTGCTATGAACCCAGCCGCCAGGGCAGAAGCACCCCTTAACTGGGAAAACTGTGACTTTTATGGGCTCCTCTCTTCTTTGCTGTGGCACGAACAGTTTCTAAATATGTGTGTGTGTTGGCAAGGATGGGCTGCTCTGCTCATGAATCTTACAAGGTCTTACAAAATCTATAAAACTATTAATTTTCTCTAGGGGAAACAGAGTTTACATGGTCCATTGGTACTGTGTTAATCAAGCTAAAGAAGAACTCTGCTGACCAGGACGCCTACCCTGCATGATTCAGGTCAGCATGGACCAAGAGGAAGCAACAAGTTGGAGTTAGGAAGGTCAGCGTTAAGCATCAGCCACAATCTTTTTGTTGTTCTGTTTTGAGGCAGGGTTTCATTTAGTCCAAACTGGCCTCAAGCTCACTATGTAGCAGAGGATGACCTTGAACTCCTGCATCTACCGCCATAGTACTGAGATGACTGGCACAGGATGCCGCACCCAGGTATGCAGTGCTGGGGATGGAAGGCAGGGGGCGTTGTGCCTGTTAGGAAAGCACTTTACCCACTGAACTCCCTCCCCAGCACAAACTATGCTCTTCTAAAATTTTTTTAATCAATGTTCCTAAGTGCAGGGTGCATGGCTCTGCTGTAAGTCACACCAGTGACCGCTGCTGTCCAGCTCCCTTGTGACAAAGGGCAGAAGCTAGGCATGCAGCAACTTAGGTCCTTACTAGGACTCTTCCTACAGGTCTGCCAGCCCTGACCATGTGGGTAATTAGCAATATGATCCAGTACACCAGTTTCTCTTGTAAGTCAATCCCATCTTTGAGGTTGGCAGCACCAAGCAGAGGCTCATGGACTTCCCATTTGTCCTTGCAGGCTCCAGGCCATCCTCCTGGACCTTTCAATCCTCCACACTGATGTCTACCTTCTTGACTCCTTGCCCTGCTAACAACAGGTTCCAGGCCAGATGAAGCAGCAGTAGAACAGAATCTGCTTAACTAGAACCACAAGAAGGTAAATCTCTGTAATAGATACCATGGTCCACATCACTGCTGCTGATCTGTGTCTATGGCCAAACCCATGATGCCATCTGAGTCTAGATGAGAATCCACTATGTTCAAATAACTGGGGTTGACCTGGTTGCCCATTATATGATTTGACTGAGTGAAGATGGAGTTCTTGAGATCTGATAAGATCAGGTCAGTAAAATACAATTATAATGGCAAAAAATGGGGCAGGAACAGATGCCAACCAGCGGCACTTTTCAAGTGAAGGTGGCAGCTGAAATCATTTAAAATCCTGAAGTGAGTGTTTCAAGGAATGCGTTTTCACTTTCTGTGTCAATGTATGTGTATTTAAGCAGTAAGTGTATGTGCCTGCATGTGTGTTCACAGAGAGTGAGGCAAGCAACATACTACTCAGCAGTCGCCGTCATGGGCTCATTGTTTAATTACATTTATTTATGTGTGTCTGTATGTGCACACATATACATCCCTGCACGTGTGGAGGTTAGAGGACAACTTAGGAGAGTCACTTCTCTCCTTCCACCAGGCTCACCCCCAGCTATTGAACTCAGGCCTTCAGTCTTGGCAAAACGCACTTTGACCCACTGTGCTATCTTACCAGCCCAGACATGGGATTCATTTTTGTAAATACATATGAATATGTACAACAGAAAAATGATGTGTAAATTTTTAATAGGGCTTGTTTGGAGAGAACATTGCTCTCTCTAACAATGGAAAGGAAAAAGCGATTGGCTACGGATTTTGTATATGCTTTAGACTCCTTTCATTTTGTCATAGTGTGTGAGGTCGAGTGGCAAGACATCATAGATTGGGAAATTTGCACATGAAAGCAAAGTGACTAGATGATGAAAGAATCCAGAGCATGAACTAATCCAGAAGAATGCCTACCACCCATTCCTGTGTCGTTGAATGCAACGGGTATGACAGTGTGAGGTGGCGGCCTGAAGAGCTAGCTCAGGCTGTCTACAGGAGTCAGTATTTCATATTTTAAGTGCAAAAAAAAAGGGTTATTCAACTTTAGAGTAATCAAATATGACCTATCATATTTATTTGGTTTCTGGGCCCAAATAGATTTAGACAATCGGGAGCATATTCAAGATTAACAACATAATGGAAAGATTTGAATTCGTGTGTTGGGAAGAAATCAAGAATGTTTAGCCTGAAAGGATGAAGATATTATAAGACGGGATATCTCTTTTCAATATTGAAGGGCTTCTAAATGAGGAAATTTGAAATCTATCACCTGGGAGGTCTAGTTTCATCTGTTGCTATGATAAACACCATGACTACAAACAACTTGGAGATGAAAGGGTTTCCTTCATCTAACTCCTCCAGGTTCACAGTCCATCACTGAGGAAAGTCAGGGCAGGAACTCAAGGCAGAAACATAGGCACAGGAGTTGAAACAGAGACCATGGTGGAAGGCTACTTACTGGCTCCCTTCCTCCCTCATGTCCAGCTATGTTTCTTATACAGCCTAGGAATGGTGTCACTAACAGTGTGCTGGGCCCTCTCATATCAAACATCAATCAAGACAGTGCCTCACAGACACAGACATGGCCATAGGCCAATCCAATCTCAGTAATCCCTAAATTGAGGTTCCTTCTTCCTAGGTGACTCTAGGCTGTCAGTAAAAACTAACCAGCACATGGGGATAATGCAATGACCTGAAATAGAGGAAATAAAGGTAAACCAAAGGTCATGTCATATTCATGCCATTACAAGTGCAAGATAAAATGAGTTGGGTGGTTTTGAGCAAAGATTTCTGTGTTAGTCAGGTTTCTGTCACTATAAGAAAATATATCAGACAGCTTATGAAAAAAAAAAGCTTTATTTTGCCACAGGACATTGGAGGTTCTAATCCATGACTGAATGGCCCCATTATCCAGGCTAGTTACAAGGCAGGACATCGTGGTGGAAGTATTTTGCCATATTTGAGGTATGGCAAAAACTGGTCACTTCATAGCCAGAAGGCAAAAGAGAAAGAGGAAGAGGCTAGAGTATCACAGTCCCTTATAAAGGTTCACCACCATTTACCTAAAGACCTCCATAAGTCCCATCACTCAAAGGTTCCAGTGGATTATAGCCGTCCACACATGCCTCTAGGGAACAGTCACATTCAAAGTAACAGTCTTCAGTCAAGTAAGACTCCTTTGTGGCTGTTTCAAAGAGGACTGAAACTCTGTGAGACTGGAAAAAGATGATGTCAGTGTACACTTCCTGTTTTGGTCCCTATCATAGACACTATTCCATGACAGAATTGCACACTCTTTCCAAAAATGACAGGCCGAGTGTCTGCAGTTTGAGAAACAGAACAGAGTCTTAAAATCTGAATAAAGTTATTCTTTGAATAACTTTCCCAGGGAACTGTAAAGAAGAGGGAGTCATACCTGGAACAGGCCTGTTACTCAGTGACGATTCTCAATTCTTGACTGCTTCTCCTTCATGCTATAATCATGTCAATGCATACTTCCACTCTATAGGGTATAAGATGATCCAAAACCACTTCTAGATTAGAGATTAGTACATGAACTCTACATAAAGTTAAAGTTTTGTGTTAGGGAGGTAGCTTAGGTCATAAAAAGCTTTTCTGCAAGCATGAGGACTGAGTTTGACCCCAAGAATATACCTGGAAAGCCAGGAGTGGGGACATGGGCTTATAATCCTAGCACTAGAGAATGCAGGCAGGTGGATCTCTGGGGCTCACTGACCAGGCAGTCTAGCCTAGTGGTGAGCCCCTAAGTCAGTGAGAGACACTGTCTCAAATAACACTCAAGGTTGGCCACCAGCTTGCTCACGCACACACTCACACACATAGACACACACACACACACACACACACACTTTTCAGATTTTTTTAAACTTTATTTTTTATTTTATGTGTATGGGTGTTTTATCTGCATGTCTGTGAGTGTACTTGTGCAAGCAATGCTCACGGAGGCCAGAAGAGGGTGTCAGAGCCTCTGGAACCAGGGTTGCAGGCAGTTGTGAGCTACTCAGTTGTGGGTGCTAGGAACTGAACTCGGGTCCTCTGCAAGAGCAGTACATGATCTTAATAACTGAGCCATCTTTCTAGTCCCAAGTTTAAGGTTTTAAAATAAGTTTATTAAATATTTTTTGTTGTTTTTCACTTTAGTACATTTATTTATTCATTGTGTACATACACTTGCCATGACATGTTTATTATTTTATTTTTTTATTCTTTTAGAAAAAGCATTTCATTACAGCTTTAACATACTAATAACAGTTTCAGATGAAATGTTTTTTTAAAAAGGAAAACTTACACACCATTCTGATTTAACAACGTCTCTTGACAAGTACCACGACCTAGGAAAAGCAAACCCACAGTCCTGCATGGAACTGCCATCCTGTGTCCCCTTCTTTAGCTTGGATTAGTACCTTTAGCTCTTTATTGGGGTTGGACTAATTTGGAACTCTTGCCATGTGTTTTGAGCATAGTGATTGGCAGATCTTTTTACATTAGGACACTTTTAGTGAATTCATGTATGTGTCGAGAGATGTCTCTTAGCTGGGTCCCTAGTGAACAGACTCTGCAACAAGGATTGTCATTTAATGTTTTGCTAAATGTTAACGCGGGCATTAAGAGTACAGGGAAAAGGAAGTGAGACAAAACTACATGAGACAATTGCTAGGATCTGTGGAATGTGGCAGAGCACAGTGCTGCAGTCAGCACGCAAATCAGCCAGGTGGGCTATCTCAGAACAGTATGTACAAGAAGCTGTTATAGAGCTGGGGAGGTAGCCGAGACAGTAACGTGTTTGCTATGCAACTATGACACCCTGAGTTCAATCCCCAGCACCCATGTAAAAATCAGGGCATGGTAACCCCAGTACTGAAGAGGAGAAAACTGGCAGATCTCTGAGGCTGGCTGGACAGTGAGCCCAACCAAGTGGTGTGCTCCACCAGGTCAATGAGAGACGGTCTCAACAATAAGATGGATGCCATCCAAAGTTGATCTCTAGCCTCCACATACATACACATGCATACATGTACCCACATTTACATGAACAGGCATACACACTGCACATACAGCATGCACAACAAAACAAACCAACCAATTGACACAAAGTAAATTTAAAAATGAAAAAAGGAACAAAGGAAGAGAGGAAGGAGGGAGGGAGAGAGGAGGGAGGGAGGACAAACAAAGGAAGGAAGGAAGGAAGGAAGGAAGGAAGGAAGGATGGAAGAAAGGAAGAAGGAGGGAGGGAGGAAGGAAGGAAGGAGGAAGGAAGGAAGGAGGGAGGGAGGGAAGGAGGGATGGAGGAAGGAAGGAAGGAAGAAAGAAAGGGAGGGAGGGAGGGAGGGAGGAAGGAAGGAAAGAAGGGTGGGTTATCATGGGGTAGGGGGCTTTATGTGTCTCCCATTGGCTTATGTCCCATTGAGAGTTCATTTATATACCCCTGGGTCAACCCTTTAATCCACAACCTAAAATGCAATTTTCACTTTTTATGTCTAGAAGTGAAATGGGGTGACAAGTTCAAGACGTGTTACTGATGAGCCTGAATATGCAATGGTAGTCAAGCAGGTGCTTGGTCCACAGGGCAGAATTAAAATAGGATAACCTGAAGGGCATCAACTAGCCTCCATGGTAAAGCAAGCATGTACATTGGAGCTGTTGGCAGTGTTACTGAAGAAGTCTGCAGTGGAGATCAGACAACTACTACCCACACATCTTGTCTGGCCTGCTACTTGTTTTCTTTATCTCTTGTTTGTTTGTTTGTCTTTGAGACCGAGGCTGGATTACTATGATTTTTTGGCCAGCCTGGGTCATATAGTGTGTGCAATGCCATCCTGGAATATATACTGAAAACCTGTTTCAAGCAACAACAACAACAGCAAAAAAGCACAAGCCTACAGCTAGGGCATTCACAGGCCTCAGAGGAAGAGGTACTATAATATTTTGCTAAATGGACATATAGCCAAATTGCCTCCTAAGTATTTATGTTTATGCCCATAGTTTAGTGCTGTTCTCAGACTGGGTCAGAGAAGCTTCTCCTGCAAAGGGTAGTGGGTAATGCAAACTCTTAACTGATCAAAGTGGTGAGAATAAGTGACTGAGAACAAGTGACATTTTCAACACCCCATCAAAGGTCCAGGGAAAAATCATGAAAGAGGAGGTGGGAAGATTATTAAGTTCCAGAGGATAGAGACAGTGCTGTGAGACAATCTTTTGGACATGGTGTGGCCATTGCAACCCGAATACACAGCAGCTATGTTTATCTGCACAAGACCTGCGGACACATACACAAAAAGACACAGGGGATGAGGGGGAATGGTTTGGAAGAAGAAGAGTCAGCAGGATTAGGAGAGGATCAAGAAAAGATAACAGAGGATGAATAAAAACACAGTAAGGTTTATTCATCCCACACTCAGGAGGCAGAGGCAGGTGGATCTCTGTGAGTTCAAGGTTAGCCTGGTCTACATAGCAAGTTCCAGGCCAATCAGGCTATATAGTGAGACCTTACTTTAAAAAAAAATAACTAAATATTAAATTTTAAAATTTTTTAAAAATAACTAAAAAGAAAGAATGAAAATGGAAATTTATCCAAAGAAGCAGCATATTTTAAAGTATTTCATTTTATAATATTCCATACAAATTGTATGTAGCTTAAGAAAAATCAAGGTCCACACACGCAGTTGAATTGGAGCAGAGACACTGTTTATTTGCATATTACCTCCTGCAGCTCTAGGTCACAGAATAGCCCAGCCTTCTGTAGCATGCAGACATGAAATGTTGACTATCAAACCCCTTCTAGAAAATGTTGGACAATCTCTTATAAAGAAGTCCGTACCGGCTCTGAATCAAGAATCAGAGTGGAACACTCTCAGGAAAGTGCATTAGAGCTATTTTGAAAATTGTTAAGAGCTACAACATACACACAGATACCATGCTTTCCTGACTGATGTCCACTAACATGCTTACCTGTTTGAACACCTTTCCACGGGTCATGTTCCACGGTCTATTTATGGAAACACCTACATAAACCCACACATACTTTTATAACTTTGACCTCAGTAACAATGTGATAGAAATTTATTCCTATATGCAAATAATATTGGACTATTATTCCTATGGGAACAAGAAAGAGAATTAATATTATTAGTATTTTATATGTGCTAATTTATTTTTAGAGTATGTATCATTTAATAGTCTTAAATATCTTGTTTAAATAATGTGCTTTGAAGTTTTAAAACCTACTTGGAGAAAGAAAATACAGAGGTCACACTGCACAAACCCCACCACCACCACTCACATACACGCCTCTTTGATATGTGAGTCAGCAGGCACCCAATTTCCCAGTGGTTATCAGCTAAGGTAAGCCAAAGGTCTGCTGGGTACCAATCATGTTGCCCTGTGAAAGGTTAGAAAGCATGCTAATAATAGCTAGAACAAGGAAGGGTGTCTTATGACTGACTATATCAAGAACTCTCAGCAGAGGAAGATAGTGAACTTCTAAGAGGTGGTTCCTTTTATTTGGGGATTAACTGAGTTCGTTTACTTTGGTGCTCACACAGTATCAACCAATATTTCGGGTCCTGTCGGCTGGATGCTTGTAAGCTATGCATTCTCCCCAGAATAGTCCTCCCCAGGGACCATAGCTCCCAGTGGAACAGCCTCTAAACATTCTGGGTTCTACTTCCAAAGGGAGCCTGAACTTTCGCAGTAGCCAGAAAGCAGACATGTCCTCCAGCCACGCATGCCCAGACTGTATTTTGCTTCTAAGGGTTCTTTCTAACTCCTAAAGCTCCAGGAGTGCCTCCTCTGTACAGTTATCAAGCTGGCTGCTCTGTCACTCAGCAGCAGACTGACTTCATGAAAACCAAGTGCCCTTCTCATACTTCTCAAATGGTGTTTGGTTAAAGGACCCTAAGATGAAAAGCTGAAGTTTGACTTATGTTTATGGTTTCTGAGCCATGAGGTTGATCCAGCTCATAAATGGGAGAGAGATTCTTGTTAATCTGCTAGGGCTTGGAGTAGGTTCTATTTAGAGCAAGCATCTGGGGCTGGGGGAATAGTTCAATCTGTATATTGCTTGCCTTGCAAGCATGAAAACTTAAGTTAAAACCCCAGAACCTACACACACACACACACACACACACACACATACACACACACACACACAAACACACAAATGAATCAAATGAACAAATGAATTGGTATGCTTACAATTCCAGCACTCACTGGAGAGGCAGAGATAGACAGAATCCTGGGCTTCAGTGGTCAAAAAGTCCAGTCTAATTGACAAGCCCCAAGTCCCAGTGAAAGACTCTGTCTCAAAATACTTAGTAGATGGGACCTGAGAAACAGCACTCGAGGTCGTCCTCTGACCTCCACATGTGTACACACACCTGCACTTTCTAACACACACATACTGGAAAACAGCAAAAATAAAATCATCTGATGACATTCCTTGTGTATAAGAAATACTAAAACATAGTGCTTTTAAAAGCATATATGTAGCTGCCTACATAAGCAGTAACATGCTCTTCCACGAATTTTCACCATTTTGACCATTATGAAAATCCAACCTAAATTATTTACACAGGTCAGCCGTGTGACTAGATGAAAAATTTTGTCACTCAACATCCTTCTAAATACTAAAGCATTTATCTTCCTATGTAAGAATTGTTTTAAAGATAAGCTGGAAAGAGAGCAGTTGATATTAATTTGCTGTAAAACCAAAGGTGTCTCTAGATAGAAGTATAAACTTATTTCTAGAATACAATATCTGTGTCTCCAGCCCAGCAGCATCTGATGTGGAGTTGGATAAGTTTGGGCCTTCTCAGACTTTAATGCCACAGCATCTAAAATGGCAAGGTAGAACAAGGCTGTCTGTATATGCCTGAAAGCTAGCACATGCTAAACAGACAATCCAAATGAAGTAGGCATTTAAATTAGTTAATTTTCCATTGCTGTGATAAAACATCATGACCAAGGCAATTTATAGAAGGAAGAGTTTATTTGGGCTTACAATTCCAGAAGGATAAACACCAATCGTGGCACGTGGTATACTTACATACATGCAGGCAAACATCTGAATGAACACATAAAAGGAAAATAAATTAATTTTGAAAAGAACAGTCCATCATGTTGGAGAATGTGGATCAGCAAGCTGCAGGCATAGTGGCGGGGGCAGGAAGCTAAGGGCTCACATCTCCAACAGCAAACAGAAAGCAAAGAGAGCGAACTAGAAGTAGGGTAAGACTACAAACTCTCAAAGCAAAGCCCATCCTCAGTGACATCTTCCCACAGTTAGGCCACACCTCCTAAAGGCTCCATGACCCTCCACAAGCAGCATCATTCCCCCCTCTGAAGAGGTAACCCTAAAATCTTTTAAGGATCAGATACAAACTCCCAAATACTTTTGACATTTTTGGCTTTGGAACAGAGTATGTTGCTAACAGGCCCAAGGACATTTTGACTTTTAGCCAAGAAACTACATTTCTTTGGGGTCTTTTTACCCTAACTGTCTAGCCAATTCCTACCTCCTCTTCTTATCACACCATCCTCTGAAGGGGTTTAAAATCTTTTAAGGATTAGACACACGCTCCCAAATACTTTTGACATTTTTAGCTTTGGAACAGAGTATGTTGCTGACAGGGCCAAGGACATTTTGAATTTAGCCAAGAAACTTGCTACATTTCTTTGGGCTCTTTTTACCCTAACTGCCTAGCCAATTTCTTCCTCCTATTCTTATCACGCCATCCTCTGAATGGGTCACCCAAATTGCCAATAGGGAATAGGGATGCAGTCCACTCTGGCTTCTTCCATGCTGAACAGGGACACAGGGTGCTGCAATTGGAGTACACCCTCAGTGGGCGTATCTAAAAGACTCCCAAATTGCATAACTCTTGTCTCTAAGAGGAAAAGAAAGTCCTTGAATCCTGAATAGGAGATGAAAGGAGAAATAAAGGCAAGAGTCGTTAGTATTACAAGTTCTAGACAGGGAACTAGAAAAAAAGTCAGAAGAGGGCGATTTTCAAATGTTCATATGAGAGTCCATTGGAGTTTCTTGACAAGGGCTTCCCAAAGCATCCCTCTATTGGGTTCTTCTTCATTTTTCTTTTGTCTTCCAAAACTGGAAAGAGTGGCTGGAAAGAGTGGCTGGATATTCAGGTGAGGGTCCAGTGACCCCACTTGGAACTCCTTTAATGAATGAGCACAACCATCAACAAGCCCAAGTGTGACTATGATTAGCAATCACGCTCAGCCGAAGTCATGATGATGGTAGCCATTTCATACAGAAGGGACTGCTGTATAGCATCATCTTATTAAAAGGACCTGGAATGTAAAAGGATTTGGTGCTAAGAGCAACATCTGAGGTAGAACATATGTCGTTTATTCTTCTGAGTCTGTGTTACTTCACTTAGTATAACAGTTTCTAGATCCATCCATTTACCTGCAAATTTCATTATTTCATCTTTCTTTACAGCTGAATAGAACGCCATTGTACAAATATACCACATTTTTGTTAATCACTCATCAGTTGAGGGACACTTAGTTTGCTTCTGTCTCTTAGCTATTGTGAAAAGAGCAGCAACAAACATGGTTGTACAAGTGTCTCTAATAGTTGGATGAGTCCTTTGGGTGTATGCCGAGGAGTGGTATAACCGGGTCATATGGTAGGTCCATTTGTAGTTTTTTAAGAGTTCTCCACACTGTTTTCCACAGAGGCTGCATGAGTTTGCAATCCCTCCAGCAGTGAATGAGCGTTCCCCTTTCTCTACATCCTCGCCAGCATTTGGTATCATTTGTTCTCTTGATCCTAGCCAGTCTGATTGGGGTAAGGTGATACCTTAGGGTGGTTTTAATGTGAATTTCCCTAATTACTAACGATGTTGAACACTTTTTGAGAAAAGTAATTTATATGTAAGTAATTATGTTAAAAATTTTATTATTTGTGCATGCGTGTGTCTATATCTGTGGCTATATGTATATGAATCCAGGTGACCACAGAAGCCAGAAAAGAGTACAGATCCCCTGGAGCTGGAGTTACAGGAAATTGGTGAGTCTTAGGACATGGGTGCTGGTAACTGAACTCAGTTCCTCTACAGCAGTCCAGCTCTTACCTGCTGAGCTGTCTTTTCAGCCCTCAACTTTAGTGTTTTGTTTCCACATATGAGAGACAACATATGATTCTTGCCTTTCTGTGTCTGGATTTTTTTAACTTAATGTGGTGTCCTCCAGTTTGAGTCATTTGCTGGAAATGGCAGGATTCCATTCTTCTTTATGGTAAATAACAGTCTACTGTGTATATCTACTATTTTTAGTGTTCATCTATGCATGGGCACTAGGGCGATCCCATTTCTTGGCTATTGTAAATAATTGAACAATATTAACATGCATTTGAAGTGTCTCTTTTGTATGTCGACATCATTTCCTGTGGATACACTCCCAGGATTGGGATGGTTGGATCATACAGCACACACCCTGCTGTTTGATCAGGAGTCTGTATCAGTTCCACAGCTGTGAGCTGAGCGTCCATCAGACCACCTGCGGATGGGCAGTGAGGAGGATTCTGAAGGTGAGGGAAGCATCTTGCTCTCCCCACACCATGACCAGCAGAGGTAGGAGCGAGGGAGATTACCGCAGGAAACTATAGTGAGAGTGGGGAAGTAAAACCCTAAAAATATTCACAGAAGATTCCACTCTATACTGCAAGACAAAAATAGCATGCCATAAAAATAGTCTTTGAAAATCCCCCAATTTCCCATAGCCTCTGGTAGGTCTGCCTCCCCCCTGGGCTTTCTCCCTGGCCTTCTTCCCCAGCATTGAATGAAAGTGTGCTTTCTTTAGCTGATAACCAGAGGAAATCCTTGGAACACACTGATAGCCAACATTATCCATAAATATCTGTTGTTTTTAACATTAAAGTCATAATTAGAACAGCAAACTGTCACACCGTAAGAAGAACACTCACCCCAGGGCTTATACTTACTCTGTGCAGTGACCAGCAACACTAACCTGGTTATCTTGACTCCCTTTTCTTTATTGACATATGTTCGGTCTCAAACACTCATATGATAAAAGTCCACTGCACCTAACCGAGTTGGAGCAGGTAGCCATTTAGAAAGGGAATGTACCCAGTGGAGCTTATTGGGACCCTAAGACTAGGCAGGATCTTCACGGTGCTGCAGGGTCCTGGAGCCAGAGAGGAGGGTTTGGTAAGGAGATGATCAATGAAAAGTTTTAGGGTACTGTGCCTTGAAAGGATGCAGATTTCCACCCCAGAGGGTCCCCGGCACTGTGTATTTGAAGCTGTGACCTGAATTGACCTGGAAGATCCCAAACTTCAGAGGGCATTGGGTACAAGAGATGAGCAGATCCTTGGGGGTAAAGAGAGCTCTCTTAAGCAGGTGTTTCCCTTGCAAGAATAGCCACAAATTGGCCCTGAGCAGGAGCTGGATTCTTGTGACTGCTCTCCTACTCCACCCCGCACTTTATACAGTGCTCACAACACACAGCCTGATAAGGTCAGCATGGAGGGAGGTGGATGATGAAGGCTAATGTTAATCCTCCCAGTGTGTGTGTTGGTATCAGAGCTTGGGCCAGTGTAGGCAGGTGGGGGTTACAGAAATCCCAGGCATCCAGCCAGGCCTCTCATTACATGTGCTGGGCTCCAGAACAATCCTTTAATCCCACCAACAATCCCTGAGACAAGAAACACTGATTCTCCTTTTATTTAATTAGAAGACTGTTTTCTCATGAGTATTGTGCTTGATTTATGAATGCCTGTTGTTCAAAATATAGCACTGCTCTGTGAAAGAAGAACCATTTGGTGTTGTATAGTTTGCTTTACGTTTCAGAATCCTCTATTACTTAAGTGTACATGATTCATTTCATTACTGTGCATAAAATCAAGGCACACCAAGAATAATTCTTTGGATCCCTGATATTTTTTTTTTCTTTTGTGATACTGGAGATCAGTCACAAGATCATGTACCTGTAAACAAGTGCTCTAACCACTGATCTACACTCAAGCCCTACAGGGCAGTGTGTGTGTGTGTGTGTGTGTGTGTGTGTGTGCGTGCACGCATGTGTGTTATATGTGTACATGCACTGTGCATGTAGAAGCCAGAGGTCGACATATGTCTTCCTCTACCACACTCCCATTTTAGTTTTATGACACAAGGTCTCTCACTGAACCAGGCACTCACCAATTCCATTAGACTGTCTGGCTAGCAAGCCCCAGGGATCTTCCTGATTCCACCTCTTCAGTACCGGGGTTACAGTGTGCACTACCATGACTGACATTGTATATGGGTGCTGGGGAGCTGAACACAGGTTTTCATGCTTTCATGGCAAGCACTTATCCACTGAGCCACCCCCCTTCCCTCCATCTCTATATGTGATTTTAAAGAGGTGTTACACTCACAAAGAAGATTGTCCAGCCAGTAACTCCAAAGCCTGGAAATCTGAAGAAATCCTAAGGCTGAGGCCTTCAGACAATAACCCAGACAGAAGCTTATGCTCTATAAATGAAGGAAACTTTAAGCCAGTCTTGCACACACTCTTTACTACATAATAGCAACAGCTGTAGCTCTTCAATTTCTTGCTGGTTTCCAAGCATAGTTTAGAGTGTTGACATTTCCATGGGGTCAGGTCACTTCACCAGCTTCACTGTGGCACTGGTGAATAGATCTAGGAAGTGCATGGATGGGTGAGATCAAACAGGCATTACAAAGTCAAATCTTGGGAGTCAATATCATCCAGTCTTCTTACGGTAACTCCAACTTGCTCTCTACCATTGCCTATGTTAATGCCTGGCCCCCTGATCATTGAGCCAAAGGAACTGCTGACATCCTTTCCATAGATACTCAGCCCAAGTCCCCCGCCCATCTTCATTCCCATGGCAACTCGAGTGACAGAAACACTCAGAAGGCTAAGATTTATTTACTGTTGCAGTTCTACCTAAAATAGATGAGAAGTAAGAATCTCAGCCATATCCTAACAAAAAACATTTTCTTGGGCTAGAAAGCTGGCTTGAAGAGTTCTCAGGATTCGAACTCAGGTCTTTATGCTTGTAGAGCAGATACTTCACCTGCTGAGTTATCTCCCACCTGTGTGGTATCTCTTAACAAAGAAGTTGATTGGTCTCTCATAGTGTCTTCCTTAAAGTAAAAATCCTTAAGAAGAACTCCTTCTAATCTATAACATTGATCTGGTTTTATCTTAAGGAGCTGAGAAATGTCCACCTCACATGTGGCTCTCCGAACATTCACAGATAGGTCTGTGCCCCAAGTAAAAGAGCTCTCAATTTCCAACTCAGCCCCATTTGTCTTTAACTTCATTTTCTCCTACTTCTTTTTTTTCCCCTTTTTTTTGGTCTTTTTTGAGACAGGGTCTCCCTGCAGCTACAGCTGTCCTGGAACTCACTATGTAGACCAGGCTGTCCTCGAATTCACGGAGATGCACCTGCCTCTGCCTCCCGAATGCTGGGATTAAAGGCGTGTGCCACCATGCCTGGCCTTTTCTCTTATTTTTAACCTTCATGATTCTATGATGTTGTCATGTAAAATAATGTCTGGAACAAGACATGGTAGAAAAAAGAGCAAGATGACTCAGCAAGTAAAGCACTACTCAATAGTTTGACTTCTGGAACTCATGAAATTAAATAGATAGATGATAGATGGATGGATAGACAGAGACAGACAGACAGACAGACAGACAGACAGACAGACAGACAGACAGACAGACAGATAGATAGATAGATAGATAG
The DNA here is from genome assembly GCF_000622305.1 of Nannospalax galili. Classification (NCBI taxonomy): domain Eukaryota; kingdom Metazoa; phylum Chordata; class Mammalia; order Rodentia; family Spalacidae; genus Nannospalax; species Nannospalax galili. The sequence continues at coordinate 998,689 of NW_008349083.1, read as the reverse complement.
ATAGATAGATAGATAGATAGATAGATAGACAGATAATAAATGAAGTAGTATACATTTGTAACCCCAATACTCTTAAAGCAAGATGGGAGGCAGAAGGCAGAGATAGGAGCTCAACCCAGGAACTTGTGGACCAGCTATGAAGGAGGAGGAGAAGGAGTAAGAGGGGAAGATGAAGAGGAAGAAGTAGAAAAAGAAGAAGAAAAAGAAAAGGAAAAAGGTGAGCACTCCCCCAAAGTTGTCCTCCAACCTCCACACAAGTGTCATGCGGGTACAAATCTTGTTCTTCAAGTTTAAAATTCAGTTATGTCTCCTCTTAAGGATAACAGATAGGAGAAAAATCAGTGACTAACATTTTCCTAGAAACGTCTTGGCACCTCTGCCTGCCATCCCTCACTGCTTTCAGATACATAAGGCTATTCTAGACATCTTCTTCCAAATGATAGGAAAAACAGGGTCCTATGTTTTCAGTGTACTGTATACACTGTTTCTAAAAGGATTCACAGGAAACTAATAGCAGTTGCTACTCGGTAGTAACTAATTGAATTGAGAAAAAATAAGGGAGGAAGAGTTGATTGAATTCTTTTTTAAAATGTATTGGGCTCGACACAAATTAATATATTACAAATTTTAAAATTCAATTTAAAAAATCACTCTTTATAAAGTCCTGAATATAGAAGTACATCTACCCAAACAAACCAAGCCACAGTCCAGAACAGTCCATCTTCGTGTAGAAGTGTGTTTTCTTATATAGTAACAAATAAGAGTTGTAAAATCGCCAGTCCCCAAATCTAAAAATAATATAATACAAACATGCATTATTTGACTATAATCTTCAAAACTATTCAAAGTATGTGTTGTTTATTTTTGACAGTCTCCTGTATCCCAGGACAACCTCAACTTCATTCCATAACAAAAGGATGATGACACAATGCATTTTATGATATGTGAATTGTATTTCAACAAAGTAATTATTAAAATATCAACTATTATAATTTCTCACTTGTTAAATTGACTGAAAAGAAAAAGAACATATCACTATCTTAGGACATGAATAAGAATTATTTAACAACATTTATCTCATTCAAAATTTCAAGAGAAAACTATGTTTAAAGAGCATTCAACATAGACAGACATGGCGTAGTATGCCTATAATCCTAGCATTTTGGAGATGGAGGTGAGAGAATCAAGAATTCAAGGTCATCCTCACCTACATAGAGAGTATGAGACCAGCCTGGGCTACATGAGAGCTTATCTATAAGAAAATGAAAAAAAAAATTTAAAAGAGCGCCTAGCTGAGAAATAAAATCTAAGACAAGGAGCCACAGACAGCATTGTGCTTAAAGGTAAAATGCCAAAGACTTTCTCCCCAGGATCCAGAACAAAGGAAGGCTATCCATCGTGGACATTTCCATTCATCATTGTGTTCTTGATTACAGATAAAGCGAGAACATAAAGGAAAGGAAGAAATAAAACTGCCTTTATTGATAGACAACAATAGTCTTTGCAGAAAATCCTTAAAACAACTACTAGAACAAAATCCAAAATATTAGTACAGCTAACAAATGGATTTAACAAGTTCAAGGGACACAAAGTTGGGTTACAAAATGCATCTGTATATATGAATAATGAGCAGCTGGAGCTTGAAATTAAAAAATAAAACAACTCCTTTTACAATAGCAGAGATAGGCATTTTCCTCCTTGATAGAGATAACAGAGATTTGCCATTCTAGCTAAAACAATGAAAAGATAGATGTATGACACAAAAGTTCTCAAGATAAGAAACATAGGACAAAGAGGAACAGGGATTCCCAAGAGATGAAAGCCATTGAGGTCAAGTTTCCTGTTTCATGTTACTGCCGTGGGAGAGGATATAGGCTGTGAGGAGGGACGGGGTCCCAGGCAGAGTCTGGTGGGCTCTCAGGATGCAGGAGATGGAGAGAAGGGTCCAGAAGAAGCTGAGCATCGGTTTCCCTTGTCAAGTCTATCAGACTTCCCTCATTGATTTGATGCTCTGTGTCGAATTGCATATGCCTGTTATGAAACATCATTCACTTCCCTTGTGGAATCAACCTTTTATATTTATATACTGTTCACTTTGTCCCTGATGGCATTCTCTCTTGAAATCTAATCTGCCTCAACTTCACACAGCGACCTTTACATCTGTTTGATTGTTGACTGCACGGCACATTTTTTCAAGCCTTTTTGTTCATTTACTTTTGTTTTTCATTTTTGAGACAGGTTCTCCTGTAGCCCAGGCTAGCCCCAAGCTTGCTTTGTAGCAGAGGATGACTTTGAACTCCTGAACCTCTTGCCTCTACCTTCTAAATGCTAGAATTATAACCCTTGTCCTAACATGCCCAATTCACTCACATAAAAAGTCTGTCTATATTTAAAGAGGCTTTATTATATGAAATATTCAGTTGAGTCATTTATCTTAATCCCAGTGTATGTATACTTACCTACATTTTGTTATATTATTATTTTAGACAAACTGTTAGGCCAAATAAGAATAAGTAAAATGAAGTCTTTTGTTTTACTTCCTCTTTTTCCTTCTTTTGGCGGTCTTTGTTCAAGTAGACAGCTATTTCTGACTTACATTATTTTCTTTCTCCATAAAGAAATCGTTTTGGTATATCTAGCAAGACAAGTTGATAGGCCACGAATTCTACTCTTGTTTGTCTGGGGTAATTTTACAGTGTGCCAAATTCTAGATTAGTAACACTTTTCTCATCTCAAAAATTGACTTCATATCATCCTTTTCTTGTTCACATGATTTCTTTGGAAAAGCTAGGTATCATTTTTATCTCTGGTCTCTAGTAAAATGGTTTTTTTTTTCTCTTCTCAGGCTTCTTTCAGAATATGTTTTTTTTAAAAAAAAAAAAAAACATGATGATGTTTTGGTTTGAAATTGTTACGGTTTGAAAATTATATGCCTAAGATTATCTGGGTGGTGGTGGCGTGGCTGATACTGCAAATATTAGCCAGTTACCTTAGAGTAGGAATGGAAAGAGGAAAGAATGGTAGGGTGGAACTTCGTCCATGGCTGGAAGTGCCTGCTGGGAACTGGGGCTATGCAGGAAAGGTTGCTCTTAGGAATAACAGAGAAGACGGAACAGTCTCTAGCCCATCCTGTCTTCCATGTCTTCTAACACTATTGGCTGATCCTACTTAGCAGCAGGTGGCAAGGGAGCCAGGAAGTGCAAAGGGGAAGGTGAGCCTCAGTGGCACTTGGAGTAGCAGGAAATGGGTCAGAGGACAAACAAGAAGTGGCTGTCCACGTCACAGGACATAGTTTTGGCCTTCAGTTGTCGCCAACTATGTGAAAAAAAAAAAAATGGTTTGTGTGGAAGTTTTGAGGTTCCAAATCTTGGCTTTCTTGAACAGGATGAATAGGACTGAATCATTTTATTTCAAAACATCTCCCAGGGTGTTTTGTAAAATAATGAAAAATATACCAAGAACATGTCACAGGCCCAGGACCAGTAACCACAAAGTAATTTCTGTGCTTCAGACCTTCCCTCAAAGGGCCATCCCATGTTGAGTAGAACATGGAGCAAATCATCAGTGAGAAGAGAACAAATATTTTGACATCAGAGCATTCTTCTTTGGAAAATTAAATAAAGCAGAAAGACTGAGAGAGCCACGGCCAAAGCATCTATCTTTCAGAATGGCTGTAGAATCACTAAGCAAATAATAAACTGGAGAGAGCAAACACTCATTTTCCTGCCGTTCTGGGGTGTGAGTGTAATGCCTCTGATTCAGCATATTTATGAACTGTCTTGCCCTCTTCCTGCATTCCCTTAGTTCCTGCGTCCTCATAGGACACTGCCCTTCTACGCACATCGTTCTTGCTTAATAAAGTAGGAGCTGCTGCATTCTGCCCTCTCCACATGGTAATTATATCAGTCTGCTGATATTGATTTTGTTGCTAGGGCCTGAGAATCTGCTAATATTTAGCTGTGGGAGTGGTAGGAAGGGTTGAAAAGAGAAAAGCATGTTCTTATACTTTTCCCATAAACCAGATGTTTTCTTCAACTCTTACATCTTCAAAATAGTGTCTCTGAAGAAAGATTAGCAAGAGTGCGGGAAACCAGGCCTTATTTTCTCAGCATCCATGAGTGCACACCGAATATCTGGCAATTCATGATCTTGAGCACGTACGTTTCTGGTACTCATTTGATAAAGAGCACATGCAATTCTAGTAAAAGTTGTTTCTTAAGTAAATGATATTCTTCCAACTTCTCAGAGAGTGTTTCATTTACCACTGGAAACTGAAACAGCACCATAGAAAATATCCCTATTTATACAACACCCCAAATGTAGAAATAAGTTAAGTTTATTATCTCTCAAAATGTGTGGATTGAGAATTTGGGGAAGACTCATCTGAGATAGTCACTTGGCCTCAACTGGGATTTCTTCTCAGATCATGATCTCTCCAGCATGACATTCAGGTAGCTGGATGCCTGGACCAGTTGGTTTCTCCCAAAGTGAGCATCTCACAGGACCAGAAATATGCTGCTGAGTGGAGTGACCACTTATGACCAAGCTCCAGAATCCACATAGCCTCAAGGTAGCCTTCTCTATGACAGTGGTTCTCAGCCAGGGCTGAGCTTGCCCCCCACAGGGAACAGTTAGCAATGTCTGAATACACTTGGTTTGTGCAGCTGGAGATAGTGGGTCCTGTTGGTGTCTAATGGGTTGAGCCCAGGAAGGCTTCTAAGTTTTCTACATTGCCTAGAAAACCCTCCACAACAATGAACTTAGTGGCCCCAAATGCTAAGAGTGCTGAGAGTAATTCCTGCCCAGTGGCTGAGGCGGTCCCACCCACCAGACTGGAGAGGCAAGAACACAGATCACAATTATTTGTTCATTAATTTATAATTAGTTAATGTGTGTGCATGCTTGTGCACATACCCATTCATACATGTGAAGGTCGGAGAAAGATATAAAATGTCTGCTGTATCACTGTCAGCCTTATCCCTTGAAACAGGATCTCTCCCTGAACCTGGAATTCACAGGCTGTTTTGCAGCCTGTCTGGCCAATGAGCTCCCAGGTTCCACCTGCCTCTGTCTCCAAGAGTGCTGGAGTTGTGGGCACACTCCTCCATGCCTGGCTTTTATATGCGTACTAGAGATTCAAGCTCAGGTCTTTGTGCTTATACAACAAAGTCTCTTTTCCACAGAGGTATCTTCCCAGTCCCTGGACAGAATTCTAGAAGGGAGCACAGTAAAAATATTAAAGACTGTAAAATATCCACTTCAAAGTCCTGCACTTTGAAAGAACACTTTCTAGCTCAAAGTGGTGTACTAATTTAATTCCTGGGGCATAAGTTTTAAAATTGAGAGAAGAAGGTGATGGTGATCTTAAAATCATGGCAGGGATCTCTTAGCAGGATGGGAGGACAGCTGAGAACATGTGTCTACCATTATCTCCTCTCTGCAGTATAGAATGTAGTCATGTTACCCAGTGGGAAAACCTTGGCCATTGACTCTATGGTTCACATGATTTTCTGGCCTTCCTCCTCATGTTTTAATCTCTGTTTACTTGTTCTGTTATCGTCCATCTCTAAATGAATGATATGTTTAGAAATGTGGTGTAACTGTATTTAAAAAATAATTTTCAAACCAACTTGTCCAAAATCCAAGGGTTATTTTTAATCTTGGAGTTGAAGGACAGAACATATCATCATTGGAATTTAGAATGGTGTCACCATGCCTAGAGATGTGTCCCCAGCCTTTGGCCAGCCATGGAGTTTATGGTGGGGGTGTAAGGAGTTACCTGAATGAGAAGCGTCGTCCATATTTGAACACTTGGTCCCAGGTGATGGCTCTATTTGCAGAGGTTTAGGAAGTGTGGCCTTGCTAGGGGAAGTATGTCACTGGGGGCTAACTTTGAGAGCTCATAATCCTGCCTGACTTCCAGGTCACCCTCTCTCTGCTTCCACCTGGGTATGTTAGAAGATGTGAGCTCTCAGCTTGTGGCTCTGGCTGCCTCCTTTCTCCATGCCTCCCCAACCATTATGGACTCTCCCTCTGGAACCACAAGGCCAAATAAAGTCTTCCTCTAATGAGTTGCCTTTACCAAGCTGTTTTATTACAGCAACAGAAAAGTAGCTAATACAGGGTTTTTATCTCTAACCTAAAGAGCAGCTATCTTACCAAGCTCCAAAACCAGCAGAATGTGGAGACTGGTTGGAGGAATCAGATGTCACTCGGCAAATTAATTAGGTTTATATCATGGAAGACAGGATTTTAATATAGGTAGGAATAGCAATCAATTTTCTTAGTTGTTTTCATGAGCTGCTCTCAAAAGTCAGTATTCCTATTTCTTTATTTGTTCTAATATTCTTTCCATCATCTCCAGATGTAGCTTCTGATTTTTCCTTACTCCATTTCTCCAAGGCATCAAAGCACAGGATGCTCCTGTACTATGCTGTATTCCTCAGACACTTCTGGGCAGCCCTTATGTTCCTGGCATGCACTGAGTACTGACAAGTAAAACAGTATGTTAGGTAATGCTGAATCGCTGACAGACTCACAGGGTGGCTTGTCCCAATGTGTTGAGAGGTAAGCCAAACTGAAAAAGCAAAAGGACATTAAAAGTATATGAGTTACAACTGAGAGAAAAAACATCCTACACCTGCAGCGCTCAGCAGTCTTTGCAGAGTCAGAGGCCTCATTGTTAGTCAGCTTTCCATTGCTGTAACAAGTACTTGAAATGACTAATTATGAACCACAAAGGTTTATCTTTTCTTGTAGTTTAAGAACCTCCACAAGAGGTTCTGGATTTCTTTTTTCAATATATATTTTTATTGCATTTTTATGTATTTCATATATAACATCTTAGTCCTTTCTATACCCCCTTCCCCATTGGGAGCCTCCCATAGCCCCCCCACACACACACTGTATTTCATGCATTCTGTCATTAATGTTAAGGTCTATGGAGTCAAGTTAGTGTCCCCTGAAATCCCTCAGTGCAAGTTTATCCACTGGGGCCTAGTCAGCCTGCCCAGAGTCACTTCCTTGAAGAAGACCAATTCTCCCTCACACAGTAGTAATCACTTGCCCAGTAGTTCTTCAGCTGAGATTCGTGCCCACTGCCCATTTCCACAGTTCTATGCTGGGTTTTTGTCTGCAAGAGTCTGCATGGGTCTTGTGCATGCTGTCACCACTACTCTAGGTTCATATGAACTAGGTCCCAGGCAGACCTGGATTTCTCGGCCCTTTTGTGTTCAGACTAGGGTGAGGTACTACAACATGGAAGGAGCCTGTGGAAAAGCAAAATCACTCACCTTGTAGCCAGGAAGTGATAGGGAGAGAAAGAAAGAGACTGTGTCCCGTAATCACTTTGGAAGGTGTACCCCAATGACCTAATGAACTCCCAATAAGCCCTGCCTTCTAAAAGCTCTACAGCCTCCATATAATGCCACCCTGAAGACCAAGCCTTTAACACAGGGGTATTTGAGGGACAATTGAGAGCCAAATGACAGAAATATGGAAATTTGGGTGAGGATGAGTTTAAAGCCCCTGGGGTGAAGTGAGGAGGGGAAGGACTTCCAGGCCAAGTATGTCACTATGTCCTCCAAAAGTAGGACACCCCCCCCACCAGGGGAGAAGTGAGACCCTAAGACTCAGGGAATTCAGGATACAAGGCTCAGGAAGCTCAGAAAGTTAAGGTTACATAAACAATGAACAATTACTAGGACAAGGAAGGCTGGAGCTCCCGCGAGGTGGACAGAAAGCTTCAGGTAGGCAACTTCCATGAGTCTTCACCCAAGCTAAAATGGGCCTGTTGGTAAAGCGGCTGCATTTGAATCAACAGCACTCTTTTAACCCCAATAAACTCATCAGTTCACCAGGCTGAACTTGGAAAGAATCATCTCCTTGATCTGTCATCAGTGTCCCATGGGGTGAACAGATGTTCCTGCACATCATCCTGGGAAAGGTCGTGCAATGCCAGTAAAGAAGATTAAATGGAATCTCTACTCTAGGGTCAACATACGGTTTTATGATTTCTTACTGTCCTGCTTGCAAATACATTTAATATGGTAGGGACACATTATTAAAATTTAATATTGGCAAGGAATTTGGGATGAGATATCAGGTATCAGCTTGGTAAATCCCTAAGACAGGGAGCCACAGACAGCTTTGACTAAAGCTAAAATGCTAAAGACATTTTCTCTATTATCAGAAACAAAGAAAGGATATCTGCTACCCACATTTCCATTCATCATTGTTTTGCAGATCACAGATAAAGCAAGAATGTAAATCAAAGGAAGAAATAGCACTGTCTTTATTCACAGACAATATGACGGCTTTTTGAGAAAGCTCTGAAAAACCTACTAGGAGGAGGGAAGAAGGAAGAAAGGAAGGAAGGAGGAAGGGAGGGAGGGAGGGAGGGAGGGGGGAGGTAGGGGAAGGAAAGAAGGAAGGAAGGAAGCCTGGGAAGATTCAAGAAAGCAGAGGGAGAGAGAGACACACAGATATGGACACTGTCTCAGACAGACAGACAGACACACACACACAGCAAGAGCAATGGGGAGATAAGACCTACAGTGATCCAGAGGAGGGGGCCAAGCCTGTGGAGTAGGAAAGCTTTGTGTGTGGGACAAGGACCCTGAGGAGGAGACAAGACCCTGAAGAAGAGAACCCTAAAGGGACAGAGAAAGGCAAAAAAGGAGGCTATCCCACCCAGAGAAAACAAGAGACCCAGAAGGAGGAGAGAGGGACAGATACTGGGATACAGATGAAGCAAGGGAGGGACAGAGGCCATCCAGAAAGAGCACAATCTGAGACAAAGACAAATTCAAGAATCAGGAGAGGGGAGGGGAAGGAAAGAAGGAAGGGAGGGAGGGAGGGAGGGAGGGGAAGGAAAGAAGGAAGGAAGGAAGGAAGGAAGGAAGGAAGGAAGGAAGGAAGGAAGGAAGGGGGGAGAAAGGGAGAGAAGGAGGAAGAAAGGAAGGAGGGACAGAGGGAGACAGGCATGTATAAGTGATTGCAATTTAGTACAGCAAAGGAAGAAATCAATTTTTCTGTGTGGAGGTGACTGACGTGCAGGAAAACAAATCCCAATTCAATAAGAGGAAGTTTAAAATTGGAGACTATTAGTAAATTTGCCACTGTTGACATCATCAGCAATTGTGTTAGTTAATGGACCATCCAGAGATGGAAATCAAGGTAGCCGTGCTGCCACTCTGCCATCCGAAGGGATAGATACTAAGACTGCCTGGGGGGCTGGGCACAGATCTACTGCAGAGTGTCAGTGCAGATGAGACCTGCATCCCTAGATTCCTACATATACCTCACCACTGAATCATCTGTAAGAACCTAAAAACCATCTCCAGAAAATCAGAGAAATATTTTATGTATGGACGTAAACAGGCCTCAAGGATCAAAGCAGAGTAAGAGGGTCTTCTGCGTCAGCTAAGTCCACAGCCCGTGGTGAACCACGTCATTAATTTGCTAGATACTTTATCTACAAGACTGAATTCTTTAGAAGACACAGGATGTGCATTCAGTAACCAGGTCAGAGCAACAATCTAAGGAATCTTCTAGAGCTTTATCAGATAGTGGAAGTAAGCATAAATTTACTCATAGATCAATCATTGACAAGTTTAAGAACTAATCATGTACATACACATGTACATACATAGACACATATGAACACATACATATATATGCACTTGTATACACACATATGTAAATACACATACACAGATATACATATATACATACATGCATATACATATATGTGCACGTACATATACATACGTATATGTATATACATGCTCACATTTATATACATGCTTACATATATGCACATACACACATATACCCACACAGTAGTATAGAACAAGCGTTCAAAAATGAGGCAATAGGGAATATTTGGCATTCAAACCATAACACTTCCCCCATTTTAATTGGGGTGCACACACACACTAACACAAATAGAAAAAATGTGTGAAGAGAGCCCATCCTGTGTTTCCTAGAAGATATTCCTAAGAGTACTGGCTGCATACATCCATCAGGCTGGAAAATAAGACTCAGGCCCTTCTCCTTTAGCCCTTGACACTTTCTCAGGGATACCTAAAAAAAGGCTAAGAGGGGCATGATGACCTCATCCTTATGCCGCACATTCCTGCGTGTTGAACTGTGACAAGAGTGATTTGGTACTTGCTGATTGATGGCATCTGGATGCTCTCTGGTGTTATTCAGATGATAGGAACTGCCAGGACTGAAGCACAGCCCATGTTCCCTGGTGTTTACCAGCCAGAGTTTAACAAAAGACAGTTTAATGCCTAGCAAGCACTTTAGGCACTTGACTAATACATACATTTTTTTCAAGATTATTTATTTTTATTTTATGTATATGAGTGTTTTGCTTGCATGTATGTAGGTATCTGGGGCACCACATGCATGCAGTGCCCACAGAGGCCAGAAAAAGGTGTCAGATTTCTTGGGACTATAGTTACCTACCATGTGGAGTTAACCACCATGTGGGTCTGGGAACTGAACTTGGGTCAGCTAGAAGGGCAACAGGTGCTCATTTTTATATGTATATTTATATATATATATATATATATATTATATACTTATATATTAAATACATATTTATATTTTTATATGTTATATTTTGGAAAAAAAAAAAAAAGGCTGTTGATATGGCTCAGCTAGGTCAGCACTTCCCATGCAAGCCTGACAACCTGAATCTGATTCTTAGAATCCTTGGTTCTAAGACAGAATTGACTCCAAAAACTCCTTGTCCTCTGACTTTCACATGCACACCATGGGTCACGTGTGCACACAGCACGTACACACACACACACACACACACACACACAGAAATAATACATGAAATAAATTTCAAAAAGAAAGGGAAAAGAAAACATTAACTACTTTTTCTCCTCACTGTGGCAAAAACAACTCAAGAAAGGAAGAGCTTATTTGGTTCACAGTTTGAGGATGTAGTCCATCCTAGTGGGGAAGGCGTGGTGCTGGCCAGGGCAGCTCCAGCTGTGGTGACAAGAGCATGAGACAGCTGGTGAGAGTGGGCCCATAGGCAGGAAGCAGAAAAGATAAATGTCGATGTTCAGTTCACTTTCTTTTTATTCAGTCTGGGACCTAAGCCCATGGAATGGTGCTGCCCATATTCAGAGTGGGTCCTTATAGCTCTGTTAAATCTCTCTGGAAATGTCTGAACAGATAACCCCAGAGGTGTGTCTCCTAGGTGATTCTAAATCTTGCCAAGTTAACAAAATTAGATCTCACAACTGTGGATCTTAGATTTTCCTAAGGGAAAGGTCTTTCTTTAAGAATATATTATACTGGTCAATATGTGAAAGACCAATAGTTATATCCTTGACACTACAAAAGAAAACGAACAGATAAACATTATGGAATGAGTGGGTGAATGTTTTAACCAGCATAGGTATACTAAAAAGCAATCTACGTCCTCAAAATATGCACATCCCAGGCCTCTAAATCTGTAAATATGTTACTCTCCATGATGCAAAGAACTTAGATGATGTTGGGTTATCAAGGTGGCCCAAAGATAGAACTGCCAGTCTTTAGAAGAGGAAGACCAAGAGCACTGAGGTAGGAGTGAGTCAAAGGGAATAAAGAGAGATTAAAGATAAATTTACTGGGGGCTGGAGAGATGGTTCAGTGGTCAAGAGCACTTGCTAATCTTGCAAGGACCCAGCTTCAACTCCCAGCATCCACATGAGACAGCTCACAACTGTAACTCTAATTCTAGCGGATCCAACTCTTTTTCTGCTCTTTGAAGTTATTGCATTCATGTGTACAAACTCATACACAGACACACACGTATGTACATAATTTATAAATAAAAAATAAAATCTTAAAAAGATGAATTTCCCATGAGCATTATTGGAGAGAAGCTCACACACTACACAAATACAATAGTGGAGACATAGGCTAGAGAATGACGAAGCTGTTAAGAGCACTGGCTGCTCTTGCAGAGGACCCAGGTTCGGTTCCCAGCATCCACAAGGCATCCAACAACTGTACATAGCTCCAGTTCTAGAGAATCTGACCACCCTCTTCTGACTTGCACAAGTATTGCACAACAGGGCTGCACTTAACATACATGCAGGTAATATACATTCATACACATAAAAATAGTAAATTTTTAAATTTTGTTTATTGAATTTTCTGTGTTTCAAATAGAGCATCTCAATCAATTGTAGTCATCTTTATACCTGCTTCCCCACTGGAATTCACACAGTCTGTCATTTGTCTTAAGGCCTATTGTGTCAAGTTAGTGTCCCCAGATATACCTCAGTGCAAGTTCATCCACTGGGGTCTACTCAGCATATCTAGAATCCCTCCCTAAACTCTTCCTCAGCCAGCAGTAATCAGTTGCCAATATTTCTTTAGCTAAGATTGGGGTCAGCTGTCCATTTCCACACTTTTAGGCTGGTTTTTTTGTCTGAGTTTGCATGGGTCCTGTGCATGCTGACACCATTGCCGTAGCTTCATATGAGCAGGGTCCCAGGAGCTTGTAGGACTCTATTTCCATATGCTAATGCACCTCCTCCCTGGCTCTTACAGTCTTTCCACCCCTTCTTCCAAAATGGTCCCTGAGCCCTGGGTGGGTATAGTTTAATATAGGAGTCCTGTCCAGGGAGCAACATTCTGCAGACTGTCTGTACACTTTGGCCATTTGTGACTTTTTGTGTTTCTGGCCCTCTGTTGCATGAGGGAGCTTCATTAATGAGAACTGAGGTGTTCATTATTGTCTTCTTTACCCCTGTTGTGTGTTCTGTGAGCCTTAGGTGTAGGGTTTGCACTGTAAATGTGCCACTTAGACTTGGGCAATTCACAGACAGTGTCTGTGTGTGACCAGTTGTGGAACTCCGTAATAGTTCCCATCTGGTACAAAAGAAGCTTCTTTGATGAGTGTGACTGGGATATTTTTCTGTAAACATATGGATACATATTTTTCACATAGACTAATTACATTAGTCCAGGGATGTGACAGTCGTGGGGCTGTCTCTAAGATCTATGACCTCTCCAGCCATGTGATTTTAGCTATATTTACAGTACCACACATAAGTTTCCTCCCACTGAGTGGGCTTTTAGTCCAATTAAATAGCTGTTGATTGCCCCCAAGATAAAAGTGCACTAATGTCATATGCCGTACAGGTCACTGATGTGGTTATTTGGTCTTGAAGCTGGTGTTGGATCACCAACTGATGTTCCCCCTTAGCACCTTGCATAGTGCTTTCCAAAGCTATGAGAGCCAGCCTTCAGGGGAAGTGGCTTCCAGGTCAGTTCCAGTTCCATTACTCCAAATCCTGTGTCCAAAGTATGTTCTGTCTTCAGTAGTCCTGCCTTCCAGTTCTGGGAGACAATCAAGGGCTGTGGCAATAGTCTATGTAATTTTGGGAGTTAAGAAAATGGACACAGACAAATAATTTAATTAAAAACTAAAATAAGATAAAAAATGAATAAAAAATGTGGGCACAGAGAAGTCACCTGATTACCTACTATTACACAGCTGGCAACTGACATCAGAATTGGGTCAGCAAGTATGGCCTCAAAGTCTGTTTTCTGAGTCTGTCTGTCCTGCCGTCTCCTCCAGGGTTTAGACATGACATGGTAGTCATGTTCATGGGCAAGTTCCCTGAACAAGCTGAAGTTCAAGCAAGTAGGTTAGGATCATTAGCAGCAAGCCCAGAGATGCATTAGGCAAGATGGCAAAGGCCAGAGGCAATAAGCATGAGGGAAGAGGACTAGTGACCTGGATTCAGGAAATTCCTTAGGACATCAGACGGCAAGTCGCCAGGAGAGAGAGGAATCAGATGTCAAAGCAAGACTTTGAGGTGAATCAGCCCAGGGCCCCGGAAGAGCAGGAACAGGGAGAAGAAAGGACACCTACAGCCCAAGGCCACCTCTGCCTCAAGGAAGATTGTATGTGACTAGGGTTGGCATAACTCTCAACACATGAGAAACTGCTTAAAAAGCATTAGGAGCACAGAAGCCCCAAGAGGCAAGCTTTCATGCATGAACCAAAACAGAAAGAAAAAAAAAAAGGACAAGAATATTTATAGAAATACTGTTTAAAATATTCCTGTTCTAGAAACAGTGGAATGGATAAATAAACTGTGACATATTTGTGCAATAAAATGCTGCTGAGCAATGTGAACACTTACAACTACACTTGAAAATCTCCTAAATTGAATCATATGGAAAGGGAACTATGTGATTCAGGCATGTACTTTATTATTTTGCTTTTATGGAATTCAAGGAAAACAAAAGCAATAGAAGCTACCAGAATTCCTGATAAGTACCACATTTTCTGGGAGTGAGGAAGTATATCTTGAGAGAATATAGAGGTAGTAGGCCTTCTGGAACACAAATAATCTGAATTTTTATCTGGTGCAGGTTACAAGGGCGTGCTGTATTTCTAAGAATTCAATGAGTTGCATACTTAATTGTACATTTTCATTATGTCATATTTTAGTTCATAAGTATGAAATACAGGAAGACAAACTTCTGGAGTCCTAGGAGTTGATGGAAAATACAGTGGGTCTGAGATGAAAATTAAATTGTGTCCAGCATCTTAATTATGCACTGGAGAAGAATCTTTAAATTTTCATTTATTGGATTTTTGAAAGTTTTATTAGCATATATTAATGACACCTAATAAGGGTTTAATTGTGACATGTTCATATAGGTACCAACATACTTTAATTATACTCAACTCATTTTCCCTTGTTGTCCCTATCCTTCCTCTTCCCACCAGCACCTCCATCAACTTTCATTTCTGTTTAGGTATGTGAAGAAAATGTCTCTCCTTCCCTGAAGCAATCCTTAATTGCCTATAAATTCTTAGTAAGAGGCGGGGCTTGTGAACCCCTCTTTCCTACATGACTGTGTGTCCACTAGTCTAGTCATGGGAAGGCTGCTGAGAGTACCTTCGTGCCCTGGCCTGCCTTCACCCCTCTCTCCAGCTCTTACAATTTTTTCTACTCCCTCTTCTGCAATGTTCCCTGAACCTTGGAGTGGGTGATAAAGATGCTGTGTTTAGGGCTGAGCGTTCAATAGTCACTTAGTCTCAGTAGAAGAGTCAGGATACTGTGTTTCAGAAGCTGTGCTTTATTTAACATTATTTGGAGGCCACAGGTCCAATCACTGTTAGGAATACATCTTGCTGCCTACTTCAACTCGTTACTAACCGCACAGCAATTACTTTATCACTTACATCTCCAGATTGCTTTTTATAAACGAATGGCTCATTTATCAGAATGTATCAGAATACATGGTTACAAATCACACAGATCCTAAATGGTAATCCAGGACATTGTTAGAGATGATTTTGTGGCTATAGAAAATAAACCAGTGCTGCTTAACTGTAGTGACTTCTCTAAGCATTTTATCACCTATGTACATGCCTGCCCCTCCTCCAGCATTTCTTTTTAAAATTCTCAGTCAATTTTGGCTTGTGCTAATGATCACTTTGTTTAGGAAAACTTGCTTCAACATGATGCTAATAGGTAAACATGTCCTGGGCAGGATTTAATCTTGTGTCACAAAATAGAAAAAGTGTCAGTTAGTATTGGATTTTCCTGACAAAGGAATAGATCTTAATAATATCCATGGCAATACTAGTCATTACAGAGACAGAATAAATAAGAAAATCACCTTATCTGACACCATCCAAAGTCAAAAAAAAGGAATTATTTAAGTCATATATCTAGATAACAGATAGTACACATGTGATGGCTAATCCTGGGTGTCAACTTGATTGGATCTGGGATTAACTGAAATGAAAGAGATCTTCTTGAGTGGATCATCTAAAGCTGAAAGACACACCCTAAATGTGGGTGTTACCTTCTGATGGCAGCCAGTATAAAAGACCAAGGCAGAGGAGAACACCTGGCTTCTTGCTGCTTGCCTTCTGTCTCGCTGGTGAGTTCGCTGGTGAGTTCGTCTTGCTGCTGTAGACTGAAGACTAGCTGATCTTCTGGAATTTGTCAGACCTTCAGCGCCAGATTGGGACTACTGAGACATCCAGCCTTGTGGACTGAGCGACTACAGAT
>NW_008349083.1:976245-982108 GCF_000622305.1 Nannospalax galili | reverse complement strand
TGGAAGAGAATCTTCTCTCCAGCAGCCAGAGAGCTAAAGCTGCAGAAAATCAAGCTGGAGCCCTTATTATATGTTTGGCTGACCTACAATGTAAATTTATTTCCCAGACTCGAAGGGTATCAGCAGTAAAGGTGCGGGCATTGGTAGGAAAAGATTGGAATCCTGACATGTGGGATGGAGATGTGTGGGAGAACCCTGAGGAGGCTGAGGATTTAGAATCCTCAGATGCTGAGGAATTTTATTCACCTGATGAACTAATTGCCCCACCCTCAGCAGACCCACCCTCCTCACCTTTGCCTGAGGCAACTAATCCCATTGAGGAAGCTAATCCTATTCAGCAAGACAAGGCTGATGTCCCTCAGGGCCTTCTACCTCAGTGAAATTTCTAGGAGTTCAGTGGTGTGGAGCCTGCAGAGACATTCCTTCTAAGGTGAAGAATAAATTGTTGCACTTGGCCCCTCCCTCCACTAAGAAAGAAGCACAAAGCTTGGTGGAGGCACCATGGAATCCATTGGTCTTACCATGTTTCCCACCATCCTGAAGCAGCTGGATTGATAGAACGATGGAATGGTCTCTTAAAGACACAGTTACAGTGCCAATTAGGTGGCAATAGCCTGGAGGGCTGGGGCAGGGTCCTCCAGAAGGCAGTGTATGCTTTGAATCAGCATCCAATATACAGTACAGTTTCCCCGATAGCCAGGATTCACGGGTCCAGGAATCAGAGGGTGGAAGTGGGAATGATTCCACTCGCTATCACCCCTGGTGACCCTCTACAAAAATTTTTGCTTCCTGTACCCTCAAATTTGCACTCTACTGGCTTGGATGTTTTGGTTCCAGAAGAGGGAGTGCTTCTGCCAGGAGAGACACAAACATTCCATTGAACTGGAAGCTAAGACTTCCCCCTGGACACTTTGGGCTTCTGATGCCCTTAAGTCAGCAGGCTAAGAAAGGAATAACAGTATTAGGAGGGGTGATTGATCCAGACTACCAGAACAAATGGCCCAGACCCTTCAGGGATGAAAGTACGGGTCACTCCTCCAGGGAGAGAACCAAGACCTGCAGAAGTGCTTGCTGATGGTGGAGGAAGTACAGAATGGGTAGTAGAGGAAGGTAGTTACAAATAGCAACTTAGGCCACGTGGCCAGTTGCAGAAACATGGATTGTAACTGACATGAGTATTTTTATCCTATTTGGTTAAGAATAGGCTTGTGCATGTATACACAGGTTAAGCAGATACTTGAGTTATTCTTTTTTGAATATGTAATTGAGATGTGTTCAGTGGTTAAGTGTTGTGAACCTATATGATTATATTGGGTTATGAGACACTAACGGACTAAGCAGTCCTCGAAGACCTTATCACCTACTCTAAGATATATAATGCATTGGTCATTGTATTATGGGATAGTTATATCATGTTAGGTGAAATTATGACCTCAACATTATTTTCATTTGAAAATTAAGTATGACATAGAGAGATGCTATTGGGTGTTAAGTTGACAAGGGGTGGACTTGTGATGGCTAATCCTGGGTGTCAACTTGACTGGATCTGGGATTAACTGAAATGAGAGCGATCTTCTTAATTGGATCATCTGAAGCTAGAAGACACACCTAAGTGTGGGTGTTATCTTCTGATGGCAGCTGTATAAAAGGCCATGGCAGAGGAGAGCACTTGTTTTTGCCTCTTGCCTTCTCTCTCTCAGGTGAGTTTGTCTTGATGCTGTAGACTGAAGACTAGTCGATCTTTTGGAATTCATCAGACCTTCAGTGTCAGATTGGGACTACTGAGACATCCAGCCTCGTGGACTGAGTGACTATAGATTCTCAGCCTTTCCAGTGTTGTGCAGCCATTGTTGGACTACTCAGACTCCATCCTGTGAGCTAATCTGATAAATCCCTATACATATATATTCATTATACTGGTTCTGTTTCTTTAGAGAACCCTGACTAATACAACACATTATTTGAGTGACTAGGTTTATGGCGAGTTCAGATTCAGTTAATACTTTTTAGTATTTTACCCTAAGTGGGAAAACCTATATATTCACCATTTTCAACTTTATTACTGCATTGAGTGCTGAGGGGGAGGAAAGGTGCATCGATAGATTACATATATAATATTTATACATAAATAAACTTTTTCAGGTAGCCTATAATATATACATGTTCTAAAATATAAAACTAGGGGTTGGAGAGATGACTCAGAGCACTGAGTTAATTTAAGAGCAGTGCTTGTTCTTACAGAAGACCCAGGTTCGAATCCTAGAACTCACAAGGCAGCTAACAACCATTTATAACTTCAGTTCCAAGGTATCTGTTATACCTCATCCACTGGACCCCAAAAAGACCACCGAGGACCCAACACACCAAAATGCAAAAGCAAGGGTTTATGGTTTATTTGGGCTTAAACTCGGGCTCTCAGACCTCACCAATGCAGCGGATCTGTGCTGAGAGCCTGGAGTAAGGGAGAGTGTAGTCTTTTATAAGTTTTAGACAAAGGGAGGAGGGGGATTCTGAAGTTACATTTTTGGTTGGTTTAAGGAGCCCGCACGCGCCAACATAATTTTGAACTGATTAGACATATAGAGTACATATCTGGAGGTTTTCCATTGGTGGGTGCTGTTCTCAGGGTTGTGGAATGTGCTGACTGTCACCTGTGGGGTCAGGAGTCTCCTTATAGGGCAGTTTTGTGTCTGGGCTTGCCTAATCTATAGTTTCTTAGAGGGGAGGAGGAGGGAGCAGCAGGGGGCAGAGGGTCAGGGCATGTTTAAAGCAGTAAGCTATGAAGGCAATTAGTGGGGGCTCTGAGGAGGGTCTCAGGGTCCTACAGTATCCAACACCTCTTCAGTCCTCCGTGGGCTCTGCATGGTATGGGTGCACTTACACACATGCAGGCATAACACTCATACACATAAAATAAAAATAATAAATATTTAAGACAAAAGACACCTGTATAAAAATGTATATAATTATTTTGAATACCAGGTATCTTGCTTAGATTTCTATTTTCTATTCTATAGTCCATGATACAATTAGCCACCTCTTACACAACTTGGAAAGCTAAGTAAACAATGCAAGTGAAATAGACATTTCATTTATTATTGAGTGCTCTTATGAATGTCAACACTAATCTGTAGCTTTTAAGATGATGTTTTTTCCATTCAAAAGGTGAAGTTGGTGGAATAGCTAGTATCCTACCTACAAGACAAGTAGAGAGAACATTTACCTGGCTGTAAGTGGTATATAGTAACAGAATGATACCAGCTACAGAAAGGGAGAGGCTCAGGGACAGGCACTATCTGGACTGGAACTTGCTATGTAAACTAGGCTGACCTCAAACTCTGCCTGAGTGCTGGAATTAAGACATGTGCCACCATACTCAGCCCAACAACCACTATTATTTTTCAATGATTATCACAAATGATGTCCCAAATGCTCTTCTAAGTTCACAGGATCATCGTATGGAACACAGCTTCCCTTCCTGCCCCACTCAGGAGGGTCCATCACCCAAACAGTAAACACACACGTGAATAAAATAAAGGAGTGTGGTCCTGGCGGTAGATGGGAACACTGTCTGCCACTCTGCAAGATCTATTCCAGATGTAGGCTTCCTCTTGCAGTAGGGGCTAGTTTCAAATCCCGTCTTATGCCTGAGGGTGTGGTTGTAAACATCCATTATTAAGATACCATACAGACTCAGTTGGGCATGTTGGGGCAGACCTGTGACTCTAGTATTTCGGAGACAGAGGCAGGAAGTGAAGTTCAAGCCTGTCTGGGCTACATACCAAGATCCTGGGAGATAAGTAAGCTTAGGACACTATTTGGTTTGGCTTATGTACACACAGACCGCATATTAATGCACTTGGCAGCTTAGCTTCTGAACCTACATATACTATGCACACATACCCCTCCCCAATCAATACACTAGCAAACTCAGAAGCCCCTGGATCTTCCAGTTGCACCAGACTACATGCGCTCTCCTCTCTGAACAATAATATAGATTTCTCCACCCCCAGTAACCACCATATTTAGGCGGTTCTTAATATTTTATTATTTTTATTTTATGTGTATGAGCACATTGCCTGCATGTGTATAAATGCACCGTTGAGGTCAGAAGAGGATGTGAGATCCCCTGGAACTGGAGTTATGAACACTTGTTATCTGTCATGTGGGTGCTGGGGATCAAACTCAGTTCCTATGCAAGAGTAGTCAATGCTCTTCACCGCTGAGCCACCTCTCCAGCCCCTAGATAGTTTTTATTCAAATGTATTCCCAATATATCCAAGTATGAAGAATAGAAGGGCCAGCCAAGCAGCCTGAACTGATTTGGGGTACGTGCACAGTAATGCAAAAGTGTGTCATCAAGCAAACTTTTAGAGAGAATCCCCTAGTTATAACCTTATACCTATGCATATTGGGTGTGCATTATGGGAAGGGACATATGCAATAGGAAAAATGAATATATAATATCTGATCTTTCAATAAAATAGAACACCCAAACCACACACACCCCATAGAAATCCACTTTTCCTGAACCCCATAAAAGGAAACCCCAACCACTAATGGGGGCCTTTGAGTGTTGCCTTCACTTATATGGCCTGCTGCCCTCTCGCAGTGTATTCTAATCCTTTCTATCACTTAGCTCTGAATAAAGTGTCCTTGCTATTTTTATAAATGTGTGTGAAACCTTATTTTCAATTCTTTAGATAAGAGACCTAGAACCAGGAAACACCCTTCTCCCACCCCAACCTCAGGCAACAACCTGATCTTACCAAAAACATGGCTAACAATGGTCCATAATTTCAGTTCCAGGGCATCTAATGCCCTCCTCTGACCTCCATGGGCACTGCATGACACGGGTACACTTACATACATGCAGGTAATACACTCATTCACTAATAATAATAATAAATAAAATGAAAAAGAAAAGAAAATATAAAAAGTAAACAAAATGAAAGACATCTATACTCTACCATACTTCATAGTGTGAAATACATCTAGTTGAGCCTCGATCCTTCTGTCTTAGGTTTCTCTGGTAAATGTAGTACCCTCGTACCATGTTATGTTTTTTCAACCTGATTTCATCCTTTGGGCAATTGCTAATCACAATCTTCTGAATGAATGTGTGCTTTCCTTTTGTTGATTGCAGATATTCCTAATATACTCTGTACATTAATTGTCCTTTTTTATTCTGCTTGCAAATTTCATCTCCAAGAGTGCCCGAATGTCAACTTTATGGTGTCCTTCATTGAACACAGCTCTAATTTTGGTGTAGACAAGTTCATTACTTTTTGCCTTATGAATTTTAATGAGAGAGTGCAGCTTGATGAAAAACAATCTTTTCCCATTACACTTTTACAAAGACCTTAGTCAGAGAGCCTCCCTTCTTCCTTATTTTTCAAATTGACTGTGCCTTAATCCTTCCTTACAAATTTTAAAATAACCTTGTCATTTTCTTTAAAGACTCTTTCTCTAATTTTTTTTAATTTATAGACTAATTTTTGGAGGATCAAATCTTTGTTCTTTTAACTCATTGCAAATATATTTTAAAATGGATCGTTCCCCATCTGTTCAATCCCTCTCCAATATTCTGAAGTAGAGCTTAAAGGTTCCTTCTTCTTTCCTGAAGCTACTAAATTTAATTTCAAATATAGTTTTCATAAGAAACAAGGCTTGTTTTATTGTAAATAGCATCCATTTTTGTTTATAGCTTCCCATTTATTATTGCTGCAAAAGCAAGATTAGTTTCTGTTTACCTTATCTTCTACAATCTTAACTCTATTTTTAAAAATCTCTTTTATTAACTTTAATCACTTCTTGATTTTTCTTGATTTTTGAGAAGCTCAGAGTAGATGATTAAATTGTT
>NW_008349083.1:968155-976132 GCF_000622305.1 Nannospalax galili | reverse complement strand
AACGGTAGTTCTAATCTTTGAGGGTCTTCCAGATAAATGGGTATCAAATTTTAAGGCATTTTGTGTAGCAGATGAAAGCATGCAGGTTTTTTTTTTCCTTCAGACTATACTGTGATGACAGGATCAGCACTACAGCACAGCAAGAGAGATGTATGAGCACCAAGGAGGGGGAGGACTTGTCCTGAAAACACCGACCTCACAGACGGCACCTCAGTTACACGACACTCCTCACCCTAGACCCTACCTGGGGTGATTAACATATACAGTCCAATAGTGAATGTTCAACTTTCTTCCCATTCTCTGAGTAAGCCCTAATTTATCATGATATATTCTAAATTTTAAATACTCAGTTTCACTTTATGGGTTTGGGAATTTGAACTTAAGTCATAAGGCTTAGCAGCAAGTACCTTAATTCGCTGAGCCACCTAACCGGCCCTCACTTCTTATTTTATTTAAGCTTTTTGCAGCAGTCATCATAAGTGAAGCATGTTGATATTTTTCTTTCCTTTCCAGTGCTCATTACTTACGCAATCCTCACAAATTAAAGAAGAAGAGAATGCTGTTCCTTTTTGGTTTTCTGAAAGCTTGTTCATGACAGACATTAAACTCCTCTACACCTTTCTAGGTACTAAACAGGTGTGGGTTTGAAGGACTGGAAAAACAGCAAAACAGATAAGAGCAGTGGGTGCCTTTGCAGAGAACCAGGATTCAGTTCCCAGTACCCACATGGCAACTTGTAACTGTCTATAACTTAGTCCCAGAGTAGCTAAAGACATCTCTGGTCTCCACAGGCACTGTACACATGTGGTGCTTATATATACACGCAAGCAAACACTCATACACATAAAATAAAAATAATTTTTTAAATATTTTGTGGATTTATGTTTTATTTTATGAGTGTACTGCCTGCATGTATGTAAGTGCATGCATGTCATGCAATGCCTGTGCTAAGAAGAGAGCATCAGAGTCCTCAAAACTGGAGTTGCAGATAGTTGTTAGCCACCATGAGGGTGCTGGGAATTGAACCCCAGTCCTCTGCAAGAGCTGCCAGTGCTCTTAACCACTGAGCCATCTTTCCAATTGTGGGTTTGAAGAAGCCATTTCTATCTCACTGAACCTCCATTTTCTCCATCTTCAAAATATATGTAATGAAATCTATCTTGTGCCTGTATGGAAAAGGCCAAGGTAGTTTTCAGAAATTAGCCTGAACCTGACCCAAAGTAGTTGCTAGAGGTTGGCCATCTGTACCTGGATTGGGTGTCCCCACTCTTTGACGTCTGTAGGTTTACATTTACACCATGGATCCTTCTCAGCAGTCTGTTTCTACTTAATCTGTGTCATCTATGGCTTCCGTTCTTCTCAAGTGCAATCCAGTTCCTGCATCTGGCTATGCTGGGATGCTGCAGAATCACATCTTTGAAAATCAGCCAATATGCTCTGTGTCTAAAGTACTTCCTGCTGTCTCAGGAGCTGTCTCTGTGGGCAGATGTTTACAGAACATGACGCTCCTTGCCTCAAGGGAATTATGGGATCATTGAAAGAAAAAAAATTAAAGGGGCATGTTGTCTTTTTTGTTCTTTCAGAAATCTCAATTTTCAAGCGGAAAAAAAAAAGTAGTTATATCCACAAAGTACACAATAGATTTGGGACAAAATTTATTTTCTGAGAATAAGAAGAACACAATGTTTCTACAAAATAATATCAATTCAATTAGGTGATTGGACTGAGGGTACAGAAGGGGAAAGTGAGGTATGGGCCGTTCTGCTACCCTGGGAGCATCTTGGCTGTGGACCTACCAGAGAAGCCTCAGACTGTTCAGTGAACTCCAGTACAGGGATGCTGTGGTTTGAATGTGAAATGTCTCCCATAACTGAATGTGTTTGAACAGTTGGTTTCCAGGTGGTGGCACTATTTTGGAATGTCAGGAACCTTCAGGAAGTACAGTCTCACCGGTAGAAGTGGGTCACTGGATGTGGGCATGAAGTGTTATAGCCTGGCTCTACTTCCTTTTCACGCTCTGCTTCCTGACGGCAGATGCCATGCAAGCTGGAAACTCTTACTCCAGCCACCATGACAGACGGCAACCCCTTAAAGTGTAAGCTAAAACAAACCCCTTCCATGAGTTGCTTTGGTATTTTGTCCTAGCAATGGGAAAAGCAACTAACACAAGAGTAACCTGTGTTCTCCTCTCCAGGGTTCATCCAGGGACTGGTGAGAAGCCAGAAGAGAAAGGATTGTGTTCTGTCAGATGGGAGTCAGATGGCTCAGTTTCCCACTACCTAGGGTGGCCTAGTATCAGAAGTAAACTTGCTTCCAAGAAAAGCAGAGACATTATGAAGAGTCCTAAGTGACTTGTTTTCTAAGCACAGTGTGGTCCAGAACTGGAGAATGAACAGAAGGAGCCTGAGTTGAAGATCTATTACCGGGAAGAGCTGAGGAAGGATTTCATGGAACAGTGTCCAAAGACAGGTAAGAACGAGGACACTTCAGTGTCAGCATAGACGGCTGATGACCTCGCCCACATGCTTTCCTTATGACCTTAATGTTGCCTTGGAAACCCATGACAACTTCAACTCTTGACTCAACTATTAGATGAGAAAGCAAAATTAACAGAGCTAAAGTTTCAGGGGCCAGATGAAGAGCTAATAATGAAATTGTGCTTCATATGGAAAACTAAAATTGTGTTTCTTGCCTACTTAGTTTGTGAAATGGAATTCCTTTCTGTTGCCACATTGATATCCCTCCTCTTCCCCAAAACAGCCTGTCAGGGATACAGCAGTGTGCTCTGTTAGAACATGACATATGCACATTATTACCACTGGACACTTACACTCACTTTGACTTGGTGTCTCTATTACAGCTGGGAACATGGACTTTACTGACAGTTGTTCGATAATGATGTGAAATAGTGTGTTTTACCATGCCTGTTATATAATTGGTATTTGAATTTTGCCATGTAATTTTCCAACCCTAACTTCACAGAGGAAAATAGAAGGAAAAAGAACTTACAGAAAGTACAAAGAAAGCGACGACCTAGAAGGTGCTTGCTGGGGGATATTTAATGCTATTCCTATTGGTTAGAAGAAGGCTGTGCGTGTAGTTCCCAAAGAAGGACTGCAATCAAAAAGATTTGCAGTTCGATGCTAACTGCAATTAGCCAGGGCAAACCTGTTGATTAACCGCAGCACCACAGCCTTTTCAGCCTTTTTGATTTTCATCCTCACTTAACAGTATCTCAGGCATCACCTGTGTAATAAATGAGCCGTCACCACCACTTTCAAAAGACATACATGGTCTTTGCTATTTATCTCAAGGAAAAAAAAAAGGAAAAGTTCAGGGGTTTTTCCTAGTGACAAGAGTTATTTCCTTGAAGGTACCACCACAATTAACCACACGCAGGCAAAAACTGGTTTTATGTAGCTTTTCTTTCAGTCTGAGGTTCTGAACAAAAACTTTTGGGAAGTCAGTCTGAGCCTGTTTTCTTCTCTTTACCATATGGAATTCATGATGTAGTAATATGTTTGCAATTAAACAACGTGTCTTTCTCCTTCATTTTATGTTCATTTTGCCATTAGATAGACATGTGTTTCCCTTATAGCTCTACATTGTGCTTGACTATCCAGTTCCCTCAGAGATGTTGATGAAAAAAATCTTTTAACCTTCCTAATACCATGTGAGAACTTGTGAAGGCCCATGTGGAAGACTGTTCTGGAGCTGCTTGAGGGCTCTGGTTCATCTCATTTGTACAAAGAATGGTAAAGCTAAGTCATCCCCGGTTATATGGAACGTTGTTGAGGACAGACTCAATTCCAAATAGTCTTTGCTTCCGTCAATAGACCCAATTAAGACAATACATTCTATAGAGAATTCTAAGAATTCACTTTAAAGATTATTGAAAAAACTTTTATTGTGTGACAGCTTCATAGTTTTGCATAATGAATTTTGGTCCCCCATCCCCTCCCTCTCCCACTGGAACCCTCTTCTCAACAAGTCCCCCTTTTAACTCCATGTCTTCTTTTTGTGTGTGGCCCAGTGAGTTTAATTAGTATTTCTTGTGAGAGCATGGATGGAAGTAATCTACTGGAGCAAGGGCAATTTGTCAGTGGCTACACCACTGAAATGACACCCCATTCTCCAACCGTGGTTAATTGCCAATTATTGCTGATTGGAGTTTGTACTCTCTTTTATAGAAAGGAAAATGAAGTGTCTGGGAAGAGGAAACTGCAATAAACAGCTTGAGGAAAAAGGAGAAGTTTAGAAGGCAAAGTATTTCAGAAGGAAAGCTGACCTCTGAACAGCAAGCTCGATGTCACAATTTCTCTTAGAGTTCCCTGGTACTCCACACAGGCATGGCCAGATAAGTGTGTGTGGATTTCAACATCACAGCAACTAGATTTTTTCTTCCTTTCTGTTTAGTGATTTTTTTTTTCTAAATTAAAAAGCATCTACTTCGTGAAATACAAGTGCCGTTAGAATCAATGGTAAAATCAGGGCTGCAGAAATGGCTCAGCTGTTAAGAGCACTTACTGCCCTTGCAGAGGACTCAGATTCTGTAGTAGAGGGGAGGGGAAAGTGACCACCAGGGTTACCACCATTTGCGGGGTGCAGGCCCCACTGTGCCCTCTTCCAGTGGTACTCAAAAAATTAATAAATTGAAATGATCTCATTGTTCAACACTGTTTCCCTCACTCACACAGAAGCTGAGCAGAAAGTAAAGTAAGTTTATAGATTCTGGTTTCTCTGACCAAACTCCTGGCCCAGAAAGAATATCCAAGGAGCAGCCACAACATTTTTAGAAAGGTTAAAATTTTGAAAACTCATGTATGTAAGTATAGCATGTCCTCAGAGTTATTTCATGGCCAAAAAGCTTTTATTATCAGAAAATGAGTCAAATGGGTAAGAAGTTATATGAGCCAATCATGGGAGCTAATACCTGAAAGGCCAGCACTTGGGAGGCTAAATCAAGAAGCTCTCTGCAAATTCAAGTTTAGCCTGAGCAACACAGGGAGTTCCAGAACAGTACACACAGGTACCCCAACACAAGAAAACTAAAAGGAAAATAAGAAAGAGAAAAGAATTTATATGAAGAACCACAAAACAAACCTAACTAAATGAAGTGAATGAATAAAGTTAGCAGAAAGCAAATACACTACATAAGCTGCTCTTCGAAAAGCCTGTGTGTTGGTTAATTTTCTGTTACACTGAACAAACACGAAATAGCTAACAAGTAACAACTCAAGGGAGGAAGCTTGTGATTTGAGGGGATATAGTCCACCATGGTGGGGAAGGCATGGCAGAGGGAGTCCTTGGGGCTGTGGCAGCAGGATTGCTGAGCTGATTGCTGACATCAATGCAAACTAAGAAACAGAGAGAAAGACATCAATTTGGGCACTCACATTATTTTCTCCTATTTACATTTTTATTCAGTCCAGGATCCCAGCCTCTGATGGTGCAACCCACATTCAGGATCAGCCATGCACCCTCACAGACACACTCAGAGGTGTGTCTCCTAGGTGATTCCAAATCTAATCAACTGACAATGAAGTATAACCACACAGCTTGTCTGCTCAATAAAAAAATATTTTCAGATCAACTGGATCAGAGAAGTCAAGAGCCTTTGGGATGGTATGCAGGTTTTGTTTCTAAGTCTTCTTCATCTCTGTCTCCTTCTGAACTTTGTCCTTCCTGGGACTAGAAGGGGAAAGAGCAACATTTAGGCTGAAGTTTGAAAAGATGCAGGAAAGAAAATTTATCTTATAAATAATTATCTACATTTCCTTTGCCTAACAAAAGAGGAGGTCAAAAGTCAAATTGAGAGCTGCAAAATGTTTAGCATACACAAGACATCAAGTCTGTGCACTCAAATGCTAACCATGAAAATAATATATTGAATTTATTTTCTTACTAGCTGAGGAGAGATTTAAGCATTGAAAGTTTGCAGTCTGGTTGACATCTCTCATCAGCACTGAGAATCAATTTCTCTCTCTCTCCCTCTCCCTCTCCCTCTCCCTCTCCCTTTCCCTCTCCCTCTCCCTTTCTCCCTCCCTATCTTTGGGGTGTGTGTGTGTCCATGTATGTCTGTTTGTGTGTATACAAGGGCACATGTTTCTCAGGGAGGGGAGTGTGTATATGTGGGTTAGTGTATGTGGGGGGCAGGTGTTTGCAGCAAGAAAGCAACCTCCTTGGGTGGTGTCGTCCTCAAACAGGGTCTCTCATTAGCCTGGACTTCACCAATTAGGCTAGGCTAGTTGCTCAGTGAGCTCCAGGGATCCCCTTATCTCTGCCTCTTGAGCATAGGATTATAAGTGTGCCACCACACCTGGTATTTTCATGTGGATTCTTGAGATTTGACTCAGGTCCTCATGTTTGCAAGGCAAGCACTTTACAAACTGAGCTATCTCCACTGCCCAGCACTAGACATTTCCATTTCCTAACAAAGAGTAAAATGAGGCCAACAATCTGAGAGCAAATGACCGCAGGTGAGATGGAGAACTGCATTTGCACTCAATGAACTGCCTGGAGAGTAGTTCCTTCTCAGGGTTTTATAGGCTTGGGGTGATTGAAAAATATATCTCTATAAATGAAATCAACATTCATTAAACTCACTCAGAGATTCAGTTAGGAAAACAGCCTAGATATTTCATTGGGTTTTACAACAAGGAGCACTCAGAGCATTTAAGCATCAAGGCAGGAAGTAGCTAACTACAGAAATTACTCTTCAGAGGGATTGCAGTCTGAGGAGGCTGCTTCTCTAGAAAACAGAAGATATATAGCAGAAGACTAAAGTTAGAGGTTATAATTGCTTTGAATCTCAAAACAATAATTCCACTGAGCTTTCTTTCCCTGGGATTCTGCTATCTTTCTCAACCACATGCACCAGTTTCCCCCCTCCACCTAATTCTCCTTAGTTTTCGTAGCTTTTCCCAGATGACTATTGGGATCTTCCATTCCCTGAAGCCCAAGGGTGGATAAACATAGACACCACTGTGTGTTCAGAAGTAATGATTAATCATCACTGTGTACAGGGCAGAAGGATCTATCTTGATGAAACAACTCTTCAAATAGTCGCTTGCAATTCAGTTTTGTTAATTGAGATTCACTTTTCTGGCCTATGAAGTTCTTCCAGGATAAAGAACTCACTCTTCCAAAAGTATATTTCAAGTTCTTTTCAAATCATCAAACATATCCCAGTTTCAGAAGCCAAACCAAGTAACACATGAGGTATAAGGAAAAGAAGGGGCTGAGCATGTAGCCTACATGCTCAGGAGGAGGAGGAGAAGAGGAAGAGGAGGAAGATGAGGAAAGAGGAAGTTGCCACCATCTCTCCAGGGTTTCATGTCTATTTATACCTACCTTATTGATGGCCACTTACTGTGAAACTGAATTAGTTGCTAACAAGGTGAGTGATGTTTACAAGCAAATAACCTAACATTTAAAACGATAATTATATAATTCTAAAACTCATCATTTTACTACTATCACAGCATGACATCATAGTATAAGAAAACATTTGCATGAGAATGAATCAAAACTCTATTCATCAGAAGTAATCTTAGAAAGAGGGAACGCTTGTTGTTTTGAAATAATCTTTTGGTAAAGACAAGGTATGACATAGCCCAGGCTACCCTTAAATTCACTGGATAGCTAAGGATGATCACAAACTCCTGATTGCCCAGACTCCACTTCCCAAGTGCTGGGATTATAGACATGCACCACCATGCCTGTTTTTTATGCTGGGCTGGGGATTGAACCTATGACCCCCCTACATGCTAGTCAAAAACTCTTTCAACTGAGCCACATCCCAATTAAAGAAATTGTTTAACAAGCCCTTCCACCTCCCTCTGCCCCTACTGTGTTCTAGATGGTCCCTTTGGTTCATTGTGAGATGGCAAGGGTATCATGGATTATATTCCTTCTGGTAAGGAAAGGGGAAGAAGGCCAGTCAAAAAATGTGTCATCTTCTTTAAATTCCCCAGT
>NW_008349083.1:951124-968082 GCF_000622305.1 Nannospalax galili | reverse complement strand
AGAAAGAAAGAAAGAAAGAAAGAAAGAAAGAAAGAAAGAAAGAAAGGGATCTGAGCAGCAGCTGAAGGACTTGGGCAGAGGTCATACAGACTCAAGTGTAGGCATTGAAGTAGCAGGTAGGGCTCTGATAAAACATGGTTAAGTGTAACAACTGATGAGTGCTTTCTACTTTATGGTCTTCCTAACACTTCAGAATGCAAAGACATTCCCAGATTTCTCATAAGAAACTCTTCAGACTTTGACTCTGTGGCAGGGGAACTTGAAATTTTGAAGGAGCTGAAGTATATTTTACCTTCTCAACAAATTACCTTCCAAACCAGATGTGTGTTCCAGATGTGGCTCCCACCAGACTGCAGCAGAACTATCAACACAAGTGGGTGAATTTTAACTCATAAGGACATGCAAGTTTCTAAACCAGAGGGATATTGGCATATCATCAGGCATGTCACTACTACTTTCTAGAATGTTCTCATTCAACGTTCCAGTAAGAAGAAAGTTCCTACAAGATTTAATGACAATAACTTTTGAAAGTTTTTCAGTGAGTTCAGGCAGTGATCTAACATATCTTCTGGAGAGCAAATTGGGAAATCTCAGTGTAATCTAGTTTAAAATGCTTATGCTAGGGGTTCAGTGACCAGTGTGGGAACTCACAGCTTATCTCATGCAGTATCCTTGACTTTACCAAAAGACATGTGCATTGTATCATGCATTGGTTACGTTTCCATTGCTGTGATCAAATATTTAACAAGAAGAAACTTCAGGGAGGAAGGGTTTATTTTGGCTCACATTTTTCAGAGGATACAGTTCATCATGGAGAGAACTCATGGCAGCAAGAACAGGAAGCCTCTGGTCCCATTGTATCAGCTCTCTTTCAACTTTTTACTCCATCGGGGAAACAACCCTACTGGAATGGTACCCTCCACATTTAAGGAGGACTTTCCCCCCTTAATTAACCTAATCTAGAAATTCCTTCACAGACATGCCAAAAATTTGTTTCTATAGTGATTCTGAATCCCATCAAGTTGACCATCAAGATAAAACATCACAGCTGGATGTTGGCTCAGTGGTTAAGAGCACTGACTGCTCTAAGAGGACCCGGGTTCAATTTCCAGCACCAACATGGCAGCTAACAACTGTCTTAACTCTAATTCCAGGAGATTACAACACCCTCTTCTGATCTCCATGGGTTTTGCCCAACATGGGTGCACTTACACACATGCAGGCAATATACTCATACATATAAAATAAAAATCATTTTAATCCAGCATAAAACATCACATTCTCTGACAGCTTGAAGCTTTGCCAGAGACATCTATTAAATGATCTCTGTGTGGTAACTGTGGTGATTTGAATGAGAAATGCCCTCTACATGCTCAAGTATTTGAGCACTTGATATATGGTCTGCAGTAGGTAGTGCTGTTTGTGGTGGTCATGGAATCCTTAGGAAGTAGAGTCCTGTTGGAGTCACTGAGGGCAGGCTGTGAGAGTTCATAGTCTTGCCTTACTTCCAGTGTGTCATCTCTCTGCTTCGTGTTTGCTGTTGAAGATGTGAGCTCTCAGCTTTCTGCTTCTGCTACCTCCTGCCATGACTCCCCCATCATAATGAACTCTTATCCTCCTGGAACTGTAAGCCCAAAAAACTCTTTCTTCTATAAGTTGCCTTGGTCATCGTGTTTTATCACAACAACAGAAAAGTAACTAATATATTAATAGAAGGAAAATGTATGATATCTGATTTCATCCAGGAATCCCTGGGCAAAATCAAATTATCTTTTTTTTTTTTAATGCCATGCCTTTTATGTTACCACTTTGTAAATAAAACAGCACAGATGTAGCCAGGTCAAGAGTTCTCTAAGATGAAAAGTGAGGGTTGTTCTAATTGTACCTAATCTTTATTGTTTCGTGTTCTTAAATGGAAAGTACTCATGGGGAAACCATTCATCAACACAAAGTCATTACTCACCACTCAGCAAAATTAAACTCACCAGTGTGATTTCCTTTTCTAAGTTAGCCATGTGCTAATCAATCATGTCTTATAATATGATCCATTTAAATAATTAGACTATATTTTCGGGTCTTGTGTGCTATTTGAGAAGAATGGTGAGATCTTTAATGAGAGAATTTCATGCATGAGTGTTAACACCTTTGGAAGAAAGAAAGCCAATGTTTTGGAGTAGGTGATGGAAATATCAAAGCATTTCCTAAGGCAGTAAGAAAAGAATGTGCTACCTTTTCATCCTCATCTCAATTTAGCATAGATTCTCTGAAAAATCCATTAATATTTAATGAAATAAGCACTTTTCCATCCTTTTTCAAAGTTCCTATGCTGTGAACCTAAGTAAAATGGGAATGAATGTCTATCACATTACAAAACTAGGTCACAGATTCAACCAATTACAGAACGATATACCAAAGATAAAACGCAGGTATTAGGGCATGAATTGTAATTGTGCTAGGTTCATCATTCACATTTGAAACCCTAAACCCTAAGAAGACTATACTTGGAGACAGAATGTGTGATAGTTCGTGCTGATTGTCAATTTGACAGACTCTAGACTCCCCAAGCAGACAAACTCCTGCGAGGATGATTGTAGATCAGGTTTCCTGAGATGGGAAGACTCACCCTAACTATAAGTGGCACCAATCTATGAGCTGAATAAAAATGAGAAAGGGAGCTGAGCACGAGCATTTATGTCTCTTCCCTCCCTGACTGTGGACGCAATGTGATCATCTGCTTCATGCTCCTACAGCTACGCCTAACCCATCATGATGGGCTGTACCTTCAAATTGTGAGCTAACAAAACCCTCCCTTCCTTAAATTGGCTTTGTTGGTTATTTTGTCACAGCAATGACAAAATTAATTAATCAGAGCATCTAATCCTATATTTAAGGCTAAATGAAATGCAGTTAAGAATGGGCTCCAATGTGACCATGAGCTTATCAGTAGAGAGACACCAGGAATGTGTGCATACAGAGGAAAGGCCACAAGATGACAGTGTGAGATAACAGTCATCCACAAGTCAGGAAGAAAGGACTTAGATAACCAGTCCTGCCGATATCTCATCCTTTGACTTTGAGGCTCCAGAATTTTGAGAACGTAAATTTTTGTTATTCATTCTCCCCAGTTGTATATTGTTCTGTGGCAGGCCCCAAGAGCCCATGCAACAAACCTTACAGATGACAGCTTCTCATTCTGTTTTAATTTGTCACCAAATTACTGTGTTAGCACTCCAGTGGATGGTCCCTCACCCAGCAGTACATGGGCAGCCCAAACTGGAGTTGGTGGCTTACTTAAAAACAAAAAAGAGGGCACAAAGCTGGGGGGAGACTAGGGAGATAGGAGTGATCTGAGAGGAATTAGGGGAGGAGTTGGGGTGAATAGGATCAAAATATATTGTATGAAATTCTCAAAAAATTAATTGTTTAAAAAAGATTACTGTGCTAGAGGCTGGAGAGCCATCTCAGTAGCTAAGAGCACACATTGTTCTTTCAGAGGACCCAAGTTCAGCTTTCAGCACCCACATCAGGTAGTTCACAATGACTCAGCTCCAGGGGATCCAACACCACACTCTTCTGGTCTCTACAGGTACCTGCATTCAAATTCACATACCCCATGCACAGACACACACACACTTACATACATATACACATAATTAAAAATAAAATAAGAACTTTAATAAAAAGATTACTATGCTAAATCCATGTTTTCTTTCTCCAATTCATTTCGGCTAATGCTAATATATTAGGTATTTTCCTTGTTGCTATAACGAAAAAAAAAAATCACCTGACGAAAGTGTCTTAGAGAAGGAAGGGTTTATTTTGGCTCACAGTTCTAGGATGCAGTCCATCATAACAGAGAATGCATAGTGGTAGATTATGAGGTGGCTGGTCCAACTGTAGTCACAATCAGGGAGCAGAGAGAGACAAATGCTGGTGGTAAGATTGTCCCCTTCCTTTTCATTTAGTCCTGGACCCCATTCCACAGATTGGCTCTGCCCACAGTTAATATGGGTGTTCCCACCTTAACTACTCTAATCTAGAAGATCCACTGTACACGCACTCACAAGTTTGTCTCTGTTTCTAGGTGCTGTCAACTTGGCAATAAGTATTAATCAGCACAATGAGGATCAACTTGGTAAGCTGAGGGGGTTTTGTTTTGTTTTGATTTTATCTCACTGCCCTCCTTAAGCTTATGTTCCCCTTGAGAAACAGAAAATAAATGACAAAATAAGCAATGAAATTTCTGATAATGATAATTGCTAGGGAAGAATTATACAGTTTCAGGTGTCAAGAAGCCCAGAGCAGAGCTTGTCTGGGCAGGGACTCAAGAAGGCCTGTGGGGGTCTGGAGAGGTTAAGAGCACTGACTGTTCTTGCAAAAGACCCTGGTTTGAATCCCAGCACCCAACGGCAGCTAACAACTATCTAACTCCTGTTCCAGGGGATCTGATGAAGTCCTCTTCTGTCCTCTGTGGGCACAGCACAACACGGGTACACTTACACACATGCAGGCATAACACTCATGCACATAAAATATAAATAAAAATAAATAAATAAATAAAAAGTAAATAAAAAATTTTTTAAAAGAAGGCCTTTGGGAAAAGGTGGTATTTACCTTGAAGCTTAGAGAAGGAAGCAGAGCTAACCATGGGGACAGCTAGTAGAGAAGCATTTCAGATGGAGGAAACAGACATCTCCTACAGATAAGAATGAGCTTGGTTTGCTTGTAACTGTTTCAGAAAAATGCTGTTGCGACTACAATATCATGAACGAAGGGGTTGTGCTATGGCATTGATGAAAAACCTCCAAGACCCTGGACCAAAATAAATCCTTCCTCTTTCAAATCATTTGTATCAGGTATTTTGTTACAGCAATGAAAAGTCTCACTGACACAATGATGCATGTATTACCTTGTAGGTTGCTTTCTGTCTCTCATCACCAATGCCTTAAGGTACAGAATAGTAGGACATTGATCTGTTTTATGTACTGCTGTGTTTCCCATGCCTATGTCAATCAAGCAAATGGAATCTTCAACATTTATTTCTAGCTACAAGCACTTTAGGGAGACTCCCAAGGAAGTTCTTTATAGTATGTGTGTGATAGATCCCTACACTTTCCCTCTGACTCTGGAATATTGTTGATGAGGTGAACAGCCTCCCTATAGGTCACAAAGTATTGTGTTTTACAGAGCACTGTTGTTACCTCATGTTTATATTGGGCTTCTGTGTTGTAAAGAGTAGCTTTGCATCATGCAAACAAAATTAATTTTGATGGCTCTTAAGGAGTTCACAAATCAAAGAAGAAATGCTAACTACTGTACAGGGCTGGAGAGATGGTTCAGTGGTTAAAAGCACTGACTGCTCTTTTTCTAACTTTTAATTATTTAATATTTGAGAATTACATGAATGAGTATTGTCTTTGTATTATTTACACCCTCCTGCTCCCCTCCAACTCCTCCTATGTCCCCCCCACTCCCTCTCAGTTTCTTGTCCTCTCCTTTATTACTGTTACATATACATACATATGTTTATAAATACACACACACACATACACACACATATTCCATTTAGTGGTGCTCACCTGTGTTTAAGGCTGTCCATTTTGGATTAGGCAACTTCCCAGGAAGCTGGTCCCTGAAGAAAACTGATTCTTCCTCCTTCAATCTCCATTGATTACCTGTAGCTCTTCATCTTAAGGTAAGGAGACCCCATGAGATTTCCCCATCCACCTTGGCATGGCACTGGCTGCTCTTGCAGAGGACCCATGTTTGAGTCACAGCACCCACATGGTGGCTAACAATTGTGCATAACTCAAATTCCAAGGGATCCAATGCCCTCTTTCTGGCCTGTGTGGGCATTTCATGACATGGGTACACTCACATACATGCAAACAAAGCACTCATATACATAAAATAAAAATTTATTTTTTTAAAAAAACAACTACTGTGACTGACAACATCTAATGAGAGAAACGGGATATGCAAGCACAGATGTGGAGCAGTTTGTCTTCCCTGAGACCACGGGAGCAAAAGAGGCAACACTGAAGGGTGACATCTTGGCAGGGTTCAGATGGATCACTGTGGCCATCAGAGGAGGGAGAACACATAAGGCCAGAACTGCTTGACATCAGTCAGTGGGAATACACATGACATGTTCCCAGAACCATGAGTCATTTTAGTAATGAGAGTGAACAACTGCTTCACACAGTTTGATACTGAAATGGTAATACTAAGGTTACAACTCTGCAACTCCAGACTTCTATGCAGACACTATAGATCAGAGTTCAGAAGCTGACTGAATCTAGTTAACAGATGTCTTCTGTTTTGTCCATACTGTTTAAAGAATTTGAATTTGACGCCAACATTAAAAGTCAGGAAAGTCTTATGTCACCTTTGGAGAAAGGTTTACTACTGTTTCTTTGCTCATTTTTAAATTGAGTTTTTATTTCTGCTGAGTTGTAGGAGCTCCTTTTAAACTTGAAGTATTAACCATTTCTGTGATACATGGCACCAAATACCTGTTCCCAGTCTGCAGGCTGTCTTTTCATTTCGTTGATTGTTGCTCTCGCTCTGCAGGATCTATTTAACGTGAGTTAGGTATGATTGCTTATTTTGCTTTTGTTACCAGAGATTTTTTATTTTTTGAGACAGAGTCTCTCTGTAGCCCCAGCTGGCCTGAAACTCCCTATGTAGACCAGGCTGGCCTCCAACTCATGCCCAGCTTCATTAACTTCTTAATATTAAACAAACTTACTTTTCTGATGTAAACTTTACTTGTATGTGACACTTTAGGAATATTGATGATTTTTATTTGTAAATGTCTCATCTAGGGTTTTTTTTTCACTATTGCTCAATATAATGTCAGTCTCATTATGTCAGTTTTCATCAATGTCAATGTTAGGAAGTGCCATCCATTTTGCTGGCCTTATAAAAAATGCTAGAAAGTGCTCCCTATTTTCCAGAGTTTGTGTAAGACTGATACATTGTTCTTAAATGTTTGGCAAAAAAAAAAAAAAAATTAGCAGCAAAGAAAAACAAAAAGAAAAACACAAAAGCTCATTATGTATGGACTTTTCATTAAATTATTTTCGTTTTAAACATGATCATTTTAATAAAAATCACCACTCATATCGCCTACTTTCTATGCAACTTTGTTTAACTTGTTTTCAAAAAAAAATTTTTTTCACTCTAAGGTCTAAAATTTTTTGGAATAATACAGCACAGGTTGGCAGAGACCTCCCGGCCTCTCCAGGGCTCACTTGCTCATGTGATCCTGTGGCAGTGATGGCATCAAGCATGGGACCCATGTCAGCTCAATTAAACAAGGGCCCAAAGTGGAGGTGAGAAGTAGGGGAAGGCCAGCACTAGATTGAGAACTAGAGACTGATTGCTGCTGGGTGAGGGAGAGTATGACTTACATACGACCACTGGATGGGCTGACTAGACTTCAGTGGACGCATTTACACCAAGACATTTGGGTACAAATACCTGAATGAATAGGTTCAGTGAGGAGATGGGGGGAGGCATGGATGGGGGAGGAGGTCTGGATTTGAATGAGAAATGTGTGACATTTAAAATGCTCAATAAAAAATACATATATTTCTTGTTCATTTTTATACTAGTGTTCTGAGCAGTCTGGGGAATTACCTGTGATAGCTATACTTTTGGTTTTAAATGAGTGAATTTATTAAGCATATGGTAAGCAAAAGTAAAAGAATGAATAGTGAGTTGTGGGTAGAGAAAAGCAAGAAATAGACAGCAAAACACCATCAAATTGAGGGCTCACAGTGCCCCATAAATATCAATTAGGAAAGCTTCATGGAAGCAGTCAGCTAGAGTTCCCAGAGTGTTCCCTCATGGGAGCCTTCCAAGGAATATAATAAAGAGCAGCAGATACATAGCATTATCAGATCTGAAGTTTACAATCCAGCATAAACCAACTAGGGAAATTGGGGAGGGGGGCAGCTGGAGTTCCCAATTGTGCTTTTCTCCAGCGCTGAGCACTCAATCATCTTCTCCTCTGTTGGCATTTTTACATTATGTTATAACCAACAGTAATGTCTATTGGAAACAGCTCATCTTCTAGGTGTTCCTGAGGGCACAGTGTTTCCTCTCTTGGGCTATGTCATTCTTTTCTTTGTTCCCTGTCACAGAGTTAGGGAGGTCAGCCCATCCCCTGATAAGGGGCTTTGAAGAACACTTTGAGACAAACATAATCATGTCTGTTACATCTTTTAATTAATTTTTACTTTGTTTGTTTCTTAATTTATTTGGGATAAATCATTGAGTCGTTAAGCTTCAGTTTCTGTGGCACTCAGGATGGAATCCAGGGCTTCAGGCATGCTGGGAAGCACTCTATAAACTCTGCTACATCCCTTGTCCCATGTAGTGAGTTCTAAAATGTTTCAAACTTAAACCTTTCTGACATTGTGATGAGTCATATTGACTTCTTTGACTCAGTGTTGAATTTGGAGCAATAATTCATTGACATGTGCATTAATATATATGGACACTTTCATGAGTAATAGTGTGAGCTTCACGGGATGTAGAGACATTTAGGAGACATATTTCTTGGCATGTTTGTTGTTGGGGACCCCTGCTGTTAGGGTCACAGTCTCTCCATGTCCGGATAGCTGCGAGCTGGCTCGGCGCTTGATGGAGAAACTCCCCTTTTCAGCAGGGCGCCTCCTGTTCTCCTCCTGGCTCAATTTGAAGTGGCCGCCACAGATGCCTTATCGGAAACATCACCTCTGGCATAGAAACTACCAGGTTTTTCCTATATGATAATCAGGCACTGTCTGACAGCCTGACTGATAGAAGCCCACCGCCTCATGTAAATGAAGCATCCTACAGAGCACCTATCAGCTGAGGCTTTTGCTATTGCCTCCACACTATAAATCTTCTAGTTTCACCCTAATAAACCGGAGCTGTATCACTGAATTCGTCTGGAGCTGAGTTGTGTTTCACTGCACCTGGGACCCGCCTGTGAGCAGTCTTCCTGGAAGGAGCTGTCCTTCCGTCAACACTCACTGCAAAGCTTCTGTGTACGCAGTTCCTGCACCTCCCTCACCCTCGTGGTTAGGTGGCCAACGACTCACGAGCTGAAGGGGAGCACCCCGCAGCTGGCGCAGAGCCCTCTGCAGATTGGTGCAGAGCCCGCCTGGCAGCGTGCCTTGGTGCAGAGCCTGCACTCCCCGCCAGGGAGAGCCAGAGACCCACCCAGCAGCGAGACCCGCTCACCAGCAGTTTGTGAGGGAGTTTATTGATTGGATCTACTGAGGCAGAAACACCAACCCCAAATGTGGGCAGCATCATCCCATGAGCTGGGTCGTTACTGAATAAAAAATGAGCTGAGCACCAGCATTCATCTCTCTCTGCTTCCTGACTGTGGATACAATGTGACCAACTGCCTCAAAAATCTTGTAGCCATAATTTCCCCACCATGATGGACTGTACCTCAAACTGCGAGCCAAAATAAGGCCTTTGTTCCAGCAACAAGAAAAGTAACTAAGAACAGGCAAGATCATCCATCTAGTCTGCAGAAAGTTTAGTTATCGAAGCTATTGGCTATTAGTACATTTTCTCATGTTTTTCTTCATAAGTGAGCAACTCCCGCTTCACTGCATCTTTCTTTCCTTTATCACATGCAGGTAAAAGAAATTGACTCACTCTTCTCATACCACCACTGCCGCTCTCCTAGGATGCTTCCCTGTGTTTATCAAGCACATTTTCTGTATTTAGCATTGTCAATGGTGAACATAGCCATATGATAGGCCCTGGAAAACATGGTTGTCTTGTCTTCCGTCTCCAAAATTTTTAGTTTTATTATAATTTCTTCATAACTTTTCTCATGTGTCTCAGACTGACCTTGAACTAACTGTGTAGCCAAGGATGCCCTTAAACTCTTGACCCTTCTGACTCCACTTCCTGAGTTCTGGGATTATAAGCTTGTGCCACCACAGCCAGTTTACGCAGTGATGAGGAGCAAACCCAGGGCTCCTTGCAAGTTCAATGAGCACTCGACCTACCAACAGGGCTACATTTCAAGCCTGCCTTTTCATTCCTCAATGTTTTCTTTCTATGTCTTATTCAGGATGTATCTTATAGGCATTTTCCAATTTCACAAATGTTTCTTCTTCTGTTTCTAATCTGTTCATAAGCACACCTATCAAACTCTAAATTTGGAGTGATAGATTAACAATCAAAGCACTTGCTGCTCTGCTAGAGGACCCAGGTTTTCAACTCTCAGCACCCATGCTGGGTGGTTCATAACCACCTCTAATTCCACCTCTGTCACCTCTGGTCTTCGTGGGCACCTATACTCATGATTCGATACTCATATACAGACTCTCTCTCTCTCTCTCTCTCTCTCTCTCTCTCTCACACACACACACACACACACACACATAATTTTTAAGTAATACAAATTATTTTGAATTTCATTATTAAATTTTTCAATCCCAAAATCACATTTTGATTTTTTTTACAGATTTTAATTTGCTAATGAGTACCTCCACTGTGTAATATAATTTAATACACATATAAGTTGAATTTATTTTAAATTTCATGGCGAGCTATTTTGACTCATGAATCTCCTATGGCCTTTTCACATCACTGACCGGTTTTGTTTGGCCATTTGCTCATTTGTTTGTTTGTTGTCTGTTTGCTTGTTTTCTCCGTCCTCCCTCCTGTTTACATTCTTTTTCCATGCACATGTACTAGGTATACTGACAGTCTTATCCTTTGAAGGGAAGCTGAGCATTGTGAGTGACATAAGGCCTGGAGTGTGTGATGTTGTTGTCCTTAAAGAAGATTCCATTCTCTTCTGGTGGGGAAGAGATTAGCACCTTGATTCAATAGACCCTGGTATGATTCAAACCAGAGTTTCTGTTTTGCTGAGGTCTGCTTGCTCTTAATTGTTGCTTTACTGAGATGCAGGCACCACCCAAGTCTCTGAAGGGAACCCTTGCAGACTTCCCATACATCCTCCTTTGAAGTGCCCTAAAATTAAAATTCTACCTCATCAGCATCACTAGGCTACTAAAAAGCTGTGCTTAACAGTCTAGCCTTCAGCTTCCTTCCATGCTCCCTTAGATGCCTTCGCTATATATGCGCAGCTCACGATTTTGAAAATGCTCTCAGGATAGAATATGCAGAATTTTAGAAATGATTTTCTGTAGTTCCCTTTCCTCTGGGACTTTAAGCCATCTAGTTCTGGCTCAGTTAATAATCCTCATCTCTACCTTTTGTCACCTTGGGCTAGTGAGATGGAGAGTGCCTGCCATCTCTTTGTTGGTTTCTTGCACCTAACAAGTTATCTATGCTGCAGGAACGAAAGAAAGTGCCTGGCCTGTTGTGGCACATCTCAAAATCCAGGTTGCTCTCCAGAGTCTCCAATCAGCTGTTTGTGTTTTACCTTACACAGCATTTGTAGTGTCCAGGCAGATGGTTGACCTGTGTAAGCTACTCCATCACTGCAAAAAAAGCAGAAGTTACATTCCAGAAGCAGATTTGCTGGTGGAAGAATTCCTGTGAGTCTCAGGTCTTTATTATTTGCAGTTTCATCATTCTAAGCCCCTCCCCACCCACAAAACTGGAACTGATTTGATGCCATCTATATACAAATTGAGTTGGGTAAGTGGCTTACCAGTCAGTATTGTGTTTGCCACCCAAGCAGAAGGACCTGAATTCAGATATGGGGCACCCACAGATGCTGGCACACACCTGTGATCCTAGCACTGGAGAGGCAAACACAGGATGGTCCTGGAGATGGCTGGCCAGCCAGCCTAGGTAAATCGGCGAGCTCTGGGTCCCAGTGAGAGAAACTTATCTCAAAAACTAAGGTAGGCTGTAGACTGAGGAAGATACAGACAGCTGACCTACAGACACATGCACAGACAGCTTGTGCAGCTCAACATTGACAGAGAGAGAGAGAGAGAGACAGAGAGAGAGAGAAAGATTACTGGAAAAGCCTTCAGTATAGATCCCTCTCTAATCTCACTTTGCAAGTGGCCTGTCAATATAGCAAAGTTGAGACTAGAACCATGGCCTCCTTCCAGTCCAGCCTGTGATTTCCACCATGATGCTTCATGGGTATCATGAATATTCAAAAATATTCATGATACCTCATGAATATCACTTATGATGCCTCTTCAAAGCTTCTATTATATTCTTCAGAAATTCATTAGGAAAGGATAAGTATGTTTTAGCCACCCTGGCAGGAGAATGAATATATTCTTAAAGTTACTACACATGGAGCCTCTGCAGATGTACCGAAAATGTTTAGTCAGACCAGTTTCCCAGCAGGGAACAATTATTCCTTCATCTTTCACTTTTTTATCCTTGAAAACAAAGTCATCCCAAGATAACTGAATGACATCTGCAGGCAGAAACAGCCTTGAAAGATCCAGGCATGGGTAATGGCTGCAAGACTGGAAAACCTTTCGTTCACATCCATTGGTGGAAACTGAGGGAATGAAATCAGAGGAACCCATTAACGTAAAATGAAGGCTAGCCCTTCAGCCCAGTTTCTCCTTAACAACTCCCCACTTGGAGATTTCCTGCTGGTACTAACTGCCCTTTAAAAAAAAAATTCACATTTCCCAAGAGGCCCCGGTCTGGGAAAAATGTCTTAATTTAAGAATATAAGCAAGAAACACATATATTCTCTCTTCTCTCTCTCTCTCTTTCTCTCTCTCTCTCTCTCTCTCTCTCTCTTGCTCAGTCTCTCTCTTCTCTCTCACT
Source organism: Nannospalax galili (assembly GCF_000622305.1). Classification (NCBI taxonomy): domain Eukaryota; kingdom Metazoa; phylum Chordata; class Mammalia; order Rodentia; family Spalacidae; genus Nannospalax; species Nannospalax galili. The sequence continues at coordinate 955,341 of NW_008349083.1, read as the reverse complement.
CTCCTTCCCTCTCTCTGTTCCCTTCTCTCTATCCTTACCTCCCTCTCTCCCTCCCTCTTTCCCTCCCATCCTCCATCCCTCTAACTAGTACTGTCTTAGTCTTGCTGGTGGAGTGGAATTTCTAGGTGGTGTCTACATATTCCTTTCTATCCCTAGAGACTCACTGTATTAACTGCTTGCTGTAAAGTCAGCATGGACTCTATATAGCCTCTCTCACAATCTTGACTGAACCACCTCAGAACTCAGGTCACATGGCCAGCCTTCTCCAAGGTGCTCAGGAGATATCCAGCTTGAAGACTTTTCCAGAGCCAGCTGCAAAAACACAGAATCCTGCCTGTCTACTCATGTGAAACCTTATTTCCCTGGTGCTTATTCTTCATGAAATTAAGTTCACTCCTCTGAAAGCAATAGAGAGTTGCTTAAGCAGCAAGAAAGGCATTTCATGCCAAAAAGGCAGTTCCCAATATTTTCCACTCTACAATGAGGGCGCCCACTGGGCCTTAGGAACTGTTCTGTGTAGTGTACAGTATTGCTGTTGACCCTGAAGAAAGCAAGCTCCTGGTGGTTTTGTATCAAAGCCCTAGGCATTTGGATCATGTCATCTTATTTGCAGAGCTTCATTAATATCATCAGAGGTAATTACCATCCTGAAACTCATTAAGTCCTTCATTAGCCAAGGACATTGGAGGCACCATGGTTTCACATACACTCTAGTCCTGATGTCTGCTAAAGGAAGCCTATAAGTAATTAAAAACCAAAACACAACCACAAGTTACTTTGTGGGAGGTATCAGACACAAGGGAACTCAGCCATAAATAGGCCACATTTATCATACCCTTTCCTCCCAAATCTCAGGGATCATTGCAGAGATGGAAAGACTGTAAGAGCCAGAGGTATAGATGAAGATAAGGAAACTGTTGTCTGGACACAACAGGGTAGTTACACATATGAACCCACAGCATTTGTGACAGTACGCATAAGACTTGTCTAAGCCCAACCCAGACAAAAACCCAGCAAGGATGGGGGAGGTGAGCAAGAAGTCCCAGACCTAGCTGAGGATCTATATCTATATATCTATATCTATATCTATATCTATCTATATCTATATCTATATCTATATCTAATCTATCTACTAGAAGAGGAAGAGTTAGTTTTCTTTAAGTGTGTGATGCCTGGTAGGTTCACCAGACTCTAAGGGAGAGGCCCACATCCAAGAGCATTTGGGAACAAAGATTAGGCTCCATTGGCCTTAATAAAATTAAAAAAAAAACAAATAATAAAGAGACCATGAAGTCCGGGGGAGGGGGTTGGGCAGAGGAGCAGTAGGGCAGGGGTAGAGATGGGGGGAGGGGCTCTGAATACAATCAAAATAAATTGAATGAAATTCTCAAAGAATGAACAAGACCAAGGCAAGTTCAAACTAGACAAAAACCCAGCACAAAAGGGGGGAAATGGTTAGGAAACCCTAAACTTAGCTGAGAAAGTATTGGCAACCAATGACTCCTGAGAGAAGAAGTGGCATTCTTTAATAGAGTGATACTAGATAGGTTAACCAGGCTCCAGTGGATGGACTCACACCAAGAAGGGTTATTTGGCCACACAAACTTGGCTCAAGAGGCCTTAACATACATGACAGAATGCATGAAAACCAGTGGTCTAGGGGAGGGTACACATAGGAGAGGGGTTTTAAATATGATCAAGATGAATTTTCAAAAAGTCAATAAAAATAGTAAAGGAACCACTAGCTGGTCAGCCTGATGACACAGACTTCTACATAGTGTGACTGTCACTGTAGTTTGAATGTATGATGATTCCCCCTAGGTTCATGTCTTTGAATACTTGGTCCCCAGCTGGTGGCATTGTTTGGGGAAGTTGGTGGAAGTGGAGTCTTGTTGGAGGAAGTAAGTCACTGAGCATGGGTCTTGAGGCTTTATAGTCCTTCCCACTTGCTGTTCACACTCTGCTTTCTGATTGCTGATACACTGTGACTAGTCAGCCTCCTGCTGCTGCTAACATGCATTTCCCACCATGATGGAATGTATCCCCTCGAACTGTGATCCAGAATAAAACTTTTCTTCTTTCAAATTGCTTTTTATCAGGTATTTTATCACATCAGTGACTGATGACAGTGTGTTATCAGTCAATAACACACCTGCTGCCTTTCAGGGGGTTCCTTAAATGCATGTGTGTCATTTTTTGTGGGTCACCTCATACTCTGTTTGATACCAAGAAGACATTAAGTTATCAAAAAACTCAGTTGTGTCATTCCAATCAAATTTTTCCTAGTTGGTCATAAACTCAACATCCTTCCATTATGGAGGTGCCCCCTGGAGGACAGGTGATTTACTGGAGCTATAGGAATAAAGTTTGGGACCCCCATTTTTTGTCCTCCTTTGTAACAGAAGCTTCATTTCTGGAATCATCTTCCTGTTTCCTGCTCCCCCGACTCTTTTCTTCACAATCACAGCAACAATTCATGCCACTAAGGGAGCAATTAAGGAACAAATGTCAGAACAACAGGGAGGCAATTTTAGAATAAAATACTAGTGTTATCTTTGAGTGTTAAGCTATATTTCAAAACACTGTCTCAGTGTATTGTGAAGGAAACTGGTTTGCTCTGATTTCCTGCACTGGCACCAAGAAAATTACAATAAGCTAAATTTAAAACAAACCAAAAAAAAACTTTTAGGTAATTAATAAAGATGTCAAAACCTGCCTCTGTGGTTTCTGTGTATAGACTGGCTACAACTCATAGTAAATAATTAATACACCCTCATTTCTACTCACACTGCTGTCCAAGCTGTTTTCGTTTCCAAACAAAAGAGAAAATGCCTAGCAAAGCAATTCTATTTCTTCTGCAGTCGACTGTGGGATTACTTCTTTAGTTTGCCTTGCAACCACTATTTCATAAAATATCGTCATTCTAAAACAGAAATTGGGATACCATTTTGTAGCATAGATTCTAGACATAAAAAGGCACTTCAGCACGCATTTGAATGTAACTTCCTGCTCCTTGCCTGCCATCCCAGTTCCCAGACCTGGAGTCAACAGCTTCTTCCACCTCAGACCTTTGAGTTCTCCCAGCTTTGTGAGATCCCTAACCCCAGCCTTCTGCACCCACCGTCCCAGTTCTCGGGTCTGCTCAGGTTGTGCATAACTCTGTGCTTGCCCACAATCTGGGCGTTTTCCCGAACTTGAGCAATACCCCCAGACCTGTGAGTTCCCTCTCTCCAGCACTCCTTGGTCTGCTGCGGTTATACAGCTCCATGTATCTGCCATATCTGTAAATCCCACCACACCTGAAAGTTCTTTCATGCCGATGAGCTCCCCAATTCTAGCCTTCTCTGTCTACCCTTCCAGTGCCCCATAACTGGACTTCACAAGCTCCCCCAGACCAGATTAGCATGCCATCATAATGTTTCCTGAAAAGAGAAATCTAGTTGATCCACAAGACAATAATTTCAAAATAGCAAATATAAATAGGTTCAAAGAACTCAAAAAGGAGATGAATGAAACTGTGAAAACACAGAGAGTTGAAGGAAATAACTAAAACAATTCAGGACATGAAATTAGAATTCAGTAAAGAGATAGAATCTCTGATGAAAAGCCAACCTGAAATAAAACTTGAAAAACTCAAGAGCTCAAACAAAAAGCTCAGAACAAAGGATCAAAATGAATTGAATCAAATGGAACAGAAAATATCAGAATATCAGATAAGGGTAAGGAAATAGGTCCCTCAGTCAAACAAAGCCAAATCTAAGCCAAGGAACAGCAGTACATGACCCCGGTGCACTTATGTACAATCAGGCAAAGCACTCATATGCACAAAATTAAAATAAATAAGTAAATAAATAAATAAATAAATAAATAAATAGTCTGTGATAGCTAATCCTGGGTGTCAACTTGATTGGATCTGGGATTAACTGAAATGAAAGAGATCTTCTTAATTGGATCATCTAAAGCCGGAAGACACACCGTAAATGTGGGTGTTACCTTCTGATGGCAGCCCATATAAAAGGCCAAGGCAGAGGAGAATGGCTGGGTTCTTGCTGCTTGCCTTCTCTCTCATTGATGAGTTTGTCTCGTTGCTGTAGACTGAAGATTAGCTGATCTTTTGGAATCTGTCAGACCTTCAGCGCCAGATTGGGACTACTGAGACATCCAGCCTTGTGGACTGAGCGACTACGGATTCTCAGCCTCTCCAGTGTTGTCCATTG
>NW_008349083.1:883698-951056 GCF_000622305.1 Nannospalax galili | reverse complement strand
TCTACCAGTTCTGTCTCTTTAGAGAACCCTGACTAATACATAGTCAAAGCACTAAATAGACACAACCAAGAAATATTACTGAAAGCTGCAAGAGAGAAAGATCAGGTCTCATATAGAGCAGGCCCATCAGAATAACAGCTGACATTGAAACACAGAGACTATGAAAGCCAGAAGGTCTTAGACCAATGTCTTATAAGTCACAAAAGAACACAAATGCCAGCCAAGACTACTATACCCAGAAAACTATGAGCTGTGATTGTATTAGTCACTTTTCTGTTGTTGTGATAGAAACACCATGACCAAGGGAACTTATAAAAGGAAGAGTTTATTCAGCTTATGGTGCCAAAGGGGCAAGAATCCGTTCATCAAGGCAAGGAGGTAGGGCAGCAGAGGTGCCTGTAGTAGAAGTAAAAAGCAGAGGCTCATGGCTTCAAGCAGGCACAGGAAGCAGAGAGTGACTGGAAAACTGGCAAGGCTTAAGAACTCTGTGGGCGTGGTGGCGCACGCCTGTAATCCCAGCACTCAAGAGGCAGAGGCAGGCGGATCTCTGTGAGTTCGAGGCCAGCCTGGTCTACATAGTGAGTTCCAGGACAGCTGGGGCTACAGGGAGACCCAGTTTAAAAAAAAAAAAAAGACAAAAAAAAAAAAGAACTCTGTAAGCTCACCCCCAGTGACATGCTTCCTCCAACATGGCTACACCTTCTAATACCTCCCAAAACAGAACCACTAGCTGGGGACAAAATGTTCAAATATTTGGAGTCTATGGGGGGACATCCTCATTCAAACAACCACAAAATCAAAGGTGAAAATCTTTCTTGATAAAATTATATTCAAGGCATTTATGTCCATGAAACCAGCTCCACAGAGAATGCTTGATGGCGTAATTTGATCTGAAGATTAAACACTCTTAAGAAGGCACAAAGAATAAATAAATAATTCCAGAACTGTCAACTAAAAGTGGTCTAAGAAAATAACACTACAAAACCAGCATAAAAGTAATTAATAAACATTGATCAATAACCGTTCTCAATACTAATGATCTCAATTCCCCAATAAAAAGACACAGACTAATTGGATTGAAAAAAAGGATTCATCAATTTGATGGCTCCAAAAAACACACCTTACAATCTTAGAGTGGAAGGAAGAAAAGGTATTCCAAGCAAATGGAACTAAGAGACTAGGAAACAACTGTTCTAATATCTGAAAAAATGGACTTCACCTAAAACTAGTCAGAAGATAGACAGAGAAGGTTGCTTCATACTCATTAAAAAAATACACCAAGAGGGCATCAAAATCCTAAACATATATGTACCAAGCACAGGAGCACCCAGTTTTATAAAAGAAATTCTATTAGGTCTAAAATCATGTTGACACCAATTTAGTGATAGTGGGTGACTTCAGTACTCCACAATCAATAGGTCATTCAGACAAAAACTAAATAGAAAAACTCTGGAGTTAAATTATATCATAAATCATGCTCATTCACTGCTGGTAGGATTGCAAACTCGTACAACCTCTATGGAAAACAGTGTGGAGAACTCTTAAAAAATCTAAAAATGAACCTACCATACGACCCGGTTATACCACTCCTTGGCATATACCCAAGGGACTCGTCCTATTGTAAGGACACTTGTACAACCACGTTTGTTGCTGTTCTTTTCACAATAGCTAAGAGATGGAAGCAACTTAAGTATCCCTCAGTTGATGAGTGGATAATGAAAATGTGGTATATTTATACAATGGAATTCTATTCAGCAGTAAAGAAAGATGGAATAATGAAATTTGCAGGTAAATGGATGGATCTAGAAACTCTTAAGTGAAATAACACAGACTCAGAAAAACAAACGATATATATTCTCCCTCATATGTGGCTCCTAGCACAAATCCTTTGAAATTCCAGGCCCTTTTAATAAGATGATGCTATACAGCAGTCCCTTCTGCATGAAATAACTACCATCATCATGACTTCAGCTGAGCCTGATTGCTAAACATAGTCACAATTGGGCTTCTTGACTTTTGTGCTCATTCATTAAAGGAGTGCCAAGCACGATCACCAGACCCTCACCTGAGTATCTAGCCACTCTTCCCAGCAAACTAGTCCAGCCTTGAAAGACAAAAGAAAAATGAGGAAGAACCCAAAAAAGGGATGCTTTTGGAAGCCCTTGTCAATAAATTCCAATGGACTCTCATATGAACGTTTGAAAAATGCCCTGTTCTGATTTTTTTCTGGTTCCCTGTCTAGAATTTGTAATGTTAATTACTCTTGCCTTTACTTCTTCACGTGTCCTATTGGTGATTCAAAGACTTTATTCTCCCCTTAGAGACAAAAGTTATGCAATTTGGGAGTCTTTTAGATAGACCCACTGAAGGGGTACTCCAATTGCCTCCGCCTGCATCCCTGTTCAACATGGAAGAAGCCAGAGTGGTCTGTGTCCCAATTCCCTATTGGCAATTTGAGTAACCCTTCAGAGGATGGAGTGATAAGAATAGGAGGTAGGAATTGGCTAGACAGTTAGGGTAAAAAGACCCCAAAGAAATGTAGTCAGTTTCTTGGCTAAAAGTCAAAATATCCTTGGGCCTGTTAGCAACATACTCTGTTCCGAAGGCCAAAAATGTGATAAGTGTTTGGGAGCTTCTTCAGAGGGGGGAATGCTAGAGTAGCCAAAAGCCCCGTACAAATAAATAAATGAAAGAAGAAAAAAAAAAGAAAAAGAAAAAAGTGATGGGGAGATAGGGGGGTGTTGCAAGGGATGGAGTGGGCATAGATTTGACCAAAACACCTTATATGCATGTATGAAATTCTCAATAAGGTTTTTTTAAAAGTAAAACAAAAGTCTATGGGACATAATAAAGGCAGTCTCAAGAGGAAAATTTGTAACACTAAGTGTCTACATTAGAAAATTAGAGCCATCTCACATTAATAACTTAATGGTACACATGAAGGCCTTGGAAAATCAAGAACAAAAAACATCTAAAAAGACTGGACAGGAAGAGATGAAATCAAGGCTAAAATGAAAGAAATAGAACTGAACAAAACAATACAAAGAATTAATGAAATGAAGTGTTGGATCTTTGAAAAGATTAACAAAACTGACAAACCTTTAGCCAAATTAACCAAAAGAAAAAGAAGCAGATGTCAGACATGGTGGCACACACCTTAATCCCAACACTTGGGAAGCAAATATGAATCCACAGCACTTATGACAGAATGCGTAAGACTTGTCCAAGCCCAAGCCAGACAAAAACCCCAGCCTTAGCTGAAAATCTATTGGTAATTGATTATTGCTTGGAGAGGGAGAGTCAATTTTCCTTACTGGTGCAACATCCGGTAGGTTGACCAGACTCCAAGGGATGAACCCATACCCAAGAACATTTAGGAAACACAGATTAGACTCCATAAGCCTCAAAAAAAGACAAGTCATGAAGAGGACATGAAGAAGTCGGGAAGAGGTGTAGCAAAGTAGAGGTAGGAAGGGGAGGGTTTCTGAATATGGTCAAAACAAATCAATAAAAATGTCTTTTAAAAATTAAACTTCCTGGGCCGTTGATGGCTCAGTTAGTAGAGTACTTTCCTCACAAGTATGAGGACCTAAGTTTGGTCCCCAGAACTTGTGTAAAAAAGCCAGATCTGAGTTCCAGGCCAGTTGGGGCTACAGGGAGACCTTGTGTACAAAACACCAAAACAATAAATAAATAAATAAATAAATAAATAAATAAATAAATAAAGCCAGGTCTGGTGGCATGTGCTACAAATCTTAGCGCTGGGAGACAGAAATAGGAGCATCCCTTGGGCTTGCTGGCTGTCCAGCCTAGCTTACTTGGTGAGTCCCAGGCCAGTGAGACACCCTGTCTCAAAAATGAAAAAAGACAGCTGGGGGTGGTGGCACATGCCTTTAGTCCCAGCACTGGAGGCAGAGACAGGCAGATCTCTGTGAGTTCAAGGTCAGCCTGGTCTACATCATGAGTTCCAGGCCAGCTGGGGCTACAGGGAGACCCTGTCTCAAAAAGACAAAAAAAAAAAAAAAAAGAAGTAGCTTTTTAGATATGAAAAACCTGGGGATAAGAATGGCAATTCTGGGCCAGGCGTGGTGGTATATGCCTTTAATCCCAGAACTCGGGAGGCAGAGGCAGGCAGATCTCTGTGAGTTCAAGGTCAGCCTGGTCTCCAAAGTGAGTTCCAGGACAGCTGGGGCTACAGAGAGACCCTGTCTCAAAAAGAGCCCGCCTCAAAAAAAATGAAAAAAGGCAGATGGTACCTTAGGACAGTCGAGTTTGTCATCCACATGCACGTACACACACATGTACATCCACACACATGAATACACACACAAATTTTTTGAAATTAAATATAAAAGTTTAATTTCTTTATTTGTTGCTGGGAAATCTAATACATAATATGAGGGGGTTGGTGGCAGAAAGACCAGCAAACAGAGTCACAAACTCTCTGGTGGTGTAGTGAGTAGTTGAAGGCCACTCTGAAATGGAGGGGCTGAGACAGCAATGATGGGGGCAATGGACAGAACGTAGGGGGAGGACTGGGGACACATTCATGTGTTTCAAGTCCCACAACCCTCCACTGACATGAATCCGATGGTAAGCCTTTCCACTTGGCCCTCTGGAATTCACTTCCTCCACTGTTAAATTAGGGTGTTGGGACTAGAGGGATGGCTCAGCAGTTAAGCGCACTGGCTGTTCTTGTAAAGTACCTGAGTTCAGTTCCCAGCACCCACACAGTGGCCAACAACTGTCATCAGTGACTCCAGTTCCAGGGGATCTGATGCCCTCTTCTGACCTCTGTGGGCTTTGCACCACACAAAGTGCTCCTACACATAAAATAAAAATAAATTTTAAAAATTAAAAATATTAAAATATAAATAAATAAATGAATTAGGTGCTGCTGTCAGTAATTTCCAAGACTACATTCATTGCTGTGATTCTGTGTAGTGCCAAGCATGGCTAGACTTGTTACGGGTTTATTTGAAGAATTTAAACCACACAGGCAAATCTCAAAATAAATCAACATATGACTTGCCTCTTGCTAAAGTTCGCACCTTTCCACAAGAGCATGGGTGTATCTTATTTCCTAAACTATGGCCAAAAGTCTAACGTAAAAGTGGGTGACTAGTCTGTGAAAGGCTTTTGTTAACGTACTTGGAAGAGTCTGTATTATGGTAGTTGTTGTCAATACCAGGGATCTAACTTGGGGCCTGTCTCATGCTTAAAAGCACTCTAGCTCTAAGCTATTCCTGCAGTCCTCTTTTCATTTTGAGATCGTTTCTTACAAATTGGCACAGGCTTACCTTGAACTCACTCTGCAGCCCAAAGAAATCTGGAACTTGAGCTTTTGCTGCTTCAAATCAAAGAAATTATTCAGTCAAGTCCATCTTGATAAACCAATGAGTTTACTTTGTTTATTTACAGGAGCGTGACTCTGGGGTTACTTATAAGAATGTAGATGATTCTCAGGACCGGCATCACTATAAAGTCTCATCCCATCATGGGTGAGGGTTCAGGAAAGCTGCATTCTGGAGCCCCTACTGCACTCAAACTTCCAGCTCCTAGGCACTCTAGTATCCTCCAAGATCATGGGCAGCTAGGGCAGGATTACATACAGCTAGGGAGGGCTCTCATAACTGGACTCTCAGGCCTAATGGTACTGCCCCTCACAGGTCTATAGCCAGAATTATAGACATGTGTCACCAGGCCCAGCTTAGATGAGCCTTAAGGATCCCAACAGGTTATGGCGTCAAGATCATTTGTGAGAACACAGCCAGGGAATCAGTTCAAAATGCCAAGCTTAATTTTTTTTTTGTTCCGTTTTCGTTTTGTTTTGTTTTTTGTCTTTTTGAGACAGGATCTCCCTGTAGCCCCCAAAACCTGGAACTCATTGTGTAGACCAGGCTGGCCTTGAACTCACAGCCTGCCTCTGCTTCCTCTGTTCTGGAATTAAAAGGATGCATTACCATGCCTGGCCCAAGCTTCTTCTTCTTCTTCTTTTTTAAGTGTCCTCCTGCTTTCTAGGTTCCCTTCCCCAGTACTTCGACATATATTACCTGTGATAGCTGCTAAAGGAAATTCCAGGTTTGGCCTTTGTTCTACACTCTTATCCCCAACTGTTCAATCCCCTACCAGGAATGTCAGGACCACAGCCTTCAGGCCACATGTGGCTCAGACTAGCTATGTAAACTCAACACAAATCATGAGCATCAGGAGATTTTCATTTAAAAACATCATGAAAAGCTGAGGACATTGTTCTGTGGCTAAGCCGCTTCCTATGTAAGTCTAAGGACCTGCGTTCAGATCTGGAATCCACATAAATACCAGTTGGGTATGGCAATCAGCCTGTGAGTCCAGCTCTTGGAAGGTGGAGACAGGGAAAACCAGGAACAGGTATGCTACTTAGACTACCCAAACTGACAAACTCTGGGTTCAGTTGACAGACAGACCCTGCCTCCATGCAGGGGAAGGAAGGAAGAGGGAGAGAAGGAAAGAAGGAAGGAAGGAAAGAAGGAAGGAGGGAGGGAGGGAGGGAGGAAGGAAGGAAGGAAGGAAGGAAGGAAGGAAGGAAGGAAGGAAAGAAAGAAGGAAGGACAAGAAACCAAACAGCTGTGGTTAGCAGCACTAGATTATCAAAAGAAGACCCTTGCAAGATTGGATCCATTGACATTTCCTTGTTGAAGGAGAAGGTTGGTATCATCAAACCCTTACGTGAGTTTCCAGGCACCCCATCCTGTCACCATCACCAGCACCACCACACCCCAGTAGCATATAATCCTGGCTGTGCTTTGGGAAGGTGCTGGAGTATATAGAAGTTGGGACTTTGACTGGATGAAGACTCCAGGGGTACATTCTTCTTGGGTTGTCATCCATGCTAGGCTTGACTTTTTGATTCTGCAGGTGCCTTCAAGTCACACATGCTCCTGTCAGTAACCCCCAGTAAAACTCATTGATTCACCAAGCTAGACTTGGATGGAACCGTTTCTTTGATCTGACAGTGCCCTGCCTGGGGAGCATAGATACCTTGCCTATCTCCCTAAGAAAACTCATACAACACCCCTATAACTTTAACGGTACATGACACTAAAAAACTACTATGCATTCTAAAACTCATATACCCTTTAGTATTTGTGAGGTCCCCAACCTCTTGTTTCTGGAATCACTGTGCTTTAGCCTTATGTGAAATTAATACTGGACTGAGTCTGGGGAATGGTCCTATAACAGACTCTACCTCTCAGTTCTGCCCTAGAAAGTGTTTGATATCACCCTGTGGTTTATGGGACATGGAAGATCTGTCACCAGAGGAGAAGAAAAGCTAAGAAGTGACTTAAGAAGAAGGGAGAGCTATTTTATTTAAAATACTTTTAACCGGGGTGAGGGAGCAGGTCAGTTGGAACAATGTTGGCCTAGAATACATGAAGCCCTGGGCTTGATTCCTTAACCATATAAACTTAGTATAATTGTACATACCTGTAATCCTAGTACTAGGGAGATGAACATGGAAAGATCAGAAGCTCAAGGTCATTCTCAGATAGGTAGAGGTTTGGAGGTCAGGCTGAGAGACGTGATGAAGTATTGAATCCACTGACAGTGCTACATAGCCTATTTTTCTGTTTATGAAATTCTATTTACTAATGAGTGGGAGAAACACAGAGATTTAGCATCACAGAATTGAAGGAAAGATGTGACAGAAGACACCTTAAGATATCACATCAGAACCTATCAGTCCACAGAGGAGAAAGCGCAGGCTCTCAAATGACTTAAGAACCCCAAATAACAAGGTGTTCTTCCATCTCCATTCTATTTTTTTAAATTATTTTTTATTCATTTTTATTTTATATGTTTTTGCCTGCATGTATGAAAGTGCACCCATGTCATGCAATGCCCATGGAGGCCGTTTCCATTGGTTCAGTAATCCAAAGGCCTTTTTTGAAGATCTGGTTTGTAGGACAGGAACTATACTAAAGCTTAGGTATGTGGCTCTGATTAAGAGCTGAAAGGCCTTGTCATTTAAAAGCTCTCTGTGGGTAGAATTCTCCCCTGGTATGCTGGAGGCCCTGGGTTCAGTCCCCAGTATCACATATTTTGTATACACAGCTGTGTTCCCAGCACTCAGGATGTGAAGACAGAAGGATTAAGAACTCAAGTTTATCTTCAAGTACATACCAAGTTTGAGGTAACCTCAACTACCTGAGACACTGTCTCAAGAAAAATAAACAAAAAGAAAAAGAAAAAAAGATTAGATTCTATTAAGGGAGCAAAAAAAAAGGGAGCTTGTGAGTAATCAAATCTAGTCTAGGTTACAAATAAAATTCAGCAGAATTGTAGATGGGGGAGGGTAGGTGTGAGCACATAAATATTAAATAATGAGTTTTCAGCAGGGAGGACTTCGAACAGGGTTATAAAGGAGAAGATGGTGTCAGGTGGTTAGGTTTAGGTCAATAAGAGTCTCAGTAATAATAGTAATAATAATAATAATAATAACAATGACAACTGCAAGGGTGAGACAGATGAGTGTGGCTCTTGAGGCTGGAGTACTCTGAGCAAGTGAGCAAATGATACAAACGGAGGTTAGGGCTAAACCAAGAAGAGGCTACACGGGAGAGTCAGGATTTTATCCCAAGTGTTTAAGGAGTCTGGGAAAATTCCAAACTAGATATGAGTCACATTCTTTAAAAATTGCTTAAACTGCTTTGTGGGGGAAAGATGACAAGTGGTAAGGGGAAGCGAGGACACAGTCACCTGTCAGGCAAATATCATAGCCCTGGTTACTTGGACTAGTGGCTTGCGCTGAAATAACAAAGCTCCCAAGTCTTCTGTGAACTAAAGCGATCACTTTGTACTAACGCCTAACACTTGACACTTTGCCTGAGTTCTACCGTGGTTCTATGTCAGGAATCCAGTAATACAAGGGAATCAGTTCGTGAGCTAAAGCGATCACTTTGTATTAATGCCTAACACTTGACACTCTGCCTGAGTTCTACCGTGGTTCTATGTCAGGAATCCAGTAATACAAGGGAATCAGTTCATGAACTAAAGCGATCACTTTGTATTAACACCTAACACTTGACACTTTGCCTGAGTTCTACTAAGGTTCTCTGTCAGGGATACAGAAATACAAGGGAATCAGTTCGTGAACTAAAGCCATCACTTTGTATTAATACCTAACACTTGACACTTTGCCTGAGTTCTACTGTGGTTCTGTGTCAGGGATACAGTAATACAGGGGAATCCTTTCTGCCATTTAGTACTGTTACACCTATTTGTTGAAAATCTAAGTGATGTTAATCACGCAGATATCCACTATATCTTAGCATCTCTTAGTAGACGAAAGCATTGATAACTTTAAATAAACAGGGTTCTGTCCTATGATGGGTAATCTCAACACAGTAGTGTTGCTTAGTCTGAGGTGACACACAGCAGTCATCTGTAACCACGGTGGTTTTCCTGAGGACAAATAGGCTGGGGACCAGACTGACCTCTTAGCTTCTAACTTGAAGCTTCAGTGACTTTTGGAGGCATACAGAAGCCATCAATCAAGGGCTGGATATTGCGAGTTTCTGTGGTTTCAAAGTGGAACCAAAGACACTAGCAATTTAGAGGGCTTCGCTTCCCAGTGAGCAGGTAACTTTTTGCACATTCATTTCCTTGCTGAGCAATCGTGTATGACAAGCACTCCTGCTCTTTTGCAAGCTTGCTGTCCTCACTGACGGCGCTCCTCTAAGGAGCCTTCCTCAGGCTATCTCTCCTCCTGGCAAAGGACCATTTGTCCATGATGTTCACCAGTACCTGTTTCTGAGAGGGGGAGGAGAAGGGAAGCCTAAACAATGTCATAAAATTGTATCAAAACTAGGGCTGTTGATTTAGGGGAGATTCTGCATATAGTGGGTGCCTGCATTAATTACTTTTGTTGCTATGACAAAATATCTGCTAAAAGTGGCATAGACAAAAGGGGTTATTTGGACTTACAGTTTGAGGGTTCAGGACATCATGGTGGGAAACTTATGGTAGCAGGGGTATGAGGCATCTGGTCGCATTGCATCCACAGTCAGGAAGCAGAGAGAGACAAGTGCTGGTGCTCAGCTCACTTTTTTTTTTCCTTTTTATTAAGTCCAGGAAGACAGACCATGGAATGGTGTCACTCACATTCAAAATGGATTTTCCCTGTTCTATTAAACATCTCTGGAAATACCCTAATTGACACTCACAGAAGCTTGTCACTTCAGTGATCATAAATCCCATCAACTTGTCAATCAAGAATAACTCTTGCTACCCCCATTGTAGTAAAAAGTATTTCAAGGGGCTGGAGAGATGGCTCATCAGTCCTGAGTACTTACTGCTCTGTCAGAGAACTGGAATTCAGATCATAGTACCCACATTGGGTGACTCACAGATGCATATAGCTCCTGTTCCTAGGGATACAATGTCCTCTATGGTCTCTGTGGGCTTCATGGGATGGGAACCAAGTCATAAAAACTTTGAACACATAAATCAGATCCTTTAAACTATACACTCTACTATGCCTAGCAAACTGTATGTTTAAACTTACCTGCAATTGGTGTGTACATGTGTGTGTGGTGTACGTAAATGCATACATGTGCCTCTAGGCACACATAGTGTCTGACTTCAAAGACATAAAAATGGTTATCTTTTTTTTTTTGTCTTTTTTGAGACAGGGTCTTCCTGTAGCCTGTCCTGGAACTCACTATGTAGACCAGGCTGGCCTTGAACTCACAGAGATCTGCCTGCCTCTGCCTCCCAAGTGCTGGGATTAAAGCTGTGTGTTACCACACTGGGGAAAATCGGTTATCTTAAACCCAATAAACTATGATTTTTCTCTCCCCACCCTTATTCTCCTTCAAACTCCAAATTTTAGAAATAGACTCCATTGGGTGGAAGCAGCGAAATAGACTCTGCAACTAAAGATGGCCAGAATCATTTTCAGAGGTATGTGCCAAGTCATCATCCTGTATCCACAGGAAGTAGCAGGGTATAGGAAGCAAAACAGCTTCAGGAACAAAGACAACAGGGCCTCCGGTACAATGCCTTCAGACAGACTGCAGGAAGGGTAGACTAACACTAGGTGTTAACCCTAACACTCTCATGACAACTGTAAAATGTACCTTTGTGGTCTGTGTACCCTACATGGAGACGAGCCCCTCAGTCTGTTATACAGGGTGCTTCTAATTAAATAAACTTTTTTTTAAAAGAAAGCCATGAATCAGTGTTTCAGTACTACAGTTTCTGTGATTTATTGTGTCAATGTGGTATCAAGGAATCTAAATCAAAGAATCTCAATCAGGAAGATTAAGTTTTCTTCTAATCTTTTGGTTACTTCACACAGACACACACACACACACACACACACACACACACACATCCATTCTGTGAGTGATGGCATGTGTCTACATGAGAGAATGGGATAACAGGGCATTCCTGAGTATCCAGGGCTGTGCCAGCATCATTCAGGTATCTACTCCTTGTCCTTGGGAAGACTGGCTTCCATGATAGTGACACCATGGTGGGGAAGGCATGGGGACAGGATCTTGAACCAGAAGAGATGAATGCTCACTTTCTCCTTTTTATTCAGTCTAGGAACCAAGCCCATGGGAAGGAGCTACCCACCATTAGGGTGGTGGGTCTTTCTGAACCCTCAGTTAACATACTCTAGAAACTCACTACAGACACACCCACAAGTTTGTTTCTATGGTGACTCTAAATTCCATCACGTTGAAAATGGAGATTAAACATCACAGTCAGGGGTTCAGAACTCTGCTTAGACAGATTTCCTTTCCTGAGAAGGTTATTGACCCTTAACACATATAAGGGCTTTCAAAAGTAACTGCACACTGATTGACAGAATGATTCACACCAAGAGGAAGCTGGAGACCTTGTGTATGAAACACTGACAGGGTGGGGGCTACTTTCATGCCTCAGCAATACAGCCCTTCCCACAAAGTGCTATAGCTTGAATCAACCAGGCAGCATACAAAATGAGCACTGGAATTGCCTGTTTCAGACATGGAGACCTGTTTTACCCTTCACCTAGAAATGAATTTCTCATTTCCACAAATCCTGGGGATGTTGAGAGGGAGAGAAAGAGACAAAATGATGATGATGATGATGATGATGATGATGATAGAGAGAGAGAGATGATAGATTAGATAGATAGATGAAAGATAGATAGATGATAGATAGATTGATAGATGATAGATAGATAGATAGATAGATAGATAGATAGATAGATGATAGATGATAGAGCCAGACAGATGACAGAGGCCTTAGGGAGAGGGAGAGAAAGAGACAAAATGATGATGATGATGATGATGATGATGATAGAGAGAGAGAGAGATGATAGATTAGATAGATAGATGAAAGATAGATGATAGATAGATTGATAGATGATAGATAGATAGATAGATAGATGATAGATAGATAGATAGATAGATAGATAGATAGATAGATAGATAGATAGATAGATAGATAGATAGATAGATAGATAGATAGATAGATAGATAGATAGATAGATAGATAGATAGATAGATAGATAGATAGATAGATAGATAGATAGATAGATAGATAGATAGATAGATAGATAGATAGATAGATAGATAGATAGATAGATAGATAGATAGATAGATAGATAGATAGATAGATAGATAGATAGATAGATAGATAGATAGATAGATAGATAGATAGATAGATAGATAGATAGATAGATAGATAGATAGATAGATAGATAGATAGATAGATAGATAGATAGATAGATAGATAGATAGATAGATAGATAGATAGATAGATAGATAGATAGATAGATAGATAGATAGATAGATAGATAGATAGATAGATAGATAGATAGATAGATAGATAGATAGATAGATAGATAGATAGATAGATAGATAGATAGATAGATAGATAGATAGATAGATAGATAGATAGATAGATAGATAGATAGATAGATAGATAGATAGATAGATAGATAGATAGATAGATAGATAGATAGATAGATAGATAGATAGATAGATAGATAGATAGATAGATAGATAGATAGATAGATAGATAGATAGATAGATAGATAGATAGATAGATAGATAGATAGATAGATAGATAGATAGATAGATAGATAGATAGATAGATAGATAGATAGATGATAGATAGATAGCCAGATAGATAGATAGATGGATAGGTAGATGATAGATGGATAGATGGATAGATGATAGATAGTAGATAGATAGATAGATAGATAGATAGAAGATAGATAGAGATAGATAGATGGGTAGATAGATAGATAGATAGATAGATAGATAGATAGATAGATAGATAGATAGATAGATAGATAGATAGATAGATAGATAGATAGATAGATAGATAGATAGATAGATAGATAGATAGATAGATAGATAGATAGATAGATAGATAGATAGATAGATAGATAGATAGATAGGTAGATAGATAGATAGATAGATAGATAGATAGATAGATAGATAGATAGAAGATAGATAGAGATAGATAGATGGGTAGATAGATAGATAGATAGATAGATAGATAGATAGATAGATGATAGATGGATGATAGAGATGATAGATGGAGAAAAGGGGCTCAAATTAAAGATGATAACTTTTTTCCCTTCCTGCTGAAAGTTGGGAGATGGCTCAGTGGGTAAGAATGCTTGCCTACAAGCCTAAAATCCTGAGTTCTGTCCCTGAGACCCACATAATGTAAGGAGAAAATTGACTACTTGTCCTCTGACCTCCACACAGAGGCTGTGACTCGCAAGCACATCACACATACAGTAATAATAATAAATAACTTCTCAAAGAAAGTTGGGAGCTGTCATACGAAGGAAATGACATAGCAGTCATAGTAGGACAGATAAGGCTAGCCCCTGAGACATGCAGAGAAAGGAAAGGAACTAAGCATTAATGGAGAGGAGAGCCACAGCAGAAGACATATTCACAGTCCAGTTAGAGATTTTACATTTTGTTTCCAGCTCTTGTTCTTCAAACTTTGGTCCTAACTGTCCTTTGGGGAATTCACAGTGATGCCTGTCCCCTGTGAAAAGGAAGTGGTACCAAGGGAGGAGACATGAAGCAGGTGTCTTACCAAGTTGATGAGTGAAAACCAGGTATGAATCACAGAGCAGATAAACAGAATCCTCGTGTTCCCAGATAGGCTTGGAGAAGGATAAAACAAAATGCCAGATTCTCCACAGCCACTAGGGATGACAACTCAGCTGGCACTTTGGTATTAAAGGGAAAGGATACACAGGGAATTTGGTTGCAAATGCACACACTGGAGAAAGGAAGTCAAGAAAAACTGCATGCTTAGTCCTAATAATAACATATGACATTTCCTAAAGGCCCACCCACCATGTATCACACACACTCCATAAAGCATCCCGTTCATGGTGGGTCATTCCTAATTGACAGAAAACAATCTCAACCTCCATTATGAATTCTCTTCTATATCACTTTCCAAAAATCAACATTGGTTAACTCATTCACACACCCAACTAAGTTGTTAGGTGTTCTCTAAAGTTAAACAGAGCCCAAGAGCCTGCTCTGCCATTATTGAATCAAGACTTTGGGTAAGAGAATTAGTTTACTCATACATCAGCTTTTTTTTGTAAAGAAATGGGAAAATGAGTTAATTGTATATGCTAAATGAAATAACACTGTTAAATTTTCTTTGGCCCGAATCCCACCTGGAGTATCCTCCGTGACCTCTAGCCATGTATCTTGGGCTCTGCAACACACACAGACCATCTGGCACGAGATTCACTTTCCTGTTCAGCAGCTTGAAGAATCTTTATTTCTAGTGTCAATGCAAAAACAGAGCTCTCACTTCAAAGGAGGTAGTTTATTCTGGAGCCAAATATGAATAACCATAGCCCAGGAATCTAGATTTAGGTTATGCCAATTTATATGTTCCAATAGTTTGAGGGAGTTTTTATAGTAACAGAACAAAGAAAAACATAAATCAAGACTCTCTAAGTTCATTGCTGGAAACACTGGGTAGGTTGGGGTAAAACAAGGTGGAGGAATCTCCCCTATAGGCTTCAGGTGCTGCCTGATGCATTCTTAGCCTTTTGGTTGGTAAAAGTCAAGTGTCTGTACATTCCAAAGGATTTATTTAATTGTCACAAAGATGGTAGCTCACATACAGAAGAGGGTAATAATGGCTATTAAGAGGGCTAAAGATGGGGCTGAAGAGATGGCTCAGAGGTTAAGAACACTGACTGCTCTTGCAGAGGACCTGGGTTCAATTCCCAGTATCCACATAGCAGCTAAAAATCGTCCATAACTCCAGTTCCCGGCAGGGGGGTCTGACACTCTCTTCTGACCTCTATGGACACTGCAAAACATAGGAGCATCTACCTACATGTAAGTAATACACTCATAGACATAAAATAAAATAAATAAAAATTTTTAAAAAGAGGGCTAAAGACAACACAAGATAATTTGGCTCTGAGAGGCAAGAATCTGTAGTGTAAGCTCTAGATGCCATTCTCCAGGATTCACTGCATGATCTCAAGCCTGCCCCTCCATCCCCACCATCTGCTCCTCTATCCCCATCACCTGCCCCTCCATCCCCATTGCCTGCCCTTCCATCCCCACCACCTGCCCTTCCTCTTGTTCATTGACTTGTTATATCATTAGCCATTGTTAAAATATATCTCATAGTTCCACATCTGATTTGTTTTTCTTCATTTTAAATATTCCTAGAATATTCAAGTTTCCAATTCGCCCACTGTCTTATCTCCTTGAATGTGGTCCACTCTCATTGTATAATCCTTGTATTAGTCACTTTTCTGTTGTGATAAAACACTGTGACCAAAGCAATTTACAGAAGAAAGAGTTTATTTAGCTTTACAGTTGTAGAGGGATTAGAGTCCATCATGGCAGGGAGACATGGTGGCGGGAGGTTGCTTAAGGAAAAAGCAAAGTGCTCACATCTTGAAGCCAGCATAGGAAACTGTGAGCAACAAGAAATCCAGCAAGACTCGAGAACTCTCAAAGTCCATCTGCAGTGATGTGCTTCAACCAGCATGGCCACATGTCCTAACACCTCCCTAAACAGCACCACCAACTGGAGACAAGGTGTCTAAATACTTGGAGCCTATGGGGACATTCTCATTCAAACCACCACAGTCCTCTTCAACTTTTGCTTTTACATAAGCCTTCTGACTTTGCTTCCAAGAACAGCACAGGCAGAGAGAGGTCCCCAAGCTGTCTCTCTTATTCTCAGGTTGAGAAGGTTAAGACTCCTGACTGAATACAAAGTACATTGTATTATGTTTAACCATTTATTTAACAAGTTCTTTGATAATATGAAAATATAGACCCATGTTAAATACAGTGTCTTATTTGTATTTTATCTTTAACACGTCATAGTACCTGGTAAATAGCACTTTTTAAATAAATGCTGACTAGAACAAATTAACTTACATAATATATAATAGCTATCCAAAAAAGGAGTGGAACACTTTTTTCAAACACACTGAAATACAGCATGTAAACCAGACATGGTGGCTCATGCCTGTACTCCCACTGCTCAGGAGGTAGAGGCAGAAGAATTCTCTGTCTCTCTGTCTCTGGCTCTCTGTCTCTGTCTCTCTCTCTCTGTCTCTCTCTGTCTCTCTGTCTCTCTCTCTCTCTCTCTCTCTTTCTCTCTCTCCTCAACTCTCTCTCTCTCTCTCTCTCTCTCTCTCTGTCTCTCTCTTTCTCTCTCTCCTCACGCACACACAAGGGCCAACTGAAAATGGAAGATCCTTAGCTTTGAGAGGATAAGATATAAAAGTGACCTTATTGCTGTCCTCAGATCTAAATAAATGCTTACTATACATTCTATGGCACCAAGATCTAGGACTTGAGTCAAAAGTTGTATTCCATTTTCCTTTCTGATTCTGTGATAAAACCACTGTGTTTAAAAGCACCTTATTTCAGCTTCTAGGTCACAGTCCACCACTGAGGGAAGTTGGGGCAGGAACTAGAAACAGAAACCGTGGAAGAATGCTTCTTGCTGGTTCACTCATGGGCTCACGTTTAACTATCTTTCTTATGCAGCCCTGGACTACTTGGCCAAGGAATGGTGCCACCCACAGTGGACTGGGTCCTCCTACATCAAATAATCTAGTCAATTCCCCACAGACAATCCCTACAAGAGAATCTGATCTGGGAAGTCCTTCAGTTGAGACTCCCTTCCCCAGTAACCTATAAGCTGTGTCAAGTTCACAGTTAAAGCTAACTGACAGGGAATAGACAAAAAATAAATAGTTGTTGGCCCCAGTTTGCAACTGATCTAGGATTCTTCATCTCTGTACAAGAAAAAAATAATTTTAGAACAGAGACTTTTTAGGAGATAAGAAGCTGTCAAACCCAAGCCATGTGAACCCAGAGTCAAGATAATCATTGACCGACAAGGAGATTTAACAACAACTACCAAAAAATAACCTTGCTTACAGCAACTTTTAAGTCTCATTTCGACTCCAGGAGTCTAAAGGAATGAAGGCATGTCATGTTAGTGGGAGATAATCAAATTTTTATTTATTTCCTGGACTTTGGACTAAGAATCCCAATTCAAGGGTCTGCCAAGGCTGTAGCTTGAAGAAATGTCGACTAAATGTGTGCCTATGAAGACAGAAAGGTTAGGTAGTGTTCATGTCTGTGTCTGCCACACTAACCAAACAGGCCCTCTTCTTACCAAGAAACACTGAAAGCAAGGTGAGCTGGAAAACAGCAGATTCCGATGATTACATCGTATCTCTCTGATTGGTTATCCACAGAAGCACAGACATAGTGGTCCCTGGGAGCTGTTAGCTGATGATTTGTTGGTATTTTTAAGGAAAGCAGAGTAAAAATGGAATGCATCTCATTAATTTACTTGATCAGAGTTACTCGGGGCCCTGCCCTACCATTTCCGTTTCTTTCTTTAGATCTCTCTGTATGTGTATGATGTGTGCTTGTGTATATGATTTGTATGTATTATGTGTGTATGATGTACGCATGATATGCATATGTGGTATGTGTATATGTGTGTATATGATATATGTGTATGTGACATGTATGGTGTATATGTGTGTATGGCGTATGTGTGTGTGGTGTATATGTACACATGCATACCATGGCACATGTGGAGCTCGGAGAACAACCTCATGTCAGTCCTCCCCTTCCACTTTGCCTTCTACTAGGTCTTTCCTTGTCCCTACATGTGTAGAGCAGGCTAGCTGGCTGACAAGCATTCCAGGATTCTCCTGCTTCTGTCTCTCATTTTGCCATAGCAGTATTGGTCTGGCAGATGTGTCCTACCACATTCAGCTTTACATGCATTCTAGGGATTTGAACTCAGGTCCTCATGCTTTCACAATAAGTGCTTTACCCACTGAGCCATCTCCCCAGTCCCATTTTCATGTATGCCTCCTTTAATTAAGAAGGTTTTCTAAGCTGATGGAAGAACAGCAAATTAGAAAAAATCCTGATCATTAATCCGGCTGCAAAAAAAATCAGTCTCTGTGAATAAAACAGTAACTATAAGTGAACATGAGGAAGCAGTTATGTAACTCTCTGAAGGAAAGAGGCACAGAAACAGTAGGGAGCATCTCAGGGGGAAGATGCTTTGACAGGTGTCCGGTGATTGTGTGGGCTCTGAAAATGCCAAGCACTATTTTATGATTTATGATAATGTTCACAATTTAACACATACCAGTGAAGGCTTAATATTTCTCCGAAATTGTGGATCCTGAAACCCATTCAGAATCCTGAACCGTAAATCTATCATGCAAAAGGTAAGAGCAGGCAATTTCCAAAAATCATTATTTCCAGGCTGCATAAGTGGCTCAAGATAATTTAGGCAGAATTACCCAGTAGGTTAGACTGTGAATCACCAGGTGATTCATATTTAGACAACCCTGGGATAACCGTATGCCATTATGAAATGCTGTGATTTCTAGTAGTGATTAAGCAGCATTGGAAAAACCTCCAACTAGGGCAAAGTTCAGGAACAGCTAGAAGGGTCCCCTAAACTTCTTGAAAACCAGGGCTTCCCTTACAAAGCAACCCCCTCACGCTCAGCAGCCGCCTGGCACATTCCATGATAATCCTCCAGATACTTTGTAGTTCACATTTGTCTCATGGTTTAATTATTAAACGCTGAATATTTCTAACCAGCCATGGCTTGAAGGTCTGAGGAATTTTCTCTCAAGTTCCCTGGTCAATGTTAAGTCTTTGTTGCAGAGTGACAACTAAGAATTACTGAGAAGTCTGAAAGGAAAGGAAATAGGAGGAAAACAAAGATGTAATGTTGAACATCTATAGAGCACAGATGCTAAGAAGAGAGAGAGAGCTGATGGGAAAATCTTGCAGAACAAGATGCTGTTTTTTTGACCCCAACAAAATGCTCCTCAGAAAGCTTACTTGTTCTAGTACTGAAGTAGCTTCTTTTCTACTCGCAGATCTGAGCTTCCCAATCCTCATGAATGCGTTGTTAGGACTTACATATAGCGCTTATTCTTGGAATGAAATTGTTGGGCGACAATAATATCATTGTGTTTCTACTGTATCAAAGGCCTCCTTCATGAGCAAAGCCATGCTAACAGACTTGCAAGCCACTCTGAAGGGCCCTTTCATCAGGGTCCAATTCTTCCCCAAGGTCATTAAAAATGTCTCAGTTAGAATGAAGCACCAAGGCACCTCAACTTGGGAGGCTTTCCTAACCTGAAGCAGAAAGGCTATTAGAGAGACAAATATGCTGGGCATGATGGTACATGCCTATCATCCCAGCACTTTGCAGGTAGAGGCAGGAAGATCAGGAATTCAAGGTCATCCTGTTCAGCACAGTGAGTTAGAAGCCAGTCTAGGCTATGAGGCCTTGTCTCAATAAAGTAATTATTTAATTAAAATGACGGCCGTAAATAAAACCCACTCCACGACCTCCTTCCAGTATTCTAGAGTTAAGCTTAAGGGGGTAGTGAGTGAGTGACCCAGGGTGGAGATCACAGAAGAGAGGTGAGAGAGAGAGAGATATATATAGAGAGAGAGAGAGAGAGAGAGAGAAAGATGCTAGGCTTCAGGAACCAAGAAAGGCCATGTTTTGTTTTTATTTTCCTTTTTACCTTAATTTTCTTGTGTATGCTACAGGTTACATGTATGAGTCCGAGGACAACTTTGAAATCAGCTCTCTCTTTCCACCATGGGGGTTCCAGAAACTGAACTGAGGTCATCAGGTTTGCCAACAAGCACTCTTACCTGCTGAACCATCTCACTAGCCCCACATTTTTTGGTCTGTAAAATGATCACTGACAGAGACATCTGTTTATGTGCTCATTCTCTCTGCTTTGTGAAGAGTACAAATTCGGTATTTTCAACTAATTCCAGTTGAATAAAAGTTTTCAAAGTTAGTGCAAACAGGAAGGTAAGAGGGGGAAGGTATTGGGGAGGTTCCCAGAAGGAGTCGGAGGGGGAGTTTAAGGTGGATATGATTGTGTACATGCATGAAAATGTCAAAGAATAAATAAAATAACACCAGGAACTGGGAGCCAAGTGTCCATATACTCAAGGCCTATGGAGGGCACTCATTCAAACTATCACAATAGCCAAAGCAATCCTGATCAAAAGGAATAATACTAGAAATCTCATGGTATCTGAACTCAAGCTATAGTACAGAGCCATAGTGCCCAAAAAAAAAAAAAAAAAAGGCACACTACTGGCAAAAACATAGAACAAATGAAAAAAATTGAGGAGTCAGGGATGTAAACCTATACAGCCACAACCTGATTTTTTACAAAGAGTCTAAAATGTATACGTTTGAGAGAAGATAGACTCTGGACATATGTGCTGGAAATATTGGACATCCGTATGTAGAAGAATGAAACTAGATGCCTACCTCTCATTCTCTACAAAAGTCAACTCCAAAAACCAAAGACCTTAACATAAGACCTAAAACTCTGAAGCAGAGAAATAAGCATACTTTAAGATATACAAACAGCCAGGGGCTTTCTGAAAAGAATTTCATTCACTCAGTAAATAAAGGCAACAATTCACCAATGGATTTGATGAAATTAAAAGTTTCTGCCCAGCAAAGGAAACCACCTAGTAAAGAGACAGTCTATAGAATGGAAGAAAATCTTTTTACTAACTACACACCTGACAGAGGATTAAAATGTAGAATACACAAACAACTGAAAAAATGAGTAACAAGAAATCAATAACTAGGCTAATGAAATGAATAGTTCACAAAACATGAAGTATAAACTGCTAATAAAAATTTTGTAAAGTGTTCAATATCATTAGCTATGAGAGAAAGGAAATTCAAAACTAGATTGAGACTCCACTTGACTC
Organism: Nannospalax galili; assembly: GCF_000622305.1. Classification (NCBI taxonomy): domain Eukaryota; kingdom Metazoa; phylum Chordata; class Mammalia; order Rodentia; family Spalacidae; genus Nannospalax; species Nannospalax galili. The sequence goes on along the minus strand of NW_008349083.1, from coordinate 929,724 downwards.
CAATCAGAATGTCAATCATTAGGAAATCTGTCTCACCCTAGTCAGAATGCTTACCTTGGAGAAAACAAATGACAGTAAGTACTGGTGAGGATGTGGGGAAAGAGGAACACTTACCCACTCTGGGTAGATTTGCAAATTATTCAAGGCACTGTGTAAATCATTGTGAATATTCCACAAAATCTAAAAATAGAACTACCATATAACCAGCTATTCCACTCCTAGGAATACAGCCAAATGACACCTACTTCAGAAGTATTTGTTTGTCCATGCTTATTGCTGCACTTTCACTATAGCAAGGAACTGAAAACAACTTAGACCCCATCAACTGATGAACTAATAATGAAAATGTGATACAAATATATGGAACTTTATTTGGCCATAAAAAAAATTAAATTTACAGGAAAATGTGTGGAACTGGAAAATATTATATTGAGATAACCAGCCTCAAAGATGGATACCCTGTGTTTTCTATGTGGGTCCTAGCCTCTAACTATTAAATCTGTGTTTCCAGGTGGGAGCAAATGATAAAGATCAGGAGGCAAGAAAGGGACCCACAAGATGGGAAAAAGCGGCTTTAGGGAAGGGATGGAGAAGACAATAGAACAAAGCTGAAAAAATGAAGACTGAGCCCTAAAGGGGTACACTGGGGTTTAGGGGCGGGGATATGATTGCAGTGGAAGGACAGAAAGAGTCAAAAAATCCCACACGGGAACCTGTTACTTTGTAGGTTAATTTTAAATAGACACACACACAGAGAGACCAATAGATGAAGATAGGTGATAGATAGGTAAATATATGTAATAGATGATCAATAGATAGTGTCCTAGTTTGTTTCTCCATTGCTGTGACAAAACACTCTGACTAATACCAACTTGGGGAGGAAAGGGTTTATTTAGCTTACATATCCCGGGTCACAGTTCATCCAGGAGCCCAAGGTAGGAACTCAGGGCAGGAACTTAGAAGCAGGAGCTGGAACACAGGCCATGGAGGAATGCTGCTTACTGGCTTGCTCTCCTGACCCCTGCTCAGCCTGCTTTCTTATGCAACACAGGGCCAACTGCCCAGGGGTGGCGCCACCCACAGTGGGCTGGGCCCTCCCACATCACACAACAATCAAGACAATGCCTTGCAGACATGGCCACAGGCCAGTTCAATGGAGGCAATTTCCCAGTTGAAGCTCCCTCAATCCAGGTGTGTCAAGTTGACACTAAAGCTATCTAGCACAAGATAGATAGATTGATAGACAGACAGACAGACAGACAGACAGATGATAGATAGATGATAGATAGATAGATAGATAGATAGATAGATAGATAGATAGATGATAGATGGATGATAGACAGACAGACGATAGATGATAGATAGATAGATAGATAGATAGATAGATAGATGATAGATGGATGGATAGATAGATCATATATAGATGATTGATAAATGGTAGAGATAGATACATACATACATAGAAGAAGATAGATGATGATGATAGATAGATAGATAGATAGATAGATAGATAGATAGATAGATAGATAGATAGATAGATAGATAGATAGATAGATAGATAGATAGATAGATAGATAGATAGATAGATAGATAGATAGATAGATAGATAGATAGATAGATAGATAGATAGATAGATAGATAGATAGATAGATAGATAGATAGATAGATAGATAGATAGATAGATAGATAGATAGATAGATAGATAGATAGATAGATAGATAGATAGATAGATAGATAGATAGATAGACAGACAGATAGATAGATGATAGATAGATGGATAGATGATAGAAGATAGATAGATAGATGATAGATAGATAGATAGATAAATAGATGGTTAGATGATAGATGGATAGATGATAGAGAGAAGATAGATGATAGATTAGATAGATGATAGATAGATAGATAGATAGATAGATAGATAGATAGATAGATAGATAGATAGATAGATAGATAGATAGATAGATAGATAGATAGATAGATAGATAGATAGATAGATAGATAGATAGATAGATAGATAGATAGATAGATAGATAGATAGATAGATAGATAGATAGATAGATAGATAGATAGATAGATAGATAGATAGATAGATAGATAGATAGATAGATAGATAGATAGATAGATAGATAGATAGATAGATAGATAGATAGATAGATAGATAGATAGATAGATAGATAGATAGATAGATAGATAGATAGATAGATAGATAGATAGATAGATAGATAGATAGATAGATAGATAGATAGATAGATAGATAGATAGATAGATAGATAGATAGATAGATAGATAGATAGATAGATAGATAGATAGATAGATAGATAGATAGATAGATAGATAGATAGATAGATAGATAGATAGATAGATAGATAGATAGATAGATAGATAGATAGATAGATAGATAGATAGATAGATAGATAGATAGATAGATAGATAGATAGATAGATAGATAGATAGATAGATAGATAGATAGATAGATAGATAGATAGATAGATAGATAGATAGATAGATAGATAGATAGATAGATAGATAGATAGATAGATAGATAGATAGATAGATAGATAGATAGATAGATAGATAGATAGATAGATAGATAGATAGATAGATAGATAGATAGATAGATAGATAGATAGATAGATAGATAGATAGATAGATAGATAGATAGATAGATAGATAGATAGATAGATAGATAGATAGATAGATAGATAGATAGATGGTTAAATGATAGATGGATAGATGATAGAGAGCAGATAGGTAGATAAATAGATGATAGATACATAGATATGATAGATATGATAGATAGTAAGATAGATAGATGATAGATAGATAGATAGATAGATAGATAGACAGATGAGAGATGATAGATAGATAGATAGATAGATAGATAGATAGATAGATAAAGAGAAGATAGATGATAGATTAGATAGATAGATGATAGATAGATAGATAGATAGATAGATAGATAGATAGATAGATAGATAGATGATAGATAAAGTAAAAGGAAGCAAATACTGAGAAAAGAGAACAGTAATTTAACCACTATGGAAATCACTGTGGGAGTTCTTCAGAAAACTGAAAACAGTCTAACACATGATCCAGCCATACTACTCTTGAGTTTTTACCTGAAGGACTATAACTCATGTTTATTGCAGCTCTGTTCACAGTAACCCCATTATGGTGCCACCCTAGGTATCCATTAACTCAGAAATGTATAAAGAAACTGGAATATATAAGAAATGGATAAAGAACATATGATATAAATATATATATGTATGTGCAACAAAAAGTTATTCAGACATAGGAAGAACAAAATTAATATCATTTGCAGGAAAATGGATGAAACTGGAGATCATTATGTTAAGCAAAGTCTCCAAAAACAAAAGTCATGATTTCTCTCGTGTGGATCCTAGATTCTACACAGATGCATTAAATCATATATGTATATAGGACATGAAAGTAGAAGCAAAATTGTCTAGGGGAACAAAGAGGACTAACAGGAAAGAGGGGTGCTAAGAACAGAAGGTGGCAGGGAATGGGATGACAAACGTGCTCAATGAATCCTCGTGAAACCCCAGTACCTTGTACAATGAAATGCCAATAAACAAATAAAAACAAGAGCAAAATATTTCTGTGTGAATTTGTTTCTTTTATTTATTTGTTTATTTGTATTTGACACTGTCTCACTATCTATCCCAGGCTGGCCCCAATCAAATTCATTATCCTCCTGCCTCTACCTCCTCAGTGCTAAGATTTCAATCATGCGCCACAGCACCAAGCTCTTGGTAAATTTCTTCATAAGATCATTCTTTCTACACAGAGTAAATATAGGTATTAAAATCAGGAGAGTCTCCTAAATGCAATGATGTTAACAGATTTATAAATCTATTGGAATCTCACCAGTCATCACAATCATGTCTGTTATCCTGAAAGAAGAATAAGGCTATCCACTCTGAAAACAGTCTAAGACCGCACATAGCATTTGGTCATCGTGTCTTCTCAGCCTTTTTTCCTGAAATATCCTTGTCTTTCCTATTTTTGTCCTTGATATAGCTGATGACTGTGTGCTATGTTCTTATGGTGTGAACTATCCCTCAGTTTGGTTTTGTGTAATGTTACCTCATGGACAAATTTATGTGTTTTGGCAAATAAAATTGTTGTAGATTTTCTCTATTTTAGAAATATTTGTGTGAGAGAGAGAGAGAGAGAGAGAGAGAGAGAGAGAGAGAAATAGGCAAACGTGTATAGAACTTTTCTTATACAGCCAGGGCCCACCAGGCTAGGGATGGCATCACCCACAGTGGGCTGGGCCCACGGGCCAATATCATGGAGGAAACTCCTCAGTTGAGGTTCCCTCTTCCCAGGTGTGTCAAGCTGACAACCAAGATTAGCCATTACACATGGATGTACCACAATATTCATCCACTAATCTAACAAATGACAGCTGGTCTCCTGCAAGCCATTGGATATACCAGCAAAGAACTCTGAGTTCTTTCAGTCTCACTTAAATGAGTAGGCTTGTCACTGATTACATTTTTCTTCACTCTTTTCTCAGTCTTTCAAAAGATTCTTCTAGTTTAAAATTTCTTTTGCAAAATCTTAAAACAAGATCCCTCCGAGAGTCTGTACTTGTTAGAAAGACTACCTGTCACCAGACATGGGTGTGTCAGTTACATATCTGTTAGACCACTCTTTTCCTAGAATTTTCTGAACTCTGTGCAAATGAGAAATTCTCCTTCTCTTAGGCTGGGGAAGGTACTTATCTCTTCCCAGAGAGTTTTGGGCTTATATCCTGTAACTCCATGCCAAATACATAATTCTTCCTAATAGGCTTGGGGTCCCTAGTGAGAACACCTAATAACTTACCCTGGTCTTCCAGAATTTTCATGATACATAATCTTTTAGATCCCAACACTGATTTTTCTCTCTCATAATAGAAGGGTACCAGGGAAGCAAAGATTTCTAATCATCTTTATTGTGTCAAGGTGTCAATTTTTTTAATTTATTGATTTTTATTTTATGTGTATGAGCATTTTATCTGTATGTTTGTAAGTGCACTTATGTAGTGCAAAGTCTACAGAGGCCAGAAGAGGGCCTAGGATCCCCTGGAACTATAGTTACTGATGGTTGTTAAGCATGATGTGGGTGCTAGGAATTGAACCTGAGACTTCTGGAAGAGCAGCCAGTGCTCTTAACCACCAAGCCATCTCTCCAGTGCCAAGTTCTTTTTTTTTAATGGATATCCTTTAGCAGTTCTTAATTCTGCCACACATTTTTTCACCTTTGAGTCCTCCTTTCTCATACCCAAGTCCTCTTCAGGCCAAAGTTCCATGTACACTAAGAAGAGGAGCTGGAGAGATGGCCCAGCAGTTAAGAATACGTGCTGCTCTGGCAGGGGACCCATCCATAAATTCTACTTTCAGGGGCCCTGACGCCCTCTTTTGGTCTCCTTGAGCACCAGGCACCAAAGTACATACATATATGCTGGCAAACATTCATGCACATAATTTTTTTTTTTAAACCTAAAGAGTACGGAGGGAGAAGAGAGTTGAAAACTATTAAGATCAATAAGATGGGCATTTCAATTATTTTTTCCTTTCCTTTTTTTTTGTGTATATGATGTGATGTGTGTGTGTATGTGTGTGTGTATACGTGTGTGTGTGTGTATGATGGCATGCATGTGGAGGTGAGAGGAAAGTCTTGAGAGTCGGTCCTCACCTTCCACCCTGTGTGAGTCATGGTTTGTTTTATTTCTGGATGTGCCAGGCTGGTTGGCCCACAAAACTCTGGGGATTCTGCTGCCAGCACCTCTCATTTTGCCATAGAAGTGCTAGGCAAACAGACTTGCCTACCTCATCTGGCTTTTCCATAGGGTCTGGGAATTCTAGCTCAGGTCCTCACACTTGCACATGCAGAGCAAATTGCTTTATTCTAAGAAATCTCTCTAGCCTTCTACTTCTTTATCTAGCATCAAATTCTCTTCTGCTACAACAGTCTTCTGACTTGGGCAATATTTGTGGGAATAGGAGGAAATGCAGAAATCTTTGCTTACAAAGATATTTATACACCAGGCTGCCATCTCTGGGAGCGGCGCCAACTGCTGTGAGAGCAGTTTCTAGACAATCACGTGCTTGGAAATATTCTCCATTGCCTGTCAGATTACATGAGTGACTGTTATTGATATGAGTCAGCCCCCATTGATAGTACTGAGACCTCAGAGCAGAGTTTACTGCTCGCCAGCAAAACCCTCTTCTGTGTGCTCAACAGAGCTCTCTCCCTTTATCTTTGACTTTCAGGTAAAATACCTTTCAACAGAGGTGGAAGAAGCACCCATCCAGACCAATTCAATTTCTTCAAATGGGACCATTTCTGTTTATGAGACTGTATCATGGTTCTTCATCGTCTTTCAGATTCAAATCATTCAGTTAAGGGGAAATGGCCGTAGCTCAGTTGGTAGAGTGCTTGTCTATCATATAGAAGGCCCTAGGTTTGAGCCCCAGCATCCCATAAAACTGGGCTTAGTGGTGCATACCTCTCTAGCCCCAGCACTCAGGAAGTGGAGGATCAGAAGTTTATATCATCCTCTGCTACATAGGAAGACAGCCTAGGTTACAGGAGATCCTGTCTCAAACAAAATAAATAAGCAAATAACTAATTCAATGCACAAGAAAGTCAGGTAATATCTAGGGTTCTGTTTCCTATTTTGACTAATTCTGAAGACTTCCCTCAGAAAAGCATGTCAAAGCTTGAAACAAAGGCTAATGCTCTTGAACTCTCATTCTGTTGATGAGAACCTGCCCAGTCATGGTCATTATCACTTACCCCTCTCCATCTCATTTGTCCCATTTTAATTAATATAATACAATGAATGAAGTGGCTTTATTGCTGTTTTCAGTGCTAGGAATTGAACTCAGGCCCTTGTACATGCTAGGCAAGTGCTCTACCACTCAGCTCTGGCCCCAACCTCCCCACGCCACTCATTTTTGAGGTAAGGTCTCACATATTCCAGGCTAGCTTCAAACTCGTGTTTCTAAAGCTGATCTTGCATCCCTTATCCTCTGCCACCAGCTTCCAAGTACTGTGATTATAGGGTCTTGATACAGCTTCTGAGCTGCTTAAGAAGAATTAAGAAGTTCCACAAATGTGCCACTGTTTGAAGTTCAAGAAGTTCCCCTGTGCTAATACTTTGGAAATCTTCCTAGAACAAGTATGCAAGACAGAGAGGAGCACCCCCCTTAGAGAGCTTCTCAGCATGAGCTCTGGGGAGCAAATCCTAAGGGAGGCTTCTGAGTGAGTTCCAGGAGGCCCCTAGGAGACCTCACTAGCCTGAGAGGTGTTTTACTCTCAGTCCCCTCCCTGCTGAAAGCTTCCTAGGGCTCCCAGTGGAATAACAATGATACCTTCAACCTCACCAAGTCACCATGACCCATGACCTAACCTACCACAACCTGACCCTCCCCACCACAAGTTCAACAGCATCTCTTCAGAAAGCTTTCTGATGAATTTCCTTGGCAATCCAGCAAGTACTTCCCAACCTACTGCCCAGAGCCCATCACCTTTGAACCAGCTCTGGTCTGAACATCTTGTAGCTATGAGCATTCCTTCTTCAAAAGAATCTGAATCCTGGCAAGGGGGGAATTTTCCAACTTCCAAATGTTTGTTCCTCTACCTCTTCCTCAAGCTTATGATAGTCTCCAGATTTCCTCTTTATTCCTTCTTAGTTGATTCCCTACAAACCATTACTAATTCCTTTAAATTTTTTAAAATTATTATTAGTTGAGGGGCGCTCATGCCATGGTACATGTGTGGAGATCAGAGGACAACTTTGTGGAACTGGTTGTTTCCTTTCTCCACCTATATCAAACTCAGATCACCAGTTTTAAACAGCAAATATTTTACCTGCTGAATCATCTCACCAGCCCCTCATTTCTAGTTCTTTACAATAAATCTTATAAATTATCATCTATTTCTCCTTTCTGACTGAACCCCAATTGGTGGTGCTTGTTTGTACGGCTTGACCTTGTTTGGACACAGGTACCCTACTAAACCAAGACTGGTAGCCAGAGAAACATACTGAGTGTATTGGCCAAGCATGGAGTTGAGTGGGAGATGTCTAGAGTGTACGCCTAAGAACTGGAGAATGGAGATTTACCCAAAATGAACAGAAGCAGTTGATCTGGGGAAAACACAACCAGCACCATACCTGTGGTGGAATGGCATGCCTTGGCTGAGAGAGACTTAATGGAGTCTCTGAAGGAAGGCGTCACCATGGTAACTTGAAGAATGCAGCCCACTAGAGTTACAGGTCCTCACCTCTGGACATTTCCGTGGGAGCAGAGGTCTTCTGTGAGCCTCTGGAACTGAGGTTCCCAGCAGTGCTTCAGTGAAGAATGTGCCGTCTGGTTAAATAAAACGATGTATTGCTTATCTAAAAAAGTAGCTCAGAATTGAAGCAACACTCAATCCACCAGCTCAGAATCTCATCAAGAAATTGATTCCCGTCATTTTTCTACTCTGCTTTTCACAGTGTGGGTTTTATCCTGAGTTTGGTGTCCCTTTTACTTCCCAAATGGCCCGGCTGCCAGGGTCACCTGGCTTGCTTTCTTCTGGAACGAATGTGATAGCATCTCTGACCTAGATTTCTCTCCAAAGTCCCAATGCTCTTTTCTTCTCTTTGACAAGCCCATGAACCATCAACTTCGTCCAAGGGCAAGGAAAGCATGGATTTGTTTGGTTTCTGCCACATTTTCTATCCCTAAAGCACTAATACAATACAGAGCGATGAGAGAATGACGTGCAGAGAAGGCTGCAAACCCTGTAAGACAAACACTGCAAGGAACAATGAACCCTAAAATAAACCTCTGACAACCACCATTGCACTTTATTGTGTTAGCTGTAACATATAACTTCTCCCTAGACTCCAGAAAGTCTCCTTTGATGGCGAAAATATGGCCCTCATTCACCATCCCCCATTCTCAGAGTAAGTGTAGCTTAGTGAAAGTTTGAATGGGGGCTGGAGAGATGGCTCAGTGGTTAAGAGCTTGTGCAGCTGTTGTTGCAGAGGGCCTGAGTTCTAGTTCCATACCCACATCAGGTGGCTCACAACCATCTGTAACTTCACCTCCAGGGGAACCCAGTATCCTCTTCTGGCCTCTGAGGACACCTGTACTCACACACATATACACACATAAATACGCACAATTAAAAACAAAATATTTTTTGATCATGGTGAATGATCTTTCTGATGTGTGTCTATATGTGGTTTGCAAGTATTTTGTTGAGATTTTTTGCTTCTATGTTCATTAAAGATATGGATCTATAGTTTTCTTTTTTGGTTGTGTCTTCACTCGGTTCAGGTATTAGAGTGATTCTGGCTTCATATCACCTTACCCCAATCAGACTGTCTAGGATCAAGAGAACAAATGATACCAAATGCTGGCGAGGATGTGGAGAAAGGGGAACGCTCATTCACTGCTGGTGGGATTACAAACTTGTGCAGCCTCTATGGAAAACAGTGTGGAGAACTCTTAAAAAACTACAAATGAACATACCATATGATTTGATTATACCACTCCTTGGCATATACCCAAAGGACTTATCTTACTGTAGAGACACTTATACAACCATGTTTGTTGCTGCTCTTTTCACAATAGCTAAGAGATGGAAGCAACCTAAGTGTCCCTCAAATGACAAGTGGTTAACAAAAATGTAGCATACTTACACAATGGAGTTCTAGTCAGCACTCCAGAAACAAGTAAACAAGCGAGGATCACGATCCTTGGCAATCAGCCAAGAGTTGAAGTAAACAGCATGAGGCTTGGCAGCCAGCCAAGGCTCCATCTTTGGCTGACTCGGCCGTGCTCGCTTCCCACATCTTAGCTCTGGAAATTGTTATTGAATATGTCAATGCTGTTGTAATGAAATGCTTCTTCTAGTTATTTGGTTATTAAATAAATAATTTTTAAAAAGAAAAAAAATGTAGGAAACAGCATATCTTGAAATGGAGATCTTCTTTAAAGGGTAAAACTCATTCAATTTTATATCTTACAGGGTTTATACTGAGTTCAATATTGTATAATTGTATCAATTCAACTGTGAACCTAAAAATTTATAGCCACTTTTGAAAGAGATGTATCCTTGCTCTGGAGTGTCTTACTGAATATGTTAAAGCTGTAATGAAATGTTTCTTCTAATAATGTGGCTATTAATTTTTTTATTAAAAAATTCTTCAATGCATAAAAATTTGCTCCTTAATAATTAGTAGATGTGAAAAACATTACCATGAAATCTGCCTGATGACTTTATATCCATGCTCAGATGCCAAGGGGTTAAGAAAGTAACCAACTCTGACTAGTAATAATCAGATATATAGAATTAGAAATGTATGTGCAAACATCTTAGTGTCAATTACATTAAAATGAATTTTTTATGAAACTGTGTATTTTAATAATGAAATGGAGATCTTTTTTAAAGGTTAAAATCTCATTTAATTTTAGGTCTTAAAGGGTTTATACTGAGTACAATATTGTATAACTGTATTAATTCAACTGTAACCTAAAAATTTACACCCAATCTTGAAACAGATGCATCTTAGCCCTGGAAATTGTTATTGAATATGTCAATGCTGTTTTCATTAAATGCTTCTTCTAATTATATGGTTATTAAATAAATAATGTAAAAAAAAAACTAAAAATGAACCTACCATATGACCCGGTTATACCACTCCTTGGCATATACCCAAAGGACTCATCCTACTGTAGAGACACTTATACAAGCATGTTTGTTGCTGCTCTTCTCAATAGCTAAGAGATGAAAGCAACCTAAATGTCCCTCAACTGACAAGTGGTTAACAAAAATGTGGCGTATTTACACAATGGAGTTCTATTCAGCACTCCAGAAAGAAAGATGAAATAATGAAATTTGCAGGTAAATGGATGGATCTAGAACTGTTATACTAAGTGAAATAACACAGACTCAGAAAAATAAACGACATATGTTCTCCCTCATATGCGGCCCCTAGCACCAAATCCTTTTAAATTCCAAGTCCTTTTAACAGATGATGATACACAGCAGTCCCTTCTGCATGAAATAACTACAATCATCACGACTTTGATTGAGCCTGATTGCTAAACATAGTCACACTTGGGCTTGTTGATGGTTGTGCTCATTCATTAAAGGAGTGCCAAGCAGGGTCATTGGACCCTCACCTGAATTTCCAGCCACTCTTCTCAGCCACTCTTCCCAGCCAACTAGTCCAGCCTTGGAAGACAAAAGAAAAATGAGGAAGAACCCAATAGAGGGATGCTTTTGGAAGCCCCTGTCAAGAAACTCCAATGGACTCTCAAATGAACATTTGAAAAGTGCCCTCTTCTGACTTTTTTCTAGTTCTCTGTCTACAACTTGTAATGCTAATGACTCTTGCCTTTACTTCTCCTTCACATCTCCCATTCATGACTCAAGGACTTCTCCCCTTAGAGACAAAAGTTATGCAATTTGGGAATCTTTTAGATAGACCCACTGAAGGGGTGCTCCAATTGCCTCACCCTGCATCCCTGTTCAGCATGGAAGAAGCCAGAGCAGTCAGCATCCCTATTACCTATTGGCAATTTGGGTAACCCCTTCAGAGGATGGTGTGATAAGAAGAGGAGGTAGGAATTGGCTAGGCAGCTAGGGTAAAAAGACCCCAAAGAAATGTAGTCAGTTTCTTGGCTAAAAGTCAAAATGTCCTTGGGCCTGTTAGCAACATACTCTATTCAAAGGCCAAAAATGTCAAAAGTATTTGGGAGTTGGTAACTAATCCTTAAAAGATTTTAGGGTTACCTCTTCAGAGGGAGGATTGTTGGAGGGGAGGGAGTGGGCATGGATTTAGTCAAAACACCTTATATGCGTGTATGAAATTCTCAATAAAGTTTTTGTAAAATTTTAAAAATAAATAAGCAAAATAAATTTTTAAAAAAAGAAAGTTTGAATGGATGCATCATTTTTGTTATTATTACTTAGTTTGTTTTTGAGTCAGGGTCTCATGTAGCTCAGGTTGGCTGGGAACTCACTGAATTGCTAAGAATAACCTTAAACTACTAAATCTCCTGCATCCATCTCTTGAGTGCCAGGATATAGTGCACGACTACATCTGGTTTCATGCAGGGCTGGGAACTGAACCCAGGACTTCAGACATGCTAGGAAAACATTCTACAACTGATCTACAGTCCCTGCCTCAGTGAATTGTTTTAAATGTATTTGTCCAATGTATTTGGAACTTAATTCTGTAGACAATAAGACATTTGAAATGTTTTGATGAACCAGATCATAATCTAGAATGCTCTAGAATCTACAGTGTTTAAAAAAAAAATGGGATGATGGAACCAGTACGGCACTACAATGGTTATTCAAGCAATTTATTATAAGACTGAGCTCTATGGACAAGGACTAGGGTGGGATCCTCAGTACTCTAAGAAGAAAGCAAAGCAAAGCAAGATTGTTCGAAAGCAGAGACTACACAGTAGAAGACAAAGAGATTCTGAAATTTACAGACATGGAACAGAGGATTATACATAACAATTTCACATCGATCTCAAAGCAGAGGGAGAAGTTAGCTCAAAGTTATCAGATCAATTGGAAAAAAAAAAAGAATCAAAACTCAGAAACAGGTTGTAGAAGAAAATAAAAACCTCTCTCTAATTTATAAAACATAATGCTAGTTTATTAAACAGTGAAGACCAGAGACTGTTTATTTATAAATATCTCAAATATTTCCCCAGCTTCCCACACGTCAGAGAGGCAAGTCATTTGTTAACAAATATTAGCTCTGGGTCTAGCTCGGCAGGAACAGGTAGCTCTAACGCAACTAGTCTCCAGAATGACTTTTCTCATTTATAATTGGCTTAGTGGCTTTCTCATTTAGATGTCTTTGTGGGCTACTAAATTTCCTGAGACAGCTGACTTTATCAGTAAGAGCAAACACAGCGATGGACAGAGGCCAGATATGCTAAGGCCTCCTGTGAGCTATGCAGACTGGAGGTGGGAGGAGAAGATCCCGCTTTCGTGCTGGAGTCGTTTTTTCATCTGAACTAGGCCGAGCTCAATTCTCTGATGAAGGTCCTTCAGAAAGGACCTTCGTCATTGGCTTTCTGCCCATGGGTAAGAACTGAATTCAGTATGCAATATGTTGGCTAGTGGCCAGCTTTTGGCTCTCCCTTGTCCACTGGTCTTAAAGAGAGCAACTCATGGGAATCAAAGGAGGGTTTGACGTGGGTAGATATCATTGACTATCTGTGATAACAGGAATACATTTTTTATCCCCTTTAAGCTTTATCTCTAAAATGAATATAATAGCTGTTACCTAACTCATCATTACTCTAGACGTAAGACATGTACAAGAAGCGCTTGGCACAGAGCTAAGCCAAGAATAAACATAGCAAATAGGCGCTGATATGCCTGCTAATACTGCAGTTATGAGATGTAATCTGTAGTGCAGTCAGCCTCCACCCTCCCGTTACACATACAAGGGATTTATCATGAGGGCTGTCTGCCCATCCCCACTCTGCCCCTGCAGAGACCTGGCGTGGAATTTGGCATAGAGGATATAGAGGGAGATTGCAAGGTCCCATAGATGTAAGCTCACACATGTTTTCTATTATGGTGGGCTCATCTAAGAACTGATACTTCTTCCCATGAGAATTATAATTAATATTCAATAAGTGAATTATAGGTAAAGTCAGATCAATGAGATTGGGGGCTTTGTTCTTTGGCATATGCCAAGAATTTTACCTACTGTCTGGCATGAATAGATGTTCAACCTGGCATGACATAGATTCCTTGTTTATTTGTTATTTAATCTGGTTGTTTTCTCTTTTTCTGACACAGGGTCTTGCTCTGTAGTTCAGGCTCACCTAGAACTCACTAGGTAGCACTGGTTGGCCTTATGTCATGGAAGTCCTCCTGCCTCAGCCTCCCAGGTACTGGTATTACAACCACCAGGCTAGTGAGCTACCAGGCCCAGTAAGTACCATATTTATTAAATGAAGTCATCTGCACTCTTCCTGGACCACAACAGAGTTCCAGTGAATGTCCAGTGCTGGCCCCCAATCCTGCTGCTGTAGCTAGGTGAAAACTTTGGAGTCCATAGCCAGACAAATTGTGGGGTTTTGTTAGTTCCATCACAAAGCTAGAGCTGCTCCATGAGCTACTCTCCTTCTGGTGATCTTTGTCCTATACAGCTCTGTTAAGATACTTGGATAATGTGCTAGACTTTGGGATAATGGAAGATTCCAAATCTATATTTAGATCAGTGTTCTTCAAAGCCCCATGACTATAGGGAAGAGAAATAAGGCTGAAAGCCCAAGAACCCACAGCCTCAAAATAGACTGGATATATCTTGATCATTTCAAATAAATAAACAGCCACACCTCCAGTAAAAGGAAGATATGCTTCATAACTGTCTTCTCACCAGCTACCATGAGCAGAGGACCTGATCCATTCGGATGGGGCCTGTGTATTCCAACTTTCCACAGTATCTTATTTCCACCAACCCCTCCTGTGTCTCAGGCACTGTGGCTATGCATTTACATCATCTGTGCTCTATTAAATTATACCAGCAGGTAATACCTATGCACGACCTGACTTCTGTAAGTATTAGAGTCTGTCTGCCTTATGCTATAGCTTTGAAAAGAACCCCTGAGGGAAGAGGGGAACCCATGCATAATTCAACACCTGAAGTCCTAAAGCAGATTTAAATGCAGGGTGAAGACCAGATGGGGAGAGGTAAAGGTCCATCCTCTTGCTCAGATGCTAGCCCATAAAGATATTCCATAATGGGACTACAACGAATGGCTTTGGGTGCGTATGTGAAGGCATATCTAGGAAGGACTCACAGAAAGAAGACAGGAATGTGTGTGGCATCGTCACATGGATTTTGGGGGTCCTGAACTGAATTAAAAGGGAAGAAAGATTAAACCAGCTGTGCAGCTGTGCTCGTCTCTCTGCTTTCTGATCTGCCCAGATGTGAGCAAGCAGCCACTCACGCTCCTGCCATAACAGCTGAGATCCACTCCTGCCACCCTGCCTCCCCTCTCATGATGGAATGAACCCCAAAACCATGGGCCAAAAGAAAATACTTCCTCCCTTAAGCTGCTTCCAATGTCAAGTATTTGGTCACAGCAACAAGAAAATGAATTAATACACCATATAAATTCGAGCACATTCAGGATCTCCCGTGAATGTTTCAATCAAAACACATGGATGCTTTTAAGTTCGGAGACACGTCTGTAAATGTTGACTGTGAGGGTGCCTCAGAATTCAGTCTTAAATGGTCCTAGGGACCACAAGCATCTGAGAAGCAGTCCATGTCAGAGAAGGCGACAGATTGCGTTTGCTGTCCTGATGACTTTGGCTTTGAATATGCTGAAAAATTCTGGCATGATTTTTTTGGTCTTTGTTTTGTATAAATTAGTGGTTCATTGCCCCAAGAATTTAAAATTTTATCATTCTAGGAAGAGACAATGGCAAATAAAACAATTTTTTGTAACTAACTTTTGGACATCTGGGTTGATAGGGAGAGCACAAATTAAAGGAACTGGAAATCCAAACAGAGAGAGCAGAAAGGAGGGGAGAACGAAGAAATAGAGGGTTAAAGGCAGTAGCCAAAGAACGCAGCCTCCATCGTCAAAGTCATAAAATAATCATGCTTCCAGGAGAGAAGGGCCTGGAAAGAAGGTGTGGGGCATGAGGAGTGCACACCTACAATCCCAACACTGAGAAGGAGGAGGCAGGAGAACAGGAGTTCAAGGCCAATCTTGACTACATAGAAAGTTCCAAGGCAGCATGCGCTACATGAGACCTTGTCAGAAAGAAAGAGAGAAAGAAAGAAAGAAAGAAAGAAAGAAAGAAAGAAAGAGAGAAAGAGAGAGAGAGAAAGGAGGGAGGGAGGGAGGGAGGAAGAGAGAGAGAAAGAGAGAGAGAAAGAGAGAAAGAGAGAAAGAAAAAAAGAAAGAAAGAAAGGAGGAAGGAGGAAGGAAGGAAGGAAGGAAGGAAGAAAGAGAGGGAGAGAGAGAGAAAGAGAAAGAAAGAAAGAAAGAGAGAAAGAAAGAAAGAAAGGAGGAAGGAAGGAAGGGAGGGAGGGAGGGAGGTAAGAAGTGAGAGAGAGAGAGAGAGAGAGAGAGAGACACTATGGCACAAGCCAGAGAAGAAAACCAGTAAACATCTTTCTTCTGATATCTCTGCTCCACTTCCAGTTCATAGGTTTCTTTCCTGCTTAAGTTCTTCCCCTAGCTTCCCTTAAAGATGAACTGTTATCAGGACATGCAAATCAAATAACACCTTTTCCTCCCCAAGTTGTTTTTTGGTCAGAATGTTTTGTCACAGCAAATGAAAAACCAAACTTGGGCCAGCCTGGTCTATATAGTGAGTACCAGACCAGCTGGAGCTACAGGGAGACAGTCTCAAAAAGACAACAGAAGAAGAAAGAGGATGAAGAAGAAGAGGAGGAGGAGGAAGAAGAGAGAGAAAGAAAGAAAGAAAGGAGGAAGGAAGGAAGGAAGGAGGAAGGAAGGAAGGAAGGAAGGAAGAGAGGGAGAGAGAGAGAAAGAGAAAGAAAGAAAGAAAGAAAGAAAGAAAGAGAAAGGAAGACAGAAAGAAAGGAAGAAAGAGAGAGAAAGAGAGAGAGAGAAAGGAGGGAGGAGGAAAGGAACACAAAGGAGAAAATACTCAGCTGACAATATTAATTGGTGTTATAGCTTTTGAAAACTACATAGAAATTAAAATAAATTAAGACCATAGAGAGTTTATCTCTATGTGACACTTGACAGAACATTTTGAGCTGTGTCATTCTAAGAAGCTATGAAATTTTGACTCAGCAGAACTTATTCTTGGCTCATGATTGTCTCCTTACTGAAAGCTCACAGTAAACAGAATTTATCAATATTTTTCAACTACTCTCTCTGGCCACATTGCCAATGCAGAAAGCTTCTTTTCTTGGGACTCAGTACTTTAAAGTTCTGAATTGATCCAGAGAGTTGTGGTGTTTATTAACAGACAAATAAAAAGGAATGGGGGTGTATCTAGAAACCTGATTATGGCCATGGATCTGAGCCACCTTCTTATCATAAATAAGGTTAACATGTGGATGCCTATCTGATTAATCCATCTATCTTGTCTTTACTTCTGTGCTTAGAAAGGCAAAGAGAAGTGTTATTTATTGTTTCATAAAACTCACAATTAGTGAATCAACTGGGAGCCTTGAGACAGAGTTGTAAACACCAATATTTGGACTGAAATAGTCTCTGGAAACCATGGAGACACGGAGGTTATTGGTTCAATCAGGGCAGAAGATTAGACTTTAATCTTCAGTGTTTCATAAACTCAAGCTGCTCTTTTCTATTGTGGTAATTTGTAACTGCTTCCATGGTGATGATATAGCATTTATTGTATTGATTATGTTTTTCTAACAAGCATGGACTGTGGTGTGGAATCTGCTAATGGCCCTGGACTGCTTTGTTTTTTGGCCTTTTGTTGTTGTTTCTTTCGTTCTTTCTTTTCTTTTTTTTTTTCTTTATTTGTCTTTTTCAGACAGACTCTTCCTATAGCCCCAGCTGGCCTAAAGCTCACTATGTACACTGGGATAGCCTTAATCTCTCAGAGGCCTGCCTGCCTTTGCCTCCCAAGTGCTGGGATTAAAGGCATGCTCTACCATGCCTGAATTAAAAGGTTTTTATTTTATTTTCTTATTTTTTTTAACTCTGTGTATGTGTATGTGTCTGTGTGGGTGTTTGCACACCTGAGTGCCATGCTGGAGTTACAGGCTGCTGTGAGCTGAGTCGCCTGATATGGGTGCTAGGAATCAAACTAAGGCCCTCTAGAAGAGTAGCATGTGCTCTTAACCATTGAGCCATTTCTCCAGCCCCTACCCCAAACCATTTTGATAATTACTGATTGGATCTACTACAGATGATATCAGAATTCACTCATTCAAATATACACATATCTAAAGAGTTCCTACTAAGTTCCAAGCAGTGCTCTGAGTCTCCAGGATATATTAGTGAAAAAAAAAAGGAGACAAAAATAAGGGAGATGATGAGTTCAAGAGGTTGGAGAAGGGTTTCCAGTACAAAACGATGAAGTCAGACTAAACCTCACTGAAATGTGTTAGGTCAGACATGATGACACACAGCTATAATCTCAGCATTTGAGAGACTGAGGCAAGATTAGGAGTTCAGTGTCATCCTTGGGAACATAGGGAGTTCAACAGCAGCCTGAACTACAGGAGGTCTTGACTAAAAACATCAAAAAATAAAAATAAATTAATTAATTAAATAGGGACTGGAGAGATGGCTCAGTGGCTATGACGGCTGACTGCTCTTGAGAAGGACTTAGGTTCAGTTTCTAGCACCCTTACAGTGGCTCACAACCATCTATAATTCCACTGACCTGACACTCTTCTGGCCTTGGAAGACACTACACATATGTGGTGCACATACATACATGCAGGTAAACATACACATAAAAATGAATGAATAAATAAATACAAAAGAAGATAATATTAGAGTAAAGACTTCAAGGATGTGACAAAATGAGCCAGATAGCTCTAAGTGGAACGAGGCAAAAGAACATTCTAGGTATACAGAGTAGCTTAAAAAGAATGGCACTGTTGGAGCTAGGGATGTAGCTCAGTTGGTAAAGTGCTTGCCTAGCATGTGTGAAGCCGTGGATTTGATTCCTCGATCTGCATAAACACAGTGTGGCCTACAATTCCAGCACTCAGGAGATGGAGGCAGAAGAGTGGAAGTTTAAGGTCCTCCTCAGCTACATATCAAGTTCAAGCCCTCCCAGGTTACATAAGACCTTGTCTCCGAGAGAAAGAGAGAGGGAAAGAGAAAAAGAAACAGTGAGGAGGGATAAGTGACACGGTCAAATAGAACCGAGGAGTTGGAGGAGGAGAAGTATCTAGAATAAAGTGAGCTAATCCAAGTGTATTAAAGAAGAGATCAGAGAATGGGGCGGGTAGCAATGGGAAATTAGCTACATTTGTAGATATTACTCAAGAGTTGGAAAATCATGTGATTGTTCCATGGTCTGATATGCTTGTGAAAATTCTCTGTGTGTGCATGCTTATGTGTGCAGGTGCATGTGAGGGGGGGTGTGCATGTGTGTGTACATGCGTGCAAATGACAACCTCAAGTGCCGTTGCCCTCTTTGTTTTGAGATAGGACCTCTCATTGGCCTAGAATTCACCAACTAGTCAGACTGACTGGTCAGCCAACCCCAGGGAGTATGGTCCACCTGCTCTGTCCTTCAGGGATTGCCTCAAGTGAAGAGAGCCCAAGATCTTGCCCCTTCGTGAACAGTCCACCTTCTGACTGGCTAGCCTGTGATGATGAATGCTGGACAATTCAGTCACACCCAGACTCCATTTTTCCTTCCTCTACCCATCCCTATTTCCCTCTCCTCCCTTCTATGTGTGCTGATACCCTGGGAGCTTATTAATAAGCATCCTATATACTGAACCCCATTTCAAAGTCAGCTTCCCAAATGGTGACTCAGCTACTCTGCAAAAAGATGGGAATAGCTTCAAAGCCACTCTCTGCTACTACAGCAGGTTTGTCCTATGAGTTGAAGTAGTAGCCATGCAGTGTCAGAGTCAATTCTGAGTGACTTCACCCTTGGACAAAGGAACCACAGAGGAGCCAGTGGGAATGCTTTAGGCAGCAACTGCTGAAAGTATTCCACTGGTATGTCAGTGTTAAGTAGAATAAAACATGGCAGTGGGTACCCTCTAGTATTTGTTTTTGCATGTAATGTTTTGAAAGATCTTAGATTTGGAGTTCAAGGGAGACACTGAGGTATGCCATCTTTTGGATAAGAGATTTATTAGAAGAGATTATTAATGCCATGAAAAGACAGCGTGGTGGGGCTCTAGGAGAGTTGGTACCTATGAAGCAGAGTGAGGGTCACTTCTTATTGGTTTCAAAGGAAGAGGGAGGCTCAGTACCAGGTGATTGATGAACAGTCTATAGTACCTGCTTGCAGTCAGGCTATCTTTAGTTAGCTGTGAGAGTGGGAAGGGCAAGAATCTAGAAAAACAAATTACTTGGGTTCTGGAAACCAAATTACTGTTGTTTCAGGAATTATCACAGTTCAACCAAAATGGAAGAGCTTCACAAAATGGTGTGCTGTTGACTAACTGGAATTTGCATGATGTGCATGTGTGTACATGTGTGTTCACATGTGTGTGGGGGGTCAAGTGGGGGGGTGCGCGTGCATATGCAGATGTGTGCACATTCATGTAGATGCCTGAGGTTGACATTAGCAGTCCTCCTAGGTTATTCTCCACCATATTCATTGAGGCAGGGTCCCTCAGTGAACACAGCTTACAAATCCAGGCTAGTATTTGTACTGCAAATACAGACAGTTCAAGCTAGCCAGCTTGCTCCAGAGATCTCCACCTGCTGAGTGCTAGCATTGCAGGCAGGCCACGATGCCAATCCAGCACGTACATGTGTTCAAGGATCCAAATACCATTCATTCCTCATACTTGCTTTATCTATTGAGTCATCGCCCAGCCCCTGAGCTTTAATTTCCTTAGACTTTAACTTAAACCTGCAAGAGGATTTATTTGGAAGATTTTGATTTTACCCCAAGGGTTTAATAATAAGAGATCATACCGTTCAAATGAGATCTTTTTATACTGTTGCTGCTCAGTTAAATCATGATGGTTTTGTGCTGGCATTTGGGCTAACAGCTCATGCGCTATATTAAACAATGAAACCAGGTTTAACTTGGAAAGAAAAATAGAGCGGAGAGCAATATTTCAACTCAGAATCGGCATGATTTCAGAGCTAATTTTATAAGTGTCTCCTTCTGAATTATTGTAGAAGCTTCTCTCAGGTAAAATCTAAATTGCCCAATGGGCATCTAATGAAGGAAGGAACAAAATCACTTCATTTAATGTCCACAGTTGTTTGCTCAAGGAATAAAGAGATCAAAAACATTGGTAAGTATTAAGAACAATTCTCTAGGCAGGTTCCATAGTCTCACAAAAGAAAATACCTGCCAAAATAATTTCTCTCTGTCTCTCTCTGTCTCTCTCTCCCTCTCTCTCTTCTTCCCTCCCTCCCTCCCTCCCTCTCTTGAGTCTCCTAACTACTGAAAATAGGGAGATCTGAACACTCGTGGCTTGGTGTAGCTCCATGTGAAAGATCTAATGGTCACGACTGAGAAGTTCTGAAAGCAAGCTTAGCAGAAATGGTGGTTGATCTTGACTGTCAACTTGACCACATCTGCAATCAACTACAGGGCTTGCCTCTGAGCAAGTCTATAAAGGCATTTCCAGGAAGGATTAACTAAGGGGAGAAGATCCTCAGAGTGAGTGGCATCTTCCAGCTGAAGCACAGATATAAAGAGGCCTAAGGCCCCTTGGTAGCCTTCCTTTGCTAGTCTCTGGTGAGCATGTCACTCTGGTGAGTGTGTCTATCCCTCCATGCTGTTCTTACTGCTGCTGTTGCCATCCTTGGCTGACATCAGAACCCAGCTTCTTTGTCCTTCCAGCATGTGCTGAAAACCAGAGCCTCTCTAGGATTTTTCCAGAACCTTCATCATCAGATCGGGACTGCTGAGGCATCTAGCTATGCATGGATTCTGCCACTCCCTGTTCTCAGCCTCTTCATGTGCAAACAGTCCTTGTATATATATATTCATTTTCAGTTCTGTTCCTCCAGAGACCACAACTAACACAGAAGCCCATAGAGATTCTATACACGGGGGCACTGGAGTTCTGGGGATACTGCTCTACAGAACCACACTCACTGTCGAGGGGACTGTTTAATACCAAGGTTTGGGGAAATCTCATTGTGATTGTACATGCAAGCTTACCAAATACAAAGTCAATGGTTCACCATGCTCTGTCTGATTCCTATGTATATACTAAAAACACTGGGAGCTTGGAAGAGGCAGAGAGGAAGATGTTAACTGGAAAAGGGAGACAAGAGCCACATCAAAGGACCTTGACTTCCAAACTGTAAAGACTGGGGCATTTAGAAAATTTGTAAGAGTTTTTCAGAAAAGAAGAAGAAGGAGGAGGAAAAGGAGGAGGCGGGGGGGGTGGAGGAGGGGGAGGGGGGGGGGGGACCCTGTCTCAAAAAGACATGAAAAAGAAAGAACAAGAAGAAGAGGAGGTGGAGGAGGAGGAGGAGGAGGAGGGGTAGGAGGAGAAGGAGGAGGAGGAGAAGGAAAAGGGGAAAAAAGAATAGAAGGAGGAGGAACAGGAGGAAGAGGAACAGGAAGAGGAGGAGGAGGAGGTTGCTACTGTTGAGCAATAGGCACACATGGACCCGACTTATAATTCAGTACTTAGGCTGTTATTATGTATGATAGGGTTCAGAGGTCTGTGGCTAGACTAAATTTCATGACAGAGAAGACAATATTGACTTTAAAGGTTTATTTTATTTTTAATTATGTGTTTGTATGTCTGTGCATATGAATGTGCACATGAGTGTAAAGGTCCACAGAGGCCAGAGGAAGGTGTTGGATCCTCTGGAACTGGAGTTATTGTGAAGAATTCCATTCCTCTGCAAGAATAGTATATGTTCTCAACTGCTGAGCCATCTGTCCAGCCCAAGGCTGAGCTTAATGCTTTGATTTTGAGACATCATAATATAGTTACTTTTCCTCAAAGAACACTTTGAGATTTATTTTTCAGTCCTTTGTTTATGTTTAATTATTTAGGAACCTGAGTAAACTTTCCTAAAGATGACTGGAATTTAAAACAAGAATAAGCATAATTGCCAATTTAAATAAGCAAATGTCAGCTGGGCATGGTAGTGCACGCCTTTAATCCCAAGACTCTAGAGGCAGAGGTAGGTGGATCTTTAAGAGATCATGGCCATCTTGGTCAATACAGTGAGTTTGGGGCCAGCTGGGGCTATAGGGAGACCTTGTCTCTAAATAATAAATAAATATATTAATTAATTAATTAATAGCAAATGTCATTGTGTATTTGTTTTATCATTTTAGTGACTAAGAATGAACATTGCAATGTTTTGATTCAACATATCATTTCTCAGGGCTAAGGAATGGGTCAAGCGCTTTCTGCCAGAGTATGAAGATGGGTGTTTGACTCTCCAGCACCACATAAAAGATCGAAAAGCCTGGAATCCTGCTTGCAATGCCAGCACCAGGAGGTGGAGACAAGGGAATCCCTACAGCAAACTGGCTAGCTAGATTAGCCCAATCCATGAGCTCTAGCTTCAAGGGAGAGACCATGCCTCAATAAATAAAATGGAGCACAATCAAGGAAGGAACCCAGTATTAACTATGGGCTTCCATATACATGCACACAGGTTGCATAAGCACCCGAGTGCTTTGTGCCCACTATACGCACATACATCACACACACACACACGCACACACACGCACACACACACATGCACACACACATGCACACACACACACACACACACACAGTCTCTTTCCTTATTCCCACCTTATTGTTCACTCCTGGGTTTCTCCATAAAGAAGGTTTCTGCATGGATTCTATTAGCTCTGAGGTTCCTGTACTCACTTCTAGGGAAAGGACATTGCAACCTGGATAGCCCCTTGTTACTTAAAAACATTTTTTTTTTCGGTTTGATTTATTGTACATGTGTGTTTGTATGCTGTGGGGAAGGGGGTGCCCATGGTGGCAGAAAGACAATGTTGGATCTCCTGGAACTAGAGTCACAGGTGATTGTAAGCTGCCTGACATGGGTGCTAGGAACCGAATCCAGTCCTCTAGAAACACAAAAGCTCTCCTAACCACTGAGCGTCTCTCCAGCCCATATTGTTTCTTTGTCATTTCTATTCACTTAGCTCAGCATGCCCTTGACCCCAAGTCTCGACATCATTGGTTCTTCTCTGGGATCACTCTATTATTTTGTTCAGTTTTCTTGATAATATATGAAAATGTCTTATGTTGTCATCTATTCACTTTGCTTGTGGTAGAAAAACTCCATGGGAGAGAGGACATCACTCTGCAGAGCCCAGTAGAGAAGTCAGCAAACATGTGACTCAATGTCCTGAGACTTAGGAAAGGAGGGCTGTGTTCAGGTTTCATTACTGTGGCTCTCTGGCTGTTACAGTTTGAATGTGAAATGCTCACTGCAGGCTCAGGTGAGGGAACAACTTGGTTCCCAGCTGTGGAACTGTCTGGGGAGTTTGTGAACCACTCAGGAGGTGAGGCCTGGCTGGCCCGTGGCTTATGGATTACAGCTTGGTCCTGATTGTGCAGTGTCTCTCTGCTTCCCACCCCTTCCCACCATGAAACTGTGAGCTAAAACATATCCTTCTGCCTTCAAAGTGTCTCTTGCCAGCTCTTTGGTTTCAGTGATAGGAAAATGAACTAATCTAGTAGCCGAGGAGATTAAGAAGTGAGTGCACTTTTGCCATAAGTAGCTCACAGGGAGGTGGGGATAGCTAAGACCCAGTGAGGAAGTCCCAGTGAGGCATGCTTGCACATGCTAACCATCACAACACTTGGGAGATGAGGCAGGAGGGTCAGGAGTTCAAGGACAACCTTGAATACAGAGTGATTTTGAGGCCAGTAAGAGCTACATGAGACCCAGTCGCAAACATTCAATACAAAGAATAAATAGCCAGGCATACTGGCACACACCTTTATCCTGTCACATTGGAGGCAGAGCCTGGCAGATCCCTGTGAGTTCAAGGCCAGCCTGGTCTATATATCAAGTTCCAGGCCATCCAGAGCAGCATAGTAAGACTCTGTCTCAATAATAACAAAAATAACAACAATAATGCCAAAATCACAAAACAAAGATTGCCAATTCCTAAAGAGAGAGGAAGAACATGAGATGGTGGGGATATTCACCAACAAATATCTCAGGTTGGCCATGAGTAGAAGTTCACGACTTCTGAGAAAAGTCCACAGAAATGGTACACTTTTCTTTGATTACCAATTCTGGAATTTCAGACACAAATGCAATAAGAGACTCATGTGTGCTTCATGAGTACTCTGTCACTGAGTTATATATCTGAAGTCCAAGAGTTCTCTTAAGAAAAAGACTGCAAGGGCTGGAGAGATACCCTAGTTTTTAAGAGTGTTTGTAGAGGATCCAAGTTCAGTTCCCGACATCCACCAATGTGTGGAAGCTTACAACTACCTGTAACTCCAACTCCAGGGGATCCAAAGGCCTCTTCTGGCCTCCAAGGGCACTTTCACAATGTGTGCATATGCATACAGACATATATAAATGAAAGTAAAATAAACCAAAGGGTGGAGATGCAGGCCTTTAATCCCAGCACTCAGAAAGCAGAGATGAGTGGATCTATGAGCACAAGACCAATCTTGTCTACATAGTGAGTTCCAGGCCAGGCAAGGCTACAAAGTGAGACCCTGGCCTATCTGAAAATAATATTGATGATAATTGCAATTAAGCTGCGTGTGGTGGTACATGTTTTGAATCTGAGCACTCAGGAGGTAGAGGCAGGTAGATCTCTGTGAAATCAAGGCCAGCCTGTTCTATATAGTGAGTTCTGGGCTAGTTGGGACAGGAAGACTCTGTGTCAAAAAAGACACACACACACACACACACACACACACACACACACGTGTACATATATAATCTCTGAAAAGAAAAAGGTAGAGTTACAATTGCTCTTGCAATATAAACTGCTGGGCTTTTTGTGAAGCAGGAAATGGACGAGGGCTCTACTCTTCTGAGCTTTCCCCAACAGGCCTTCTGCGTGAGACTCGCATGTGCTACTTTTAATGTGATGCTATGAAACAATATTGCTAATAATCTGTGACGAGGACTGGAAATGGCAGCTGTTCAGTTTCTATGTGAACAGTCTTTTGAAGGAGAGGAATTTGGAGGACATTCAGGGACAGTTATCTGTTTTCAACCTGCTCCAGATGAAACTGTTCTCTCAGATGGGAAGTCCTATCTAAAAGAAGAGCATCAACGGCTGTGTCCCTCTGGCAGACACTGCATTCTCTGCATAACCTGGCACCCAGCTGTCCACCAGAGGCTCACACGCAGCTGGACTATTTCAGGCATCCTGATTTGGAAAACATCTGGAGAACTCCTTCACCCACTCACAGAGAGTGAGTGATGAAATAGCTCTCTTCATTACAGACAGGATTCTGAGATGGTGGATGGCCTGGAAAAGTTGTCATAGAAGGCATTGGCTCAGACTATCATCTGCTAAACCAGTTCACAGTGCCCCTGGGGGTAACCAGATCTGTGTATCCAGAATAGTGGAGAAGTGGTAGTTGGGTGTCATACAGTCCTCATCCCAGGCAAGACACCTTGCAGTTCAGAATCTAAATCTTTCCACTTGTGGAGTATGGAAAATCATGTTGGGAAGGTTATGACACATATAAATCTGGTGTGCAGCTGATGTTCAGTGAATGTTACACATCATCATAAGCCTTTAATGAGGAAAAAAAAAGGAATGAAAGTAGTCTTCTTTTATCCGCTACCCTGAGTAGTCCCCTCCAATGTTGGAAACTCATTTGTAAAATATGACAGACTTCCCACTCTTATTAAATCCTTGATTATGAATACTGAATTGACTGTCTGCCTTTCCTCTCCAAAATGAAATGCCTTTCTCATTCCAAAAGCTAAAAAGACCAAGTCTTGAAATTCATAGCCAAGAAGGTTTAAGAACCCTCCCTTCAGAGCACAGTCAATGGCTTATCAAGGGTATGTCTAGTCAAATATGTCTAACTCTTTGAGCAGGCTATTTCCAAACTACCTTCTTTTCCTGCTCCCTTTCCTTCCTTCCTTTATATCTTCCTTCCTTTCCTTCTGTCCTTTCATTCTTTCTGTGCTATGAGGTAGTATATCATGTAGCCCAGGACAGCCTCTAATCCACCGTAGAGCTGAGGAGGAGCTCGAAGCCACCTACCTGCTAAGATTATGACATCTGTGCTTTTACATGGCTCTAGAGATGGAATCTAGGCTTCCTGCACACTAGCAAGAACTCTGCCAACTGAGTCACATCTCCAGCCCCTCTTTTACTTTGGAATTTTGACAACTTCGTATTTCTAGCTGAAAATTTATTAAAGAACTACAAATTGGTGGTATTTGAACATTCGTGTGAATATTAGCAGTTTATATGAAGAAAGTGATAGAAGGGTCTTGGGATAAGTCAGGAGTGCCTGGAATGTAGAGCTTAAGTTTTTACTTACTATGTGTTTGAGCGATTGTCTAAACAAGCTTAGACATTCCTGGGGTGTTTTATGGTACATCTAGCTACATCCCCTAAGGGACTATTCTTTTCCTAGAAGCAAATTCTGGTCAGTTGGAGAGCATATTACTAGGCTTGCCTCCCCAGCTACATGTACCATCCCCAAGATGTTAGAGAATCTATTCCATATGAATGAACATGGCCAGAGGCTTAGCCCTACTGATACAAAGTCATGAATCATGAGTAGTAGATCTCAAAGAAGCAGGTGAAACAGAGCAAGGGACATCTCTGGCAACACAGAAGCTTAGGAGACCACAAATGAACCATTGCACATTTTTTTTCTCATATTATGATCTCATTTGCACTTCATGACACACACTCACGCCCACCATCTCATACATACTCCCAATATAGGTCACTGTGTCCCTTCTTCCTATACAAACTCCTTTCTAAAGAAGAATATTGACTCAGATGCAGATCTTTTATGAGGAGCTTGCCTCCACAACCAGCCAGGGAGATGAGAACAGCACTAGCTGTGGAAAGACACTTTTAATGAACTGTCTACTGAATAATGCATGCACTGTCAGCAGAGTTAATTAACTGAATTCACTTATTTGAATAATGGTGCTAAGAGAGCAATGGAGGGCTTGGAATGGGAAACCCTCCCCTGACAGCATGTCCCTGCCTTTTGTGTCACTAGGAAGTCACAGCAAACATTCTGAACGTTGTGAATATGTATATTTTCCAGTTGCTTTTTAGCTTTGTAATGACAGGATCTGTAAGCCTCGATTGAACTTTTCTGTAACGTACAGTGAAACCTCATTGCTGACACAAGCAAAGCATTTTCCACTATGCCTGTGAGACAGAATGGATGGGAAGCAGTGGTGGGGTAGGGAACCAGTTTCTTTACTTCATCTTCAGCATTCATTTTCTGTGAGAATGACAGTTTCTGGAATGCCTTCTGTCTTACCTAACCTTGCAACCAAAGTTACCCTCACTTTTATTTAACACTGTCTATTCAAGCCACCTTCCTAATGTGTAATCAGCTTATCTAAATTTACTTAGTCTTTAGGAAAATAGTGTAAACAATCTAACTAGGCCTTGGGCTCCTCCTGTAATCAACTTTTACAAACTAAACTAAACACATAGCTCTTACATTAAACCATGTTCCCTATTTCTCCCTCATGATACTACCTTGCCCTTGCCTAGAATAACGTACATGTATGTGTTGTGAAAATATCATTGTTGAAAATAATAATTTTAGAAGTATGTTGAAAGGAGTGAATTATCTACAGTATATGTTGCAAACAGCTTGTGAGCTTGGGTTGATAACATGTTTGTGGTTTTGTGTGCTGCTCTGGGTCAGTAGGAGTCAATCTAGGCAAAATTCTTCCCTAGGTAAAGATTCTTTCCTGATAAGATGTAATTCCTCATTTCTTTCCCATATTATGCTGGGTGTACTGTTTAAATAAATACAGAGAAAGTCCTTTGATAGACTATAGCTCAGTTTCAAAGGAAATCAGAAAGGAACAGCTCTGAGAACAGATGGGGCTCACTCTTGGTTTAAATTGCTCTAGAAGTTCAATCTTTCTTGAGTCAGAGACTGCCACATTGTGGCATTAGCCACAACTTTCCATTTTTAAATATTCACTAGTGAGCCTCCAGTTCCATGTACATGGACGGTTTTCCAGTTTAAAGCCCTGTAATGATCAAATTTAAATGAGAACAAGGAATTTATTTCAGATAACTCTGGAGAATATGGAAATGCAAGATGTTTTTGTTCCCCTTTTGTACTTGTCTTGTATTCTTTGCCAAGTACCAGTGAATTGTAAGGACAAGGCAATGTGTGATTCTGTCTCTGGAGTGCCATTTTTTCTGGAAAGATGTGAAGAAATATCTATTCACTCCAAATATTATACCAATGACAAGCCAAAGTAAAGATTCCCCATCTTGAGAAACCAGTAAGTTTATTGGGCTCACTCACAGGAACTGGATGAGGGGAGATTGTGTACAGGAGCATAGGTGACCCCCAAACAGTTCATCATTGAAAAGTCACATCCCAATGTGAATGACAGCCTAGCAGGTACTGCATCATAGACGCCCACTTTAAGTTAACTTTCTGGCTCCTATGTACTCCAGCATGTCCCAGGATTACTTGCCTCTGGGAGGAGGTGATGGCTGGAAGTCCAGATGTGGGGCCTGTGATCCCCTGGGGATTGTTAACAGCCTCAGTTCCATTAGCATAGACCTAACTGTCATGGTGTTGTTTTTCTGCCAGATCAAAATTATCTGTATTCCAAGAAGGAGATGGTGATACCAGGGAAATTGGGACCCTCTTCTGAGAGTCTCAGTCTCATTAATAAAAGAATTTCAGCATGTACTCAGAAGAAGGTTTGAGGACAATTTCATTAGTGTTTTTAAAAAAATCCCTGGACAGACAAACCATAAATCTTGAGACCTTCCAGAAGAAAGAAAATGGAGAAGAGAAAGAGAGAAAATTCCACCATTTGTAAAAAGCAACATGGTAGAAAGTGTGTGGTGTAGGGAATAACTTCAGAGAAAAAGAATGAGAAAGCCCAGAGTGTTCAGAAAATGGCCAGTAACTGAAAGGAAGAAATAGAAAAAAAGAAAAAGGGAAAGTTATGCTTTTCTGTGTCTTAACTCAGAAAAAAGAGGGCAGCCTTAACCTAGTCCAGCGGCAGCGGCTCTGAAAACAACTGTACAGAGAACAAGAATGGGAAAGTGCGTTATCGCAGTAAGACAATTATACCTCCATCATTTTAGCATGGCTTTAGGTGAATCAACCTTCTTGAAGTGTGGTCCCTTGGTCAGATGACTGACGGACCCAGTTGGGTAAACTCTTATGTTTTGGGTAACTTCAAATGTTAGGTCTCCACCCTAAGAGACAGATG
This sequence comes from Nannospalax galili, assembly GCF_000622305.1. Classification (NCBI taxonomy): domain Eukaryota; kingdom Metazoa; phylum Chordata; class Mammalia; order Rodentia; family Spalacidae; genus Nannospalax; species Nannospalax galili. The sequence goes on along the minus strand of NW_008349083.1, from coordinate 899,644 downwards.
TTAGACTCTTTTTCTTAAATGAGGAGGAAGTAACCCAGACGGCTATCCCCAAGACTATAGTAACATCCCCCCTCTGAAGAGGTAACTATCCTAATTTCCTCTCCTTTGCTGTGATAAAGCACTGTGACCAGAAACAACTTGGGGAGGAAAGGGTTTATTTCATCTTATACTTCCAAGTCCTTCTTTGAGGGATGTCAGGTAGGAATTTAGGAAAGGAACTAAAGCATAGATAACAAAGAAATGCTGCTTACTCGTTCTTCTGGCCTGTGTTCATTCATTCTTATACAACCCATGACTACCTACCCAGGGGTGGCACCACCCACAGTGGGCTGCACCCTTCAATTATCATTTAAGAAAATGCCTCTGACGTGGCCAGAGACCAATCCCAGGAGTGAAGTTCCCTCTTCTTAGGTGACTCTAGTTTGTGTCAAAAGGACAAAAACTGTCCAACCTATTAGCCTACATCAATTAGGAGATAGACTGAAATTTGAGAGTAGATATTTAACCTGTTTCATCATGAAAATCTAGAGATGCAATGAAAACTGTTCCAGAGGGATTTGTGTCTGAACTAGAGTTTGGTCACACCCTCTCATGTAGCCTCCAGGTAGGGTGTTCATTTTAAAAGCAGATAAGAAACCAGAGCTCCCTTCTAACATTCCTACTGGAAAACAAAGGAATTCCTGGAACTGCTACTTCTGGATCACCTAATTTCTATCTCCTGTCCTCATCATGGGATAATCACGTTGTGCCCAGAGGAAAAAAGTCATGTTACAACACATCTCACTACAGAGATGACAGTCTAGGGGTTTTGTTTCTCCTCCAACTTTCCCTTCCCTAGGACTTTTTTCTGTTTCATTTTTCTACTTCCTTATTTTTCCAAATTATCTTCCTTAAGTTCCCCAAATTTCCTCAATCACCCAAGGTTGTATTCTTCTGCAAATAACACACAGCCGCTCAATAACTGTTTGCCCTACCAACAGGTTACTTCAAAAGCAACATGTCTACTGAACTTTCATTCCTAAATCCCAATACAGTTGATGGTGGAAGCTCATCAGATGTGAAGGGAGAAAGAAGCTCTTAGGTTTGTCCCCTGGTTTTTCTCACTGGGGCAGAAGAGCAGGGCAGCTTGAGATGCAGAAGGCTTTATACAAAGGTTGCAAAATTAGACTGTGAGGAAACACCTGTTGGCAAAGAAGTTTGGAAGTGCCCCCACCCCATCCCCTTCCAACACACACACACACACACACACACACACACACACACACCAAACATAAACATCTCACTGACTAGAACTGGTTAAATCCACTAGTACAAGATCCAGCACTCCAGAGTGACTGAGGATGACCTGTGGCTTGTGGTAATACTAAAGCACACACCCCTGGGTGGAGATTTAAGATACTAATGTGACACACAATGCATGACGTTGTATGTAGCACTGCATGTAGCAGACAAAGCATGCCCAAGAAAGCCAGTGCTATGTAAGCAAGTCCCAAAGCCCTTGCTACATAAATGCCTAGAAAAGCCTGCCAAATGTGGCGAGCAGTCCATTCTTTAAAAGGCGTTGGTCAGTGAGGGTCTGATCTCCCTTTTCTGCTCTGGTCAGCATCCTCCCTTCAAGTGTATTCTTTCCTTAATGAATGTTCTCCCTTTGAAACTCCTTGGGAGTGTTAACATAAAAACACAACTCTCATCTCAAAGGGGGATAAGAGGTAGCTTATTCTAAAGTCAAATATAAGTGTGTATGGCCAGGGAACAGAGATTCAGATCACCCAAATTCCATGCTCCAATGAGGCAATGATTGTATACAGCTTTTATAGTAACAGAATAAATAGTGAACCATGGCATTTGCTGTAAACGTCAGGTGGGTAGGTGGAGGAATGTCTGTTACAGGATTCAGATGCTATCTGATGACATTCTTAACCTTGTGGTTAGTGGAAGCCAGTGGTCTGTTAATAAATTCCTGAAGATTTAATCTGTTGGTCAAAGGAATGCTAGGTCAGGCACGGAGGTGGACAGGGAGTGGCTGCTAGGGGGGCTAAAGATAGCTTAAGGTATACTGCAATACGGCTCTGGACATGCAGCGTTCCAGTCTCTCCACAGCCATTGAAGTTCTAATCAATTAATCCTATTTGTTTCAGGTTTGGTATGAGATGTGGTTGTTTCTGGGAACTTTGGCCCACAGGAGGTTCCCACTGAACTCAGTTATCTGTCACTATCTCCCATTGCTTTAGCTCCCCTTGCGATCTCCACTGAAATAATTGAAATGAGATACACAGAGATGATTGACAGAGTTTATTATAGAGTAAAATGAGCAGTGTCAAAGGGTGAGAGTATCCTGTCAGCAAAGGGACCACAGAGAAGAAAGCACTCACAGGGAGAGAGATGACGGTGCTCAGAGAGACCATCAAGGAAGCTAAATTTTTGGATAAGCATCATATTATTTCTTAATGTTTCTCAAACAGAAAGATTCTTGAGAGATATTTTCCTACCCAGGTGATTGACAGACCCATTTGTATTAATTCTTAAGGAGAAACAATAATATGTCTTGTTCTTTACCCCAAAGCTTTCATCTAGATAATAATCTTATGATGATTTTTGGGCTCTTTAAAACGTCATGTCTCCACCCAGGGTCAGAGCTAGGTCTCAGATCCCATTCTTACGACCAGTAATCAAAGTACTTCAATTTCTATTCCTGATTTTACTAGCTACTGATTATAAAAAAAGGTTACATCCTCAGTGACCCTCAGGCCTGCTTATATCTGACTAGCTTCCCAACACTGCCTGCCTTTGTTGGAGCTCCCTAGAGTGTAATTTCAAGGTTTATGATATGTTCCTTATGAGAATCAAAGGAGGCTTTGAGCTTGGCTCATCCAAGTTTAAGCCACAAAGAGTCTCAAACTCTGATAGCTGTGGGTTTCCCCTGCTCTTATACCAAGGCTCTGTGAGCAATCAGCCAGCTATGCTACTCAGAGCTGGGTGGATCTGAGAACAAGATATGCTTCATAGGATGACGCCCTGCAGGCAGAAGCTTCCCGAGTGCAATGGGTATTGCACATACTTATCCTCCAAGGAAGATATTAGCCAAAAGGCTCCATGAACAACACCAAGAAGATACAAAGGCCAGGTGGAGGGTGAAGATGCTCCCCAGAGCAGGATTCACTGGTCGGGGGAAGCAGCACTTCTGATATCACTAAAAAAGACAGACTTTCTTTCTTCCTTCCCCCTTCCTCTGACTGGGATTGAACCCAGGATTTTATGTATACTGTTCAAGTGCTCTGACACCGAGCTGCAGCCCCCAGCCATTCTTTCAGCTTTCCACTTGAAGGTATGTGATGAGTATCTAACTGGTGTGACGTCCAAGACCTGAGAGGATCCCCATGCATAGGAAAACTATAAAAGAAAGGAGAGAAGAAAATTGGGTGGGCATGGTGGTGCATGCCCATCATCCCAGTATGAAAGAAGCTTGGTCAGAGGACTGCGGCAAGTTTGAGGACAGCATGGGCTGTATAGTAACAAGTCCCAGGTCAGCTTGACATATGCAGGAAAACCCTTTCTGAAAAAAACAAACAAAATACAAAAAGGAAATCAAAAGGAAAACTTAGAAAATGATTTGTTCAAGGCACATAACAAACTCAAAAAGCAGATGGTATGTGGATGAAATAGACGGTACATAACTCTCCTGACTCTTGCACTCATTCTCGATTATTTTATGTTTTTCTCTTGGAGATGAGGCATCACTCTGCAGCACAGGCTAACCCAGAAATGGTACCATGCCTTCCTTCTTTCCTTTCTTCCTTCCTTCCTTCCTTTTTTGTTTGTTTGCTTGTTTGTTTGTTTGAGATAGTATTTCCCCCTGGCCTGGAATCAAACTAAGTACCCATGGATGATCCTCCTATCTCTCTCTTCCAAGTGCTAAGATTCCAGGGGCATGCCACCACATCCTGTTGGTTTTCTTTTAAACCCATGATTTTTGTCTTATGCTGGCTGTTGCAATCCTGTATCTGTGCATATTTTGCTGTTGTGGTGACATAGTTGAACTAGTTCTGTTTTGAGATTAGCACAGATGAGATTTCTAGCTTTTATACAAATCTGAAGAAGTGATTTACGATTCCAGGGTCAGAGTCATACCCTCTTGTCTGAAATGGGATTGTGGGGTGAGAGTAGAGGGAGGCTGGATAGTAGAGACAAGAAATAAGTGTCAGCGGTCTGTACCACAGCTGAATGGCTGTAGTTCACAGTAACATATATTTTATGAAGCACTCAGAAACTGTCAAAGGATTAAAAAGGAAAAGGTAAAGGTAAGAAAACACAAGTTGGACTTGGATTGTTGCACAGTGGAGTTTGCACATGACAAAGTGTCGCACGGCACTCCTCAGTATTGACCTAGTCTCATCTCTGTTCCTCTGAGAAGACACCCTGACAGAAAGCAATTTGCAGGAGAACGTGTTTGTTCAGCCACAAGTCCATATGACAGTCCATCATTACCGGGAAGCCAAGGCATGGACCTGAATCAGCTAGTCACGCCCATAGCCCAGAGCAGAGGGAAAAGGATATACACATGCTTTTGACTCAGCTCACTTTCTTCACTCTTTTGGGGTTTTTTTTTGAGACTTTTTAAATTGAATTTTTGTGTATTTCATACAGAACATCTTAATCAATCTTAATCATCTTTAGACCCCCTTCCCCACTGGCACCCACTCATAGCCCACACACACCGGAGTGCATACATTCTGTCATTTGTCTTAAGGCCTACTGTGTCAAGTTAGACGTCCCTCAGTGCAAGTTCATCTGCTGGGGTCTAGTCAGCCTATCTAGCGTCTCTCACTTTAGGAAGAGCAGCTCTTCCTCACCTGGCAGTAATCAGTTGCCTATATTTCTTCAGCTAAGGTTGGGGTCAGCTTATCCATTTCCCCAGTTCTATCCTGGATTTTTGTCTGCTTGAGTGTGCATGGGTTCTAAATTTCATGTGTGTATGCGTGTGTGTCTGTGTGTGTGCCATGGCATGTAACACAAAGGTCAGAGGACAACCTTCTTCTTCTACCAGGTGGGTCCTGGGAATCAAACTCAGGTCGACAGGCTTGGCAGCAGTGCCTTTACTCGCTGAGCCATCTCAGTGACCCACTTTATCCACTATTCATACAGTTCAGGATCCAAACCCAGGGAATGGTGTTCCCAGTGTAGGCTGGGTCTTCCCACATCAGTTCCCACAGATGTGCCCACTGGCTCTAGATAACCCCCCATCCAGACTCGGCCCAGGTGATTCTAGAGTGTGACAAGTTGACAATTAAAACTATGTGCATCCCATATACAAGCATTACATGTTAATAAAAAAGAAAAAGACCTAATTGCAAGCTACCAATGAAATTAACTTGACTGGAGAAAAGCTCAGTAGATAAAGTGTTTGCCTTGCAAGCATGAGAACCTGAATTTGACCCCCAGAACCCACATTAAAAATAGCTAGGCACATTAATGCTCACTTGTAGTTCCAGTACCGGAGAACCAGCCACTGGAGGATCCTTAGAATTAATGATCAGCCAACCTGGCCTAGCCCACTTGTTGAGCCCAAAGCCGATAAGAACCCTGTCTTAAAAAAAAAAAAAAAAAAAAAAAAACGAAGATGCAAGGTGCCCGAGGAACAACAGCCAAGGTTACACTGTGGCCTTCACACACACGGGCACAACATACACACACATGCCCTTGCACACACACACACACACACACACACACACACACACACACGCACGCACCAGCATACACATGAACATGTGTGTGAACAGACACAAATGAAATCATTTCTCTGGGTATTCAGAGAGGTGTACTGAATAACTATTTGTGCTAGTCTGTGTACTAAGGACTGCAGATGGAATACTGAACCTGCCCAGGTATTCCTTTAAAGAAGTGAACTTGGAGCTGGGTATGGTGGCTCATATCTATAATCTCAGACCTTGGGAGACAGAAGCAGGAGGATTAAGGGGTTAAAGGCCAGCCTCAACCACATAAAGAGTCTGAGTCAAGTGTGAACTACATAAGACCACTTCAAAAGACTCAGCAAGGGGCTGGAGAGACGGCTCAGTGGTCAAGAGCTCTGGCTGTTCCTGCAGAAGACCCAGGTTCAAATCCCAGCACCCACATGGTGACTAACAACCATCTGTAATTCCTGTCTGAGGAGATCTCTTGCCCTCTTTTAGCTTCTGTAGGCATTGCATGGCACAGGTATACTTACATACATATAGGCATAACACATGTACATTAAAAAAAAAATAATTTGGGGCTGGAAAGATGGCTCAGGGATTAAGAACACTGATTTTTTCTTGCAGAAGGCCCGGGTTTGAACCCCAGCACCCACATGGAAGCTAGCAACTGTCTGTAACTCCAGTCCCAGGGGATCCAACAGCTTCTTCTGAACTCCTTGGGCATTGCACAATATGGGTGCACTTACCTACACGCGGACAATACACGCTTACACATAAAATAAAAATAATAAATAAAATTAAAAACGGAATAATTTTTCAGAAGGTCAGCAACATGGTTCACATGGCTCAAAGGGTAAAAGCATTTGCCATGCAAACCCAACAACCTGAATTCAATCCCCAGAAGTCAAATAAAAATTTTTTTTCAAAACAGCTGGGGGGCTGGAGAGATGACTCAGTGGTTAAGAGCACTGACTGTTCCTGCAGAGGACCCGGGTTCAATTCCCAGCACCTACATGGTGGCTACGAACTGTCCTTAACTCCAGTTCCAGGGGAATCCAATGACACCCTCTTCTGAACTCCTCACGACATGGGTGCGGTGTACTCACATACATGTAGGCAATACACTTATACACATAAAATAAAAATAATATATAAAAAAAAAAAGTTTAAAAAAAGAGCTGGGCATGGTGGCACACACCTTTAATCCCAGCACTTGGGAGGCACAGCAGGCAGATCTCTGTGAGTTCAAGACTAGTCTGGTCTACATAGGGACTTCCAGACGAGTCAGGGCTACACAGTGAGATCCTGCCTCATAAATAATGGTAATAATTTAAATAAATAAATAAAAAGCCTGATGTGGTGGTGGTATGCATCTGTAATTCGAATACTCTTATTGCAAAAAGAGTGGAAACATGGGAGGTGGAGACAGGAGAATCGCCCAGTAACTCGAGTCAGCTATCCTGGATCACACAGAACAGACACAGGAGAGAACCTAACTCAACAGGTAGAAGGAGCAAACCCACTCCAGAAAGTTGTACCTTAACCTTCACATGAACACCGTAAAGCATCCATGTGAGTGTGTGCTCACCTCTACAAATGATGACAATAATAAGTAAATTAAAAATAACAAAGAAGAAGTAGACTTGACTAGACTCTAGCATCTGGGAAGTTACGTCACTTAGCATAGTGTGTTCACATTAGTTCTTCACATCACTCCTCCGTTATGTAGAGTCTTCCTTTTTCACAGTGGATTAACTCAGCATTAAGCCCATCCAAGCAGACTGTAGGGTTTATTTCATGGATAATGGGCATTTCATAAATTCCTTACACAAAACACTACAGTGAGTCAGTTTTCAAAATGCCTGAAGACGGCTTTATGCCACAGACAGTCTCAACAGCTCATTCAGAATCTTACACAGTCCGTTGAGATTGTGGGCCAGTGAGATGGCTAAATAGGTAAAGGCACTTGTTGCCAACTTTGATCACTTGAATTTGATCCCAGGAACCACATGGTAGAAAGAAAGAACCGACTCTTGTAAGTTGCTCTCTGACTTCCACACAGGCACTTTGCACTCTCACATGTACACACATTAATTAATTAATGGAAATAATAATAGTAATACAAGTTGTATAAATCATATCTTCCCTGTGTTTATACAACAGACTGTAAATACCCCAGAGGAGCCCAAAGAGCCTCATACAAGCATGGCTTATAAATGCTAGAAATACAGTTCAAGTTTAAGTTAATCGGACCAAGCAGCCCTCAGTGGAGATAGGTTTGTTGGGAGGACTTGGGAGATAAGATAAATGAAACACATACCTTTTGTAAAAGTTCATGTAGGGTAAGTCTCCTGGCATGCAAAGAACTAGAGCTAACTAATTCCCTTAGCAAAAAAAAAGGGGAGGAGGAGGGACTGGGGCTGTGGCTCTGTGATTGAGCAGGGGAGCTAGATTAGAGGGAAGCCCTAGGTTAAAGAACCAGCTCTGCAGAGAGAGAAAGAAAGAAAGAAAGAAAGAAAGAGAGAGAGAGAGAGAGAGAGAGAGAGAGGGAGGGAGGGAGGGGGGGAGGGAGGAAGGAAGGAAGGAAGGAAGGAAGGAAGGAAGGAAGGAAGGAGATGGAGGGTGGGAAGAAGGGGGGGAGATGGATATCAAGAAAGGAAAAGAAAAGAAAAGAAAAGAAAAGAAAAGAAAAGAAAAGAAAAGAAAAGAAAAGAAAAGAAAAGAAAAGAAAAGAAAAGAAGAGGTGAGGAGCTATGGATGCCACGCAGTTGACAGAGCGCCTTGCCCATGAACAAAGCCCTGGGTTCCATACCCATCAGCTCTTACAGAGACACTGGTGTTGTACACCTGTAATCCCAGCTCTGGGAGTGTAGAAGCAGTAGAATCAGAAGCTCAAGGCATCCTCAGTTACATGATGATTTTCAGGCCAGCCTAGGCTACCTGAAACACTGTCTCAACAAAAAAGAAGGAAAAGGGAGACTGGAGAGGTGGCTCAGCAGTTAAAATCACCGGCTTCTCTTGCAGTGGACCTAGGCTCGATTCCCAGCACCCACATAGTGATTCATATCTCTCTGTAACTCCAGTTCCAAGGGACCCAACACCCTCTTCTGTCCTCCTCAGGCATTGCATGACATGGGTGCACTTATATGCACGCAGGCAATACACTCATACACAAAAAAACAAAAATAATTTTTTTAAAGGAATCAAAAAATGATGGGAAGTGTGGCAGTCAGGGAATTAGATAGTCCCTAAAAATACATATGAAATTGAAATTGCCAATGTAGATAGGGGAAATTTCATGGGGTCCCACCTCTAGATGAAGAACTACAGGAAATCAAATGGATGCTGAGGGAGGGATAATCAGCTTTCTCTGGGAATGAGTTCCCTGATAGCTTAACCTATAACAAAGGGTCATCCTTGAAGAAATGGACATGTACACATGAGCATCACTAAATGGACTCAATGCAATATACAAACACACACACGTGTGTGTATGTGTGTGTGTGTGTGTTTAAAACTAATAAAAAAAGAGGACAAGAAATTGGGAGGGAGTGTGGGGAGAGAGATATGGGAAGACTTGGAGGGGGAGAGGGAAGGATGGAAATGATGTAAATAAAGGACTCATGTATGAAATTTAAAAAGAAACACCACTGCTGATCTATGAGTAGGAATAAATTCTATCTGTATGATTTTAAAAAAATAAAACAAAATACGAAGGTACTTTCCAGAAACCAGAATGTAGCCTGATTTTAAAGAACTAGAATTAAGAGAAAGAATTTTATAAAAACCCAAACTACTCCTCATTTCTGTTCTTCTTCTCAAAAATTCATTCTGAACTGTCTCTTTTAAAAGTTTTTTTTTTTTTAATACTTATTTGTTTAGTGTATGGGATGGGGACAATGTGGAAGTCTGGGACAACTTTTTGGCATTTGGTACAGTAAGGGTTCCAGGGATTGAACTCTGGTCATCAGGCCCAGCATTAAGTGCCGTTACCTACTGAGCCATCTCACCATCCATCCTTCACGGGGTTTTTATAGTCACCAAACAAATGGAAGTCATAAGCCAATGCATTTTCCAAATCCATTGATGTGACCAGGTAGACAGGTCACCGCAAAGTGGAACAAATCCCTGCTGCAGGTTTTAGATGTTACCTGATGATTCCATAGCTTTGGGGTAAATTTTTATTTTATTAATTATTCTATTTAATATTTTAGATGTTATCTTGAATATATTACTTAAATTTAATGAGGTCTCATATATCCTCTAAGCTGATCTTGAACACATTATGTAGCTGACGATGACCTTGAATTCCTGGTCTTCCTGCCTCCACTTCTTTTGTGCTGGGATTAATGGCATGTCCCATCATGCCCAGTTTTTGCAGTGTAGGACATTGAACCAAGAGCTTCATGTATGCTAGGCAAGTACTCTACCACCTGAGCCACAAGTCCAGTCCTTTATTTCCCTCATATTAAGTTTATGTCAAGTAACTTACACAATCAGCCTTCTGTTTTGTGGGGAGGGTTGTTGTTGTTATTACCTTTTGTTTTTCTTTTGTCATCTCTTGCTGCTTTCCATGCTGATGTCAAAGGCCTGGAATCAAGGGATCTTCTTGCCTCAGCCTTCTAAGTACTGAGACTGTCAAATGTCAGTGGGAGATACTGATACAATGTTGTCAGCAGCACAGCCTGGGAAGGGTTCTTCCCAGAGATCTTCCCCCCACAAAAAACAATCACACGGTGAGTCAGAGTGAAGCAAAGCTGGAGTTGATTAAGGAAAAGACACACACACCCAGCAACAGGTATGGGTTTCTCCAGAGAAAGAGTCATATCTATACGACTTAGGAGTGTGTGTGTGCATGTATGTGTGTATGAATATATGTATGTGTGTATATGTGTGCATGTATAAGTATGTGTGCATGTGCATATGTGTATATATATGGGGGGTATATGTGTGTATGTATATATATGTATATATTGAGTGTATAATGTATGTATGTGTGTATATTTGTGTGTGTATGTGTGTGTGTATTTATATTTGTGTATATGTGTGCGTATATATTTCTGTGTGAATATGTGTGTACGTGTATATATTTGTGTGTATGTGTGTATATATGTGTGTGTGCATGCATTTATAGATATAATTTTGTGACTTTTAAGGTACATTTTTCAAAGGATATAATCTATATCTGAGTTCTAAAGATTAAGAGAAAATGCTGTGTCTCCTTAATTCATCTGAAGAATTATTTTCATAATTGAGATCACCAGTTGGTTTCTGAGCTGTGGTGTAAAGATTTACAGGTAAGAATGAAGACTGATAAGGTAAAAATAAACAAATCAACCAAAAAAGTCATTAGTTCATGAGCTAGAGAGATGGCTCAGTGGTTAAGAGCACTGGCTGCTCTTGCAGAGGACCTGGGTTTGGTTCCCAGCACCCGCAGGGCACCTAATAATTTTACTTAACTACAGTTCCAGGGTGTCTGACACTGCTCTTCTGGCTTCCATGGGCATTTCCCTATATGGGTGCACTTATACACATGCAAGCAAAACATTCAAACACATAAAATAAAAATAAATAAGTCAAAAAATAAACAGACCAAAAAGGTCCAAGGAAATCCTACTCTACATCAATCACAAGAAGATTAAGAAATATGTGTTTCTGCTTTTTTGTTTGTTGTTTTCATTTTTTATTTGTTTTGAGACAGGAACTCACTATGTAGGTCAGGCTGGCTTTGAACTCTACCTGCTTCTGGCTCTGAAGGACTGGGATTAAAGACGTGTGCCATCACACCCTGAAACACATATGCTTTGATTTTAGATGGTTTGATCTTATTTGTGAGATTTTTGTTTCAGAAAACTCTTGCTATACCAAAAGGTCAAAGCATAGATTTTGGGTATAAAGAGCTCACAATCTCGTTTGTGAGATTTTTTTCTCAGAAAAGTCCTGGTTTGCTGGAAGGAAGAAAGAGCTAATCAGCTGTTTAGGTGTTTGGAGGCAAGTTCTCATTAGGCAGGCTGACCTCAGGCTTCTTATAGCCAAAGCTGGCTTTGAGCTCTTTGTCTCCTGCCACTACCTCCCAAGTGCTAGGGTTGCAGATAGGTACCATCACACTCAAATAAATTAAATTAACTGTCTTAACTCTTTGAGATATTGTTTGACATTTCAATAAAGAGGGAGATAATGTCCCTATGTAGGCTATTTTCACAGTGGTTTTCGTTAGCCATGTCAAAAGTTTTAACTCAGCCAGAGAGAAATACGAACCACACCCCAGGGATGTGCTCCTTCCCTCCTACTTCTTCGTAATCTCCCTTCTTATCTTGCCCTGGGACTGCAGGTCAGCACCGGCATGACTGGATACCACTTTTAATAAATGATTTTTTTTTCAAGTTTGACTTTAGCTCCTGACATTTAAGTTATTTTGGGACCTTATAAATCTCCAGGCATTTAGATCAAATCTATTAATAGTCACCTTTGCAATGTTTTCCATTTGTTCTGAGTGAACATGTTTTTGGGATGGAAAGATTTAAAACTTTATTCCTATCTTTTAATTGCTGTTTTAATATATATTTGTTTACATTTAGCTATCTTGTATATAGTGTAAATAGTGGATGTACATTTCTTTACATCATTAATGGTGGACCAAGTTAGGCTGGCCATAGTGGTGCATGCCTTTAGTTCTATGACTTGGAAGGCAGAGACAGGCAGATCTCTGAGCTTGAGGACAACCTGATCTACATTGTGAGTTCCAGGTCAATTGGGTCCAGGGGAAGACCCTGTGTCAAAAATACAAAAAAAAAAAAGATTGGTGAAACAGAAAGAAACATTTAGTGTCTAAAGCATGTTAGTAAACACTGTGCATTTCAAAGTAACAAGAGGAACCAGTGGGCCTGGTACCTCGTGACTGTAGTCCCAACATTGTATTCAGGAAACTGAGTCAGGAGAATTATCAGGAATTTGAGGTCAGGCTGAGTTACACAGAAAGATCCAGGATAGCCTGAGTTACAGAGTGGATCCTGCCTCTAAAACAAACAACTAACCAACCAGCCATCACCACCACCACCACTGCCACCACCATCAATACCATGACCGCCGTGACCACCACAACCACCACCACCACCACCAAAACACGATAGTATCAAACTGCTAATGGAAGCCAAGCTGTTTGAACTACACAGATTGCAGAGTCAGGGCATAGTGGACATTTCTGGGGACCTCATAAATCACATACTTGGCACCTTTTGGACCATGAAGTAAGTTATCACGACCATAACTATCATCATCACCATCAGAAGCAGCAGCAATAGCATCACAATCATCGTTATTCAAGATCATCATCACTACCACCATCACTATGGTAGCACCATCACCACCATCATCACTATCACCACCATCGTGACCATTATGACCATCACCACCATCACCATCACCATCATCGCCACCATCATCCATCATCATCACCACTGGTCACCATCACCATCATCATATTACCATCATCACCATCATCTTCATCACCACCATCATCACCACCATCATCACCATCATCTTCATCACCCTCAACACCACCACCATCACCATCACCACCAACACCACCATCACTGTCACCACCACTATCACCTCAACACCACCATCATCACCATCACCACCACCACTAACATCACCACACAAAACAACTACGAAAGATAACAAGAAGAAGAAAACATAAAAGAGGGAGAGAGAGTGTGCAGCACTCTTCTGTCAGTTCCCAAGGAAGAAATTCACAAATTCTCTCAGAGATCCGCCTGCCTCTGTCTCCCAACTGACTAAAGCCATGCACCACCACTCCTGGTCTCAATCTTACATTTTTAAAACTCATCTTAACCTTTTAAAATATTTTTACATTTATTTATTTATTGTGTGAGAGAGAGAGAGAAAAAAAAGAGAGAGCATACATGTGTCCCAGCACACATGTAGGAGTCAGAGGACAACTTATGGGAATCAGTTCTCTCCTCCCACATGTGAGCTCTGAGGATGGAACTACAGGCATGAGTCTTGGTGACAAGAGCCTTTACCCCCTAAGCCATCTTACTCATCCAAAAGGAATCGTTTTTAAGGCCTCTTACACAGATGAATGGTAACAAGAATGTGGATCACTCATTCAAGAATACACTTGCCCTGAGGCTGGGGGATGACTCAGTAGATGAACTGTGGAAAGAGTTTGGTAGACATGACAGACACCTATAATCCCAGCACTCAGAGGCAAAGACAGGGGGTCCATGGAACAAACTGGCTATCTAGACCTGTAGACCTGGGAGCTCTGGGTTCAAGTGAGGGACCAGCCTGCATCAATAAACACAGTGGAGAGCCATCAAGGAAGATGCTTGACATTAACTTTGGGCCTATACACATGCATGCACATGCAAGCACATGCCCTTTCCCCCCATGTATACCCATACACATGCAGATGTGTATACACACATACAGACCCCATACACCATGTAAAAAGTAATGAAATAAAAACAAAAGAACAAGGAAGTGAAAACACGCCTTCCCCGAGCCTTTCACTAACTCCACTTAGACATAAGATTGCATGCACCACTCAGCCAGCGCTTGCTTCCTGCCAGGCACATCATACATCCTTCTGGTTCAGGATCATCCTACATAGCAGTTACTCTCCATGCCCCAGGAGGGATGTTTTAGAATCAGAGAACTTCAATATCTTGTCCAAAGTGACATTGTATTAAATGTTCCCATTGTCACTGGAGGGCACAGAATCCCTTTTGCAGGTTCTTGGTCTCTCTGATAAAAGTATTTAAAAATAGACCTTGAGGGAACTTGAGGATAATTTATTGGAGCAAAGCAGAGAATCTAGAGATCTTAGAAGCTGCCAGGAGGCAGGAGGTAGAGAGTGAAGGGGGAGAAAAAGCTCCATTTTTAATGGAGCAGAAAAGAAAAGAGATCTTCTGAAAGACAAGCCAGGAATAGAGAAGGGAGTGGGGGCCGAGGGTCTCTGTTCCTTGAGTTTTTATTGAAGGGACACAAAAGTGCCTTTGCCTCTGGGAGCAAAAAGTATCCCTGGGCCAAAAAAGGAGAAAATATCTCATTTTCATTTTGTTTTACTTACACTAATAATCAGCTAAGAATTGCTCTGGGTGGGCTAGAACTCAGGATGTGTCTAAGACAGGAAGGAATAGGAATAATGACTGACTGAATTCATTGCTGTCAGTTTACCTTCTAGTTTTCTTAGCATTGGGTCACATGAAAATCACAGTCATGGATTCATCTTTACCTTATGATTCATTACAGCATCTTATGGATCTTTCACCCTTAATGAAAGGCCAGTGCAGCTTATTTTCATCTGGCAATGGAAAGCCAGAGCTTGAAAATGAGTTTGCAACACCATAGGGACTTTATATTATAGTCCTTTAAGTGTGCCTTTTACTTAAATATTTAACTCCATACCTACCAGGGATTACTGATCACCCATCCTGTAATTTGTCTTATATATTGTGCCTCAATGATGTCTGGGAAAGACATGGGTACAGAAGCTCCTTTCACTCCCCTTCATTACACATGCACACACACACACACACACACACATATACACACACACAAAGATGATGGATCTGGACTACAAGTGATGTTTTACCAAGCCCTGCTGTATAGTTTGTGCCATGGCTCAAGTCTCAGAAATTATTAATGTCTGCTGCCAGACTGACAGAAATTATTAGTGTCTGCTGCCAGAATGACATTCAGTCATTCTATAGATCTCATGCTTCGAGTTAACACTGAAGAACTTAATGAGGGAAAAAACACATTCTGCCCCTCTTAAAAAGCAAAGGGCCACACCAATGACGTCTGTTTTTTTCCAAAACCTGCACAAATAGACTACATATTTTAAGATATAAACACACAGGGACAAAGACATTCACCAAGATTATTCAAAAACAAGGGGGAAAAAGCAGAATAGGAGACCAGCAGGTGGTAACTAACTAACAAATACAGGAGAACAGAATCGAAGACTCCTGGGAGGACAGTAACAGCCAGTTTACACAATAGAGACCAGAAAAATCTCACACCATGAACATACTATAAGGAAATATGAGTGAAAGGAAAATTGTATGAAAATATGCTCAAGGTGAATTATCCCCTTGAATTCTAACTCTTTCTCTAACATATTACTAGAAGTTAATTCTGGAGAAGGTTCCATGGGACACTAAATAGAAAGTATATTCTTTGGTGTTTGGGTGGAATATTCAGTAGATGTCTGTTAGGTCCTC
>NW_008349083.1:876006-883574 GCF_000622305.1 Nannospalax galili | reverse complement strand
AGTCTTGTAGTATTGTTTTTATGAAGTTGGGTGCACCAGAGTTTGTGAATATATGTTCATGATTGTAATACCTTCTTGGTTTATTGTTCCTTTGATCAGAATGAAGTGGCCCTCTTTATCTCTTCTAATTAGTTTTAGTTTAAAGTCTATCTGGTCAGTTACTAGAATTGCTATGCCTGCTTGTTTCTTAATACCATTTGCTTGGGATATTTTTTTCCATCCTTCTACCTTAAGGTAGTGCCAGTCTTTGAAAGTGAGATGGGTTTCTTGCAGACAACAAAAAGATAAGTTTCGTTTCTTAATCCATTCAACTACCCTGTGTCTTTGACTAGGGAGTTCAGTCCATTGATATTTAAAGTTATTAATTAAAGATGTGTATTGATTCCTGTCATTTGATTTCTGTTTGCATTCTTGATCTAACTGTGTGTTTCCACAGTTATACCTTTGTGGGACCCTGACCCATCTAACCGCTTCTTTCTGCTTCTGTAATTGCTTGGCTTAAGACAGCACTAACTCCATTTTGACTAGCTGTTTCAGGCAAGCCCAGGCATGCGCAGACATGTTGTGATCTTCAGTTACCACCCCCATCCCAGAAATCTACAGATTAAGCAAGCCCGGGCATATAGCAGCCTTATAAGGTAAAAACAGAAACTTCTGGCTCCACAGATAACAGTCAGCACATTCCAATGCCCTATAGACAGCCCCTACCCATACTCAGGGCATAGGACCATCCAATCATTTTAAAGGATGCTTGGTGTGCATGGGCTTCTGTGAAACTTCCCTATAAAAAGCCTACCCCAGCCTAGATCAGGGCTCTCAGTACAGATCTGTTGCATCTGTGAAATCCAAGGGCCAGAGCTTAAGCCCGAATAAAGGCTCTTTAGGGTTGCATACACTCTGGACTCCTTGGTGGTCATTGTGGGGGGGGGGGTCGTGAGATCTGGGTGTAACATTTGGGGGCTTGTCCCGGGATCCCCAAGACCCCTACAGGACCCCCGGAGTATTAAGTCTGCTCCGGCCAGTAAGTGTCTTTGTCCTCTTGTTTGTGTGTGTTGCACACTCTTGGTTTTGGGCCCCCGTTACCTTGTTAGCCTGTTGGCAGTCTAGGCGGACCCGCTGGAAAACCCCAGGCTGTTGGACTCGGGAGACATCCCAGACCCATCTGATAGGGATTGGATCCCACTTATAACTTTGAAAGGGAAAGGCAGGTCATGCCCACGGAGCGGTGAGAGGCCAACATCCCACTTTCAGTTCTTGTTTAAGGCACCGGGAAGTATTGTTTTGTCAGCATGTGTCTTTGTGTTTTCCGTGTTATTTGTGACTTACTTGAGGACATGGGACAAAGTCAAGTAACACCTTTGAGTCTTTTCCAGGATCATTTTTCTGACTTCAAAAAGAAGGCTAGAGGACAAGGGCTGGAGGTCAAAAAGGGAAGACTCTTTGCCCTTTGTAGGAATGAATGGCCAACCTTTGATGCTGTATGGCTGGAAGGGGGAACGTTTGACCTCCCCACTATTTTCAAGGTTAAAAATATTATTTTTGGACAGCCAGGACACCCCAACCAGGTTCCTTATATTGTGACCTGGCAGGTCCTGGCTGAAGAGCCCCCCAATAGCTCAAACCATTTTTGCCACCACAGGGTTCAAAGACAAGCAGCAGAAAATGAAACTAAACCATCTGACCCCACTTTATCCTGTCCTCCAGGGCGAACAGAGGAAGAACTTCTGCGTTAGCCTCCCCCATATCTGCTCACACCGCAAGCACAACCAGGGCATTTAGAGCCTCCAGGAGAAGCTGAGGCAGCCCAAGCCCCTAGGGATGAGATCCCCCCTCAAACTCGGGATGAGACCCTCAAACTCGGGTCCAGAGAGGGCAGCTGTGAGCAGCGGCAGACTCCACCATCCTTCCCTTAAGGGCAGTGGGACCCCTTAATGAGGCAGGAGACCAACAGATGCAATATTGGCCATTTGCCACCAGTGACCTCTACAATTGGAAGTTGCAAACGGCCAAATTCTCTGAGAAACCACAGGGCCTTATTGATATGTTAGAAACTTCTTTTCACTCATCAGCCCACTTGGGATGACATCCAGCAGCTATTACAGGTTCTATTTACCACCAAGGAGAGAGACTGGATCCAACCTGAGGGCCAGAAGCTGGTCCCCAACCAAACTGGGACTTCAATGTGGCAGAAGATAAGGAGAGGCTCTGGGCGTACTGCCAGACTCTATGGGGGGGTCTCCGGGCTGCCACAAGGTGACCAACTAATTTGGCTAAGATTAGTGATATGCAGCAAGAAAAGGCAGAATCCCCCTTTAATACAGAGGATCCTTCAGGCGTTCCGCACTTATACACCCATGAATCCAGAGGCACCAGAGAACAAGAATGCAGTCGTATTGGTCTGTGTCAACCAGTCAGCGCCCAACATTAGGCGCAAATTACAGGAACTAGATAGATTGGCAGATAAGACTCTGCCAGAGCTTTTGGCAGTGGCAGAGAGGGTTTATAACCACAGAGAAAGCCCAAAGACAAACAAGGTCAAGCCACAGCCACTACTAGTGCCAAGCAGACCTGAGACTTCTCTAAGATCCTTCTGGCTATGACTACAAAGTCACCTGACGAGCAGGAACGCCAACTGCACTACCTCTCAGGTAGAAAACCCCAGGAACGGCAACCAAGGTTACAGAAGAACCAATGCGCCTATTGCAAAAAATGGGCCACTGGGTGAAAGATTGCCCAGAAAAACCTGCTGGGCAAGGCAGGTCTCGAGAAGGAGTGCAAATCCTCGAGCTCAGAGAAATGAGCGACTGGGGGATCGGGGTTCGGATCCCCTCCCTGAACCTACGGTAACCCTCAAAGTGGAGGGGATGTCTGTGAGCTTCCATGTAGACTCAGGTGCCCAACACTCAGTATTAACTGAGCCCCAAGGAAAACTATCACATAAAAAGTCCTGGGTTTAGGGGGCTATGGGCATGAACCAATACTCATGGACCACCCAAAGAAAAGTGGACCTGGACAAGTGCTGGGGGTCCCACTCCTTCCTGGTCATGCCAGAGTGCCCCTACCCACTCCTAGGCAGAGACTTGCTCACCAAAATTGGAGCCCACATTCATTTCACCCCTAGTGGAGCCCAAATGACTGACCAAGAAGGCCACCCTATCCAGGTACTCACCCTACAACTGAAAGATGAGTTTAGGTTACATCGAAAACTGGCCTGTACACCAGAGGAGGAGGTTTCCTAAAGGAGTTCCCACAGCCTAGGCTGAGACAGGGGGCATGGGGCTGGCTGCCCACCAGCCTCCTATCTGGATAGAACTTAAGCCTGGAATCCTACTGGCCAGACTTAAACAATACCTTATGTCCCAGGAGGCCAGGCTGGGAATCACTCCTCATATCCAATGCCTGAGGGATCAAGGTGTCATGGTGCCTTGCCGATCGGCTTGGAAAACCCCCCTCCTGAGGATCAAAAAGCCAAATTCAACTGACTATCAGCCAGTCCAGGACTTGAGAGAGGTAACAAGAGGGTTATGGATGTTCATCCAATGGTACCTAATCCGTACACTCTCCTGAATTCCTTGCCACCTTCTAGAAACCAGTACATGGTTTTAGACTTGAAAGATGCCTTCTTTAGCCTGCCTCTGGCCAAAGGGAGCCAACAGTTCTTCGTTTTCAAATGGCAAGACCAGGAGATCGGCTTCAACGGGAAACTGACTTAGACCTGCCTGCCGCAGGGATTCAAAAATTCATCCACCCTGTTTGATGAGGCTTTCCAGCTTACCTTATTACAATATGTGGATGACATCTTAATAGCTCCTGATAATGCCTCGCAGTGTCAGCAGGGGACCAGAGATCTCCTGGCGACCCTAGGCAGATTGGGATATCGGACATCTGCCAAGAAAGCCCAAATATGCTGGAGAGAGGTAACCTCTCTGGGGTACATGTTAAAGGAAGGACAAAGATGGCTTACGGATGCCAGGAAAGAGACAGTGCTAAAGATACCCACCCCTCACTCCCAGAGGGTGGTGAGAGAATTACTGGGGTCAACAGGATTCTACTGCTTATGGATCCCAGGATTTGCTGAATTGGCGAGGCCCCTCTGTGAAGTCACAAGGGAAAGTGAGCCCCTTATTTGGACAGAGGTCCAGGAAAAGGCCTTCAGTAAGATCAAACAGGCCCTTCTGGCTGCCCCAGCCCTGGGACTTCTGGATGTTGCTAAGCCTTTTCATCTGTTCATAGATGAAAAGAAGGGGGTGGCCAAAGGAGTCCTAACTCAGACTCTGGGGCCCTGGAATAGGCTGGTGGCATAGCTATCAAAAAAAAAAAACCTGGACCTGGTTACTGCTGGTTGGCCGCCACATTTGAGAATTATAGCAGCCATAGCTCTTCTAGTCAAAGATGCAGACAAGTTAACCTTAGGGCAAGAATTATGTATCAAAACCCCTCATACCATTGAGGGAGTTCTCAAGCAGCCACCTGACCACTGGTTGAGCAATGCCTGGATTCAATCTGGCCACCCTGCTGCCCGATCGGACCTGGTCACACCCTTGCATGATTGTGTGGGGATCCTGAGCCAAGTGCACTGGCTCAGAAAAGACCTAACCAACCAGTTGCTTCCTGATGCAGAAGCCACTTGGTTCACCAATGACAGCAGTTTCGTGTAAAATGTACAGAGGTAAGCGGGGGCAGCAGTAGTAACAGAGGCAGAAACTGTCTGGGCAGAGGCTTTACCTGCGGGTACTTCAGCCCAGAGGGCTGTGCTGATAGCCTTGACCAAGGCTCTAACATTAGGCAAGGACAAAAATTGAACATGTATACAGATAGCTGGTATGCCTTTGCCACAGCCCATGTACATGGGGCCATCTACCAGGAGAGGGGGCTGCTCACAGCTGAGGGAAACACTATTAAAAATAAACAAGACATCCTAGAATTACTGGCTGCCCTATGGCTACCCAAGAAACTGGCTATCATCCATTGCTCTGGGCACCAAAAGACAGATACGCCTATAGCCCGAGGAAACCAGAAGGCAGACCAGGTTGCCAAGGAGATGGCCCTGAAAGCAACCTCAGTCCTGGCTATCCATCTGCCAGACCCAGGGCCACCTGTGCTACCAGACCAACCTGATTATTCTCAGGAAGATCTGAAGCTGATACACAAACTTCCCATGACCTAAAAGATTGATACCTGGTGGCATACAGGGGACTGCAGGATTATCCTGCCAAACAACCTAGCCAAAGATCTTCTCAATCACATCCACCAGACCACTCAACTGGGCACTCAAAAGACAGAAGACCTCCTAAGAAACACCCATCTCAAGGTTCTGAACCTCCGATTACATGTCGATTCAATCACCTCCAAATATCTTAACTGTAGGCTGACGAATGCTGAGAACCTTCCCAAAGAACAGGGGACCCGGTTGAGAGGCTCCAAGCCCAGAGCCCACTGGGAAATGGACTTTACAGAGATAAAACCGGGAAAATATGGTTATAAATATCTTTTAGTTCTGGTGGATACTTTTTCAGGATGGACTGAACTGTACCCCACCAAACATGAAACTACACAAATGGTTACCAAGCGGCTACTGGAAGACATTCTTCCAAGGTACAGTATGCCGGCTCTTCTGAGCTCAGACAATGGACCAGCATTCACCTCGCAGGTAACACGAGTTAGTGAAAGTATTGGTGGCAAAATGGAAATGACATTGTGTCTACTGGTCCCAGAGTTCTGGACAGGTAGAGAGGATGACTAGAACCCTAAAAGAGACCCTTACTAAATTAACCATGGAGACTGGTGGGGACTGGGTGGCTCTCCTTCCCTTTGCTCTATATAGGGTGTGAAACTCACCCTACTTGTTAGGTTTAACTCCATTTGGAATCATGTTTGGAAGACCCCCTCCCATCTTCCCCAGTTTAAAAGCTGAATTAATTGCTGAGTTTGATAACTGTCAATTGCCTGATTCTCTTGAGGCTTTGGCACATGCCCACAAGGAAGTATGGCCTCATCTGAAAGCTATTTATGAGACCACTCCTACTCCTACCCCACACAACTACCAGCCTGGCGATTGGGTCTACATCCACAGACACCACCACGAGACCTAGAACCTCGCTGGAAAGGATTGTACATGGTGCTCCTGACTACCCCGACTGCAGTGAAAGTAGACAGAGTTACCGCCTGGATTCATCACGCCCACGTCCAGCTAGCAAACCCACACCCAGACCCAGATGACCTTCGCCCTCCGCTGATCTCTGCACTGGATCCCAAAACATGAAAATTCCACAAGGATGTGGACGACCCCCTCAAGCTAAGACTTTATTGTTCTTAATGGCTTCTATATTGTCCTCCGGCCTCCTGACTACCCCGACTGCAGTGAAAGTAGACAGAGTTACTGCCTGGATTCATCACGCCAACGTCCAGCTAGCAAACCCACACCCAGACCCAGATGACCTTTGCCCTCCACTGATCACTGCACCAGATCCCAAAACATGAAATTCCACAAGGATGTGGACGACCCCCTCAAGCTAAGACTTTATTGTTCTTTAATGGCTTCTATATTGTCCTCCGGCAATGCTCACCCTGACCTTCCCAACACTCTCTGTCAGGGAAATGTACCAAGGGAGAAACCAGGTGGTTGGCAAGGCTGACTGCCCCCCAGTGGGCTGTCGAGAACCCCTAGACATCATAGTCCTGATAATGTTAACTATTGGACCATGTGTCATCAATCGGCTGGCTGCCTTCATTAGAGAGCGGGTGAGGGCAGTACAACTCATGGTCCTGAGGTCCCAGTATCAGCCCGTAGACCCCCTCATTAGAGACCCCAACCCAGACCCATGATTGGGTCATCCCTAGTTACTAGGAGAGGGGGAAATGTGGGACCCTGACCCATCTAACCTCTTCTTTCTGCTTCTGTAATTTGCTTGGCTTAAGGTGCCACTAACTCCATTTTGACTAGCTGTTTCAGGCAAGCCCGGGCATGTTGTAATCTTCAGTTACCACCCCCATCCCAGAAAGATACAGATTAAGCAAGCCCTTGCATATAGCAGCCATATAAGGTAAAAACAGAAACTTCTGGCCCCACAGATAACAGTCAACACATTCCAGTGCCCTAAAGACAGCCCCTACCAATAAGAATCCTCCCCATACTCAGGGCATAGGACCATCCAATCATTTTAAAGGATGCTTGGCACGCATGGGCTTCTGTGAACCTTCCCTATAAAAGCCTACCCCCACCCTAGATTGGGACTCTCAGTATGGATCTGCCTGCATTGGTGAAATCTGAGGGCCCGAGCTTAAGCCCGAATAAAGGCTCTTTGCTGTTGCATACACTCCGGGCTCCTTGGTGGTCATTGGGGGAATCACAAGATCTGGGCGTAACAACCTTCATTTAGTTTCTTTCTGTAACCTCTTGCCTCTGTCTTACAAATACTGAAATTATGCTTCCCTTCTTGACATTGCTACATTCTTTAAAAATGAACAAAGACAGGTAGGAGAGATGGCTCAATGGTTAAGAGCACTGGCTGCTCTTGCAGAGGACCTGGTTTTGATTCCCAGCACCCATATGGCAGCTAACAATTGTC